>NC_071262.1:17157801-17500301 GCF_023375685.1 Ictalurus furcatus
AGTTCATAACTAAATGTTGAAGCAGAAACAGTAACGATTTATAGCCTTTGTGTATGTGTCTTTATCCATGAAAACACAGCTGCTGTATCTAATAGCTTCCGAAACATACTCTTTTATTATATTAGGCCTACACTCTGTATGAAATGACTGGAATTAACCAGTTTTTCCATTTAGTTCTAACTGGTTTAGATATGTAATCTTGAATTTGGTCCAGATTCTGAGAACTGTGACTAAAAGTGAAACTTAATGTGGATAGTAACTGCCAAACAGCTGTTTGTACTTAGTGCAAATGGACAGTACCTTAAATAAATTGTCACTGTAATTGACTGTTGAAGCACATTCATAAAAAAAAAAAACACAGAGAGTAAAATCACTGATAATACATATTTATATACATACACATTTATACAAAGTCAGAATTCTCATACCCGTGTCTTTTCATTTTTTATCATCTCTTGTTTTTATTGTTGTTGTTTTTTTTTTTAAGGAGAACTATCTTTTTTTTTTCAATACACAAAGACAATAGGCCACAAATGCAACATAAAAAATTACTGCAAGAGAAAGACCGAATGACATTGCCGTTTAGGAGAGAACATAAAACCAGCAATGTGCCCTCCTAAACCTGTGGCAGGATGATTTCTGGAGCCTACTTTACTATAATAATTGTTACAGTGGACCTCTGTGCTTCTTCTGCCTATACAGAGTAATAGTGACACTTAAATTAAAAGCCCACAGAAACCTCACGAGAGTTGAATGACTGTCATGAACACTACGAAAACACATCATACATTATATGTCTATTGATTTTAGCAGCTGTTACGTCGGATTTAAGTGACATGTACAGTACCTGATTTTGCACCACTGACAGAACGTCGTATGTGGTGGGATGATGTTTCTCGTTCAACACTTGTATAATGTTTATGTCCTAAAGTTCTTCGGTTTTCAAAAGAAGCGTACAACCAGTAAAGAAAGTGCAAGAAAGTAGCTACCTAAACGGCAACGAGTTAACGCAAGTCTCACAAGTCTAACGGCAGATGCAGCTGTCAAATTTGCATAATAACTTTATATACGTTTGGCATTCAGTTTACTTTTTAAATGTTTACATAGCACCACCCATCACATTGCAGGGCATTCTAAGTCTGTAATCAACCATGACGATGTAACACAGTAATCAGAAGTAGAAAATGTGGAGAGAAAAAAAATGCATTCACAACACAGCTAACACTGCTGAATTTGACAACTGCACCCACATTTAAGCCCCAGTGAGGATGTTTTGGATTTTTTTTAATAACTTCTTTTTATGGGGATTTGCTGTCAGGTGCTTGTTCCAAACATAAAAGTTAATCAATATTTATCCAGTATATACAGACCAAAAACTCCTGATTGGGGCTTTTAAGACAAGGAGATGACTATTTTAGGCTTGTTGTGCTCTGTAGATCAGAGGATAAAGGCTGAGAGAAGAGGAGAGAGCAGAGAGGGTTCCTGGAGAGGGGAGGGTTAGATCACAGCTGGCGGTTCCTGGAATTAAAGGTCCATTTACTGCTGTTCTTAAAGGAGACCAGGTCACAGTCCCAGCTTCAGTCTGACTCTCACCAAACCAGGCTGCAACTGAACAAGACCAAGAAATAAAGTGTAGAATCCATGTTAATCTCACATTTTCAGAAAACATAAAACATATAATAAACAGCATAATCTTTATCTGGCACTGGTTTTTTCTCCAAAAAAAAAACAAAAAAAAACCTTGATGTTTAGTAATATAGCAATATAGTTTATATTGCTCATAAAACCTTGTTTGTTTAATGCTGGATTTGATTTTTTTTTTGGTCCTGTTTTCTCAATTTCATAAACATGAACCTGACCAGAGCCAGCAAATGAAACGTGAATAAATCTGACACATTTACATAATAAATATTGATATGTTAGTGTGTATTTCCCATGTTTAATTAATTAATTTCAGTATCAATCTAAAAAGTATTTCATAAGAATACTTAGAAATAATAATATTAAATAATCACTATAATAATAAGAAATAAATCAGCACAAATATAGAGCACAAACATAGTGTAGTAAAGTTTTAATATAATATACAAAACTTGTGAGGTAGGATGACATTAATAAGCAGGGTTGCCAGGTTTCAGCCAAATTTCCAGCGCAACTACATATCAAAAACCACACAGAAGTCCTGAAACTAGCCCAAAAAATTCAGCTATGGGAAAAGGGATTCCCCCACTTCTTTTCTCAGCACTTGTGTGGGGAAAAAAGCTTAGTGTGCACATCCATTATTTATGGACTGACATTATCCACTCCACAATCCTCCTTTCCCAATACAATTTTCCTTTGCTTGTGGCCATGCATTTTTAAACTAGTCCAAGCTGGCAACCCTGTTTTTAACTGTCCTGTCCACTCAAAAAATTCATAGTAAACATTCTTGGGGCAGTGTGTTTCTTGCCCCAATGGGCCTCTATTACCACTAGTTGCAACACCCATTTTTGCCCACTAGGTGTAAGCCTAATAAGAACTTTATGGAGTAAAATCGGCCATAAGCACGCTGTGCTGCAATTGCGCAACATCCAGAAAGGCGAGTGTTCAATGGAACATCGGGGTTTTTTTTTTAACTGTTGGTTAAAGGAGGTCATTTGTACTTTAACTGAATTTAAACAGTATGGATTTGTGAATAAGGACTTAAAAGGCTGATATAAATGGTGGGGCTCTCCCACAATTGCATCTGTGGATAAGCCTCCACTGATGCATTTCACAAGATTTTTTTCTTAACAGTTTAACAAACATCTTCTGCAGGATGGTTACCAGTAATTGTTGGTGTGCAGGCCCTATCTGAGGGTGGGGAGATTTGGTCAGGGTTGATTTGTACAGAAACAGGAATGGGATATAGGGTAGCTCCTCTCTGGCTGTACGGTGTAGTCAGGTGGCTAATGTGGAGCTCCTGTGTACTGCAGCTCTCTTCCCAGCTTTAATCTACACACACAAGAAACTATTAATCACACACACAAGACAATCATGGTGAGCAGATGGCCTCTGTCCTAGCTAAACATTTAAATCTGTTATGGTTCTCATGAACTGAGAGCATTCTCTAATGCCATCTGAGAACAAATAGTGTCAGATCCAGAGAGTGATCACTAAAGGTACCTCAAGATACTAATTAAAGACAAGACATGTTGACATGCATTTCAACACAGAAACACATGCTTCTGGATTGTGCAAACATGACACGAAACCTCTGTGACCAAGCTGGGTAACAAGGAACTAATTTCTGCCTACATGACATGTACGTTGCTTACATAGTTCATGTACACTTTAAATATTAGTGTTATTTTAAAGCAGACCATTTTTATAATGTTTTGAGCATAATGTTAATACTATAGAACTAAAGTCTATTGTTCTACAGGTTTCCCTTCTGACTAGACACTTGAGATTGTCACAGTTTTATATTTAATCCGTGTCTTGCAATTTCTGGATAATGACAATGTTTAGTTTGTCTTTAAATAATGAATATAAAATTGTTTCAAAACAATATAAATATATATTTAAAAGAATCTGTAGTTAAAGGTTTCATTTTGTAGATTTCCATAAGACAGCTTATTTATTATTAGTTTACATTAATAAAGTTTATACCACAGTGCTGATGAATTCACAGTTCTGATTGATCAGAAGGTGTTGATTAATAATACTATAACAGCAGTTCTGACAGAAGTCTCAACTGTAATTTAAATCACAGGTTTGTATTAATGCACTCGTTCTAATACGTTATCATTTCTGTAATAACAGCTCATTCACAGGGACTAGTATAGCGCACACTCCACATAATGTATGACTAATAATAAACCGATTCAATAACATGACATTTAACAAAGAAAAACCTGCAAGTGTTGATACGGTGAAGTTTTCTGTATGGAGACATTTATTTAACATTTAAGGAAGGAGTCTCCAGTGTCAGCACTTTGTAATTCAAGGGTCAGTAAGTTTTCCACCATGGGAGAGTCTTCAGGAAAATGGACTGAAGTGCTTTCCATATTCTTGGTAAGATGACAAGCTGCATTTTTGGTCTTATTTAATTTCAAAATAGAGAAGCAAGTTGAACCTGACACCAACCAATTAAGTAATTCTTCTTACTAACCTGTATGCCTGAAATACCTTTACAAAATACTTTTTTGTAAGCTATTGAAAAAGAAACAATTTCAGACATTTGACCTTGCTATGACCATGACCATGTTCAGATCAATTCATTCTAATCAGTTCATCTGCTGGTTACAATGATAATTCCATGTAATGCCTCCAAACATACTGTATGCATGGATGGACGGACACAAAGACAACCCAAAAACAACCAGAAAAAGAGAGGCTGGTGAGGGAATGATTGTATATACAGTCATGTGAAAAAGTAAGTACACCCCATGAAAAATGTTGGCTTTTTTGATATATTGGAAACAGTGCCTATTAATGAAGCTGATATACTTGAACAAAACCCTAAGGAAAATTTACTTTTTCAATCATTTAGTCAACAGAAATGCCAACAGATGTGATATTCTTCTGTGTAAAAAGTAAGTACACCCTTGGCCTCAGAAGCTAGTATTGCCCCCTTTAGCAAAAATAACTTCTTGTAGGCGTTTTACATAATTGTCCTTGCTGGAATTTCCAGGCTTGCTGGAATTTTTGATCACTCTTCTGTTTTTTTGCATGTATTGCCCATTTCACATCCCCCCACATTTCAATGGCATCAAATCCAGGCTTTGACTAGGCCATAACGTTCCGTTTCTTCTTTTTGAACCATTCCTTGGTGGAGTTGGTAGTGTGCTTAGGATCATTATCCTGTTAAAAGGTCCAATTTCGGTTTAACTTCAACTTCCGGACAGATGGCCTCACATTATCTTCAAGCACTCTTTGATATGATGCAGAATTCATAGTTGAATCAATGAGTGCAAGCTGTCCAGTCCCTGAGGTAACGAAGCAACCCCAAACCATAACATTTCCACCACCGTACTTCACAGTTCGTATGAGGTGCTTCTCCTGAAACGCTGTCTTTGGTCTGCGCCAAACATGTCTGCTATTACTGTGGCCAAACAACAGTCTTTGTCTCAACAGATTTGTCTGTCCAGAGCACATTATTCCAAAAGGCCTGGTCTTTACCTATATGCTCATTGGAAAACTGTAGTCTTGCAAAGGCTTTTTCCTGGCACGCCTCCCATACACATACTGTGATGAAATTTTGGGGTTCTTGGAGACTTTTTACATCTGACGGTCTGCTTTTGAAATCTGCACCGTTTCTAGATTATTTTCCTTACAGTGTAATTATGTATTTCAAATAATTTGGAGATCTTTTTAAATCCCTTTCCAGACTCATAGGCATCCACAGCCTTTTTTTCTAAAGGCCTTACAGAACTTGTTAGATCTTGGCATGACGACACCACACACCTCAATAACAAAGGGAACACCAGATACTAAATGTGAGAGGTTTAAATAACACCTGCACTCCCTAAGCAGGTTCTAATAACTGGCACCCAATTTTGAACACATGATTCTAATTTTATGGATTTAAAGGTATGATAAATGTAGGTGTGTACTTACTTTTTCCATGTGACTTGTCTGTTTTTATTCATTTAAATTGTGAAAATTTATTTATTAACTTATGAACTTTATTAATAGGCACGATTTCAAAGGGGATCAAATGTTTGCTTGTCCAAATATGTCAAAAAAAAACAACAACAACAATTTCCATAGTGTGTACTTATTATTTCACATGACGGTAGCTGTTATAACAAAATTAATAACAGAAGCTAGCTTCTCTTGCGGATATTCAGTAACATTAAATGTAACCCTAAATGGTAAAAAATGACACGATGTGTCATTCTTTAATAAATCAACATTTGTAATTATTGGCAAATTGCTGTGGTACAAGATTAATAAAACACTTCTGGACATGCTGTTATACAAAAATAACAGCACACACCATTGTACTGTATTCCTTATTCAGTATGTTACACATGGTTTATTAATGTTAATTAATAATAAATCAGCTGTCTAATGTTAGTTAAGAAAATTTTACTGCAAAGCATACACCTTGATGTATTGTATCCTTGGATATTTGACATTTAACACAACCTAATGGCAAAGACAGTACACTCCATGAGTGTTAAATGTCATTTTCCTTATTATGAGAATGCTTTCTCTGCATGCCATAAAGAAATCATGAGAGATGGCTGAATTATGCACGACGCAGCTTTGCCACCATGACTTAGTTGCCAAAATGTTTTTATTGTCATAATTTTAAAAGGTTATGTCAGTACTAATATAAACTGTGCCCTTAATTAACGGGGGTGAGACAAATTTGTTTGGATGTGGAGTGGAGGAAGGACAGCAAGCGAGTGTTTCATGCGGATCCAAAACAGCACAAAAATGACAGACAAGTCTAAATAACATAAAGGGCAATGAGATATGCAGGCTACATTTTGGCAACACGAAGAGGGAGCAAAATATTTACTTAAACACAACAGCCTTCACGATATAAACAAAAATTTTTTGTTATGCCTTATTCTCAAGTAACAGACTGGTACAGATGAAGGATTGAAATGTTATGGAGGTTAATACGTGTTGTGCTGGATGTTCTTGCATGGCTATGACGGGAACAGCGTGGTGCAGGGGAAGAAAAGGGCTGCTGAGGTTGGCTTTTTATACAAACATCAAACAAGTGCTCACCCTTCTAAAACAAAAATGGCTGCCAGAGCGACTACGCCCAAATGCCCTCCTCATCATCCTATTGGTTAAGATGGCAGGGGTTCAGCCAAGTGCAGCATGGAAAAGAAGATCCGGTTAGTGTGCGAACAGTTCCAGGTAGAAGTGACTGCCAAATAAAGACCCAGGTTCAGTTTGGCATGTTTGGCACTTTTAGATACTTCACATTATTTTGCATTATAAAACCGATCCTGGATCTGTACTTAGTGACAACTTCTACCGATGTGAATCAGAGAAACACCTGTAGGCTTGAGAAGTCATGATTTAACGAGAGATGAGTCTGCAGAGTTGGGATCAGTTCCATTTCATTTAACATGGTAAAAGGACTGAAAGGGAAACTGACACCTGTATGAACAAGGTGTCCAGTTCCAATCCAAAAACCAAAAGATAAACTGCAAAAGAACAGCAAGTGAATGGAAATGACCCCATCTCTGATCAGGGGTCTGCTACTTTAAAATGGCTTGCTATGAATGGGAAATCTTTATGAACATTTTATATTCATCCATATTAAAATGCTGAGATATTAAATAATAAAGGAAAAACAAGATGATGGCAATGGCAGAGTATGATAAATTTGAGGAACTGTGTCTGCGCAGTGGATTATGACCTGATCAGGGGATTTCGGAGCTTTGTGGTTAGTCTGGTCAGGGGGCGTTTTCAGATGGCCATCGTCATAGTTATCCGCCATGAGCTTCATCCTATTCTGTGTCTAGGAGAAAAGAGGAGGCGCAGGTGTGAGGGAAAAACAAGGAGGAGAAAGGAGGAAAAGAGACAGAGAGGAGGAGGACAGATGAAAGGGGAAAAAAGAGGAGCAGATATGGAAAATATCGACTAGGTTAGCAGAATGCTTTTGCAAAGGGGTGTAAACCTCAGGATTCCACATGATACAATATGACTGGCATTCATAACGTAACGATTTAACTTTTGACGATACCAATGAACCTATTAATTAAGGTGAAAAACAATAAGGTATAACAACCTGGTTGCATAAGTGTGCACACCCCTAAACTAATACTTAGTTGAAGCACTTCTAGATTTTATCACAGCATTTAAGTAATCATTTTAAGTAATTTTGACTTAGCAATATTTTGCCATTCATCCTCACAAAAGTATTCTTACTCTCTCAAAGTTCAAGATTTTGGAATGGCCCAGCCAGAGTTCATACCTACATCCAATCAAAAATCTGTGGGGTGACCTGTAAAGGGCTGTGCACAGGGGAAGCCCAGCCCTCTACAGGTCCCCCCACAGATTTTTGATTGGATTTAGGCATGAACTCAGGCTAGGCCATTCCAAAACCTTGAACTTGTTTTGGTGAAGCCATTCCTTTGTTGATTTGGAGGTTTGCCATGGGACCTTGTCAAGGTGAAATTCCTCTTCATCTTAAGTGTTTTAGCATAACTCTTAAGGTTTTGCACCAAAATTAACTGGTATTTGGAGCTGTTCATTAATCCCTCTATCCTGATTAAAGCCCCAGTTCCAGCTGAACAAAAGCAGGCCCAAAGCATGATACTGCAACCACTATGTTTCCCTGTGGGGATGGTGTTCTTTTGGTGATGTGCTGTGTTTTTTGTGCCAAACATATTGGTATTATTGCCAAAAAGTTCAACTTTGGTCTCATCAGACCATAATACATTATTCCACATGGTTTTGGGAGATTGGATAATTATTATTATTATTTTGGTTAAAAAAGGCTTCAGTCTTGCCAGCTTACCTCATAGCCAAGAGATATGAAGAATTTGGGAGATTGCGGTCACATGTAGGGAGCAACCAGTACTTGCCAGAAATTGCTTTAATTCTTTAAATGTTGCTGTACACCTCTTGGCAGCCTCGCTAACCAGTTTTCTCCTGATTTTCTCATCAATTTTAGAGGGATGTCCTGTTCTTAGTAGTGTCACTGTCGTGCCATATTTTCTCCACTTGTTGATTATTGTCTTTACCGTGTTCCATGGTATATCCAATGCCTTGGAAATATTTTGTAACCCTCTCCTGATTGATATTTTTCAATGAGATCCTGTACCTGCTTTGTAAGCTCTTGGCCCATGGTTTTTCTAGTTAAATGTTACCAAGATGATGTCAGGAAAATCCTATAGGAACAGCTGTACTTTATTTTGGGTTAAATGGTCACTTTAATTGATTAAATAGTATTTAACGTGAGTTTGAATGTAATTGGTTCATTATGAACACTGCCACATTCCCAATTATAAAACGGTGTGTACACTTATTGGTATTTGGGTTTTTTATATATATATTTTTCCCCCTGAAAGGATTCTTATTGTTTTTCTCTTTAATTAATAGGATAAAAGTTCACAATAAAGGTAGAAAAGGTTCTGATATGAATTTTTTTATATTGCAAAAATCTGCCATTTTAACAGGGTTGTAGACTTTTTAGATCCACTGTATGATACGATACAGCGACCAACTTTGTTCAGTATCTGAGGTAGGACTACTTAATTTGCTAATGATGGTGACATTGAGAAGGACTATTTTAAAAGTATCACAGTTATGGGAAAATCACCTTGCTAGCTTATTTACACATCGGTTTAAAATATGAATAATGTTCATGATGAATAACAACTGGGTCATTGGTGGCTCAGTGGTTAAAAGCTTTGGGTTACTGATCAGAAGGTCAGGAGTTCAAGCCCCAGCACTGCTACCACTGTTGGGCCCTTAACCCTCAATTGCTCGGTTGTATGAATGCGATAAATGTAAGTCACTCTGGATAAGGGTGTCTGCCAAATGCCATAAATGTAAAATAATAACTGGTGTACACACCAGTTGTCTGTTCTTTTTGATAATAATCGATTTAGTTGAAGTTCAAGTATTATAATCAGTTATAATCTATAATAATGGGTTTATAATAATGGATGTAATAAATTATTACAAATCACTGCCTTTTAAATCCGTGCATCAGTCCAAATCTTCCAATCATGGCACTCCTATTATTGCATGGCTCAGATGACACCATTAAGAGAATGTTCCTCACACAGCAAGAAGTCTATTAAAAATGCCTGAAGTCCAGCTGTATTATCTCTTTTATCATTAAGCATTAAACAAAATGGTTTCTGGTGGCAACCAAACAAACAACATGATCATAAAAGCTACAACTCCTCTCTGACTCTGAGTCTCTCTCTCTCTCTCTCTCTCTCTCTCTCACACACACACACACACACACACACACACAGTCCGTACCTGCTGTTTGAGCTGCTGCACCAGACGGTCCTTCTCCCTCCGTAGCTGCGCCACTTCCTCATGCGTCTTTTTCTTTTTGGACGAGGACAGCTCCAACAGGGCAATGTTAGCGTCCTTCTCACTAATAGCAGCCAACAAAGCCTCCTGTCTACAGGACACAGTTGCTGTTACTTTAAAAGGGTACAAGTCAAATGACACTTCAGTTAAATCCCTCTACAGCACAATTTCCCCTTAAAACTGCCTTATTAGGAGCAGCAGTACCCAAACTGCAGTGTATTTGTCAGAGGTTTACATTGCAAGCGACCTATTTTCACCGAATTCATGCATATATAAAATTAATAGCATGTTTATGCTCCATTTTCTAAGCATCAGATGTCAGATAGTTTCCCATGAGTGCAGAAGTATGACTCATTTTCTGCCTCCGTTATCTCTGTACAAACATTCAAAGAAAGTGACTCCCACAAGTCACTAATATGAAACTCATGCCTTTTTAAAGTTAAATTCATCACCTACTTTGACACATTGATGGCAATGCATGACTCAACACCCCAGCTAAATCGTGCAAAAAAGCCTCTTAGTTTCCATATCATATCAGCCTTCCCACTCTTTTTAAAGAACTTTCCAGGACTTTTTTTCAAGACTTACAACTGTTGCTCAATAAAGGTCACCTCAGGATGACTCACTTTGATTATCCATCAACAATATAATTCCTAACAACCCGTTACTGACTGAAATACGCACAAAATTACACACATAATTTCTCAACCAATTATTATTACTTGAGCATGGGTTATGGAAGTGATGTATATAGACTTGCTCCCTGTTAGAGAAAAGTGATACATACAGTATCTCACAAAAGTGAGTACACCCCTCACATTTTTGTAAATATTTGATTATATCTTTTTATGTGACAACACTGAAGATACTGTGTATAACACTCTGTATAACAGTGTAATTTCAGTGTAACAGTGTAACAATTCTTTTTTTCAGATCCTCAGAGAGTTCTTTGCCATGAGGTGCCATGTTGAACTTCCAGTGACCAGTATGAGGGAGTGTGAGAGCGATGACACCAAATTTAACACACCTGCTCCCCATTCACACCTGAGACCTTGTAACACTAACAAGTCACATGACACCGGGGAGGGACAATGGCTAATTGGGCCCAATTTGGACATTTTCACTTAGGGATGTACTCAATTTTGTTGCCAGTGGTTTAGACATTAATGGCTGTGTGTTGAGTTATTTTGAGGGGACAGCAAATTTACACTGTTACACAAGCTGTACACTCACTACTTTACATTTAGCAAAGTGTCATTTCTTCAGTGTTGTCACATGAAAAGATATAATCAAATATTTACAAAAATGTGAGGGGTGTACTCACTTTTGTGAGATACTGTATACACATATACATATATGCTATCTAGACAAAAGAAACGTTGGTTTAAATCTGATCTGGTTTAATATTTAAATTAAATATTTTCAGTTCAACCTGTCATAAATCTCCTTCTACTTCCTCACTAACAAGACACATTTTTCACTGGCATTCTGTAATCCATGTCTGTCACTTTCTGTTAAAATGTTAAAGTTATGGTTTGTGTTTTTAAAGCTGCAGTGTGTTTTTTTTGGTATATTGAAGTACTGTTATTGAATCTGTAGTGACAACTGTTCTTGTCTCCCTGGAAACCTACAATATTTAGAGTCAGAGTTGTCGTCCAGTTTTTCAGACTTATATGTAATAATATGTTATCGTCACAGACTCACAGCGCAACCCAAGGCACTACCATGGAGGTGAGGGTGCATTACACTTAAAATGTGTTGGAAATACCTTATTTTATTTCTGCCACAGAGGTTGCCAAATACTCAAAGGTTATATTAAAGGTTGCAGCTTTACAGTATATCATCCCAAGCCACCAAAGAATATACTATAGAACAAAGTAGAGTTTCCAGAAATGCATAAAAACAATATTTCAAACAAGCCCATAAAACTTTAAATAATAGCTGTTGATATTTTATTGGCTATATATCAGTTGAGGAGTAAATACACCAAAATATGTCAGTCACTTACTATCCCTTTATACTTTGCCAGGCTGAATGGAAACCCTGTATATTGACATGTAATGGAATATCGAAAACCTTGCCAGTGAAACAAGTTTGCAATGATTTGGATCCCCAGACAGAAATAAAGAGCCATGTTTTTAGGTCTTAAACTTGTTTGTATGAGAGATAAATTCATTATGTAATGCACCGTGAATGTGGCTCCAGCTTGACTGGCTGTTTGGTTAACTTCTCGGTTTAGGATTCGGCCTGCTTATAACACACAAGTTTGCCAAGTGTGATATGTGTGATAGTGTATGTGACATTTCAAAGCCCCCTTTGATAGTTATGAGGGCATAAATTTTGTTATTGATGTTTTTGCTGTTATATAGAACAGTTTGTCTCTCTTTGCAATGACGCCACCAAATACTACAGATCCCCTTATTTTAAGATGCTTTAGGGTGCTTCCACACTTGGAGGTTTTCTGCAGAAAAAGAGCTGGTCAGAGTGCTTTTTGTGCTGAAAAAAAGCACCTCATTTGAAATGCACACTGTAACTATAACAATGCTTACCAATCCTAGCTAGTGGTGGCTTAGCGGTTAAGGCTCTGGGTTACTGATCGGAAGGTCGGGGGATCAAGCCCCAGAACTGCCAAGCTGCCACTGTTGGGCCCTTGAGCAAGGCCCTTAACCCTCTCTGCCCCAGGGGCGCTGTATCACGGCTGACCCTACGCTCTGACCCCAGCTTCCTCACAGGCTGGGGTATGCGAAGAAAACAATTTCACTGTGCTCTACTGTATATGTGACCAATAAAGACTCATTATAGTATTGGCCAACTTATTATTATAGCAATAATAATCATCAATAATAAAAATATAGACAAAATAAAGGTTATCTCTGGTGATGAGGAGGTTTTTTGCTTTCAATGTAGCTTTGGAGGCTAAAAATCTATTTAAACTGCTCTTGTGACTTGACAATATGTAAGCACAGTTAAAATGGGACATCACTGCACATACCAGTGAATGTCTGAAAAAAAAGCCAAGTTGCTAATTTAGTTACATTGCAATGTTGGAATATTGGCAATGAAATATTTTCTATTAAAAATGTCATGAAGCTCCTTATATTCCCTCACAAATTTTTAACAGCACTTTTGTGATTTTTTTTTCACATAACCGCCAACTTACAACATGCTTGTCCCCACTTCACATTTCACTGAAAAGTTTGAAAGCTCTGGAAGCTCAACTGTCACTACAAAACATGCCAAGTGTGAAAGCACCCTAAAGGACTAACAAATGTTGCAAGGTCCTCACAAAGGATGCCTTACTTCAGCATTGAGTCTGACTCTGGAGTGGATACAGTAGCTGTGCGACTTACTTCATCTCCAGAACTTCCTCCAGATGTCTCCTCCTCTCGGCTCTCAGTGTGGTCAGATGGGCCTCCTTCTCAGCCAGAGACTGCTGGGTGGATGACATCTTGGCTTTCATGGACTCAAGCTCCTGTTTCACCTTCTCCATTGCCCCGAGCAGCTCCTCCATCTATTTAACAGACAGACAGCTCACTGTGGTGTGACCGTCATCTATATATCACAGACTGACCACTGATTACAGGTTAATTCAGGTTAAAGCCTTAGTCTAAGTCAGAGAAACAAATCTTCAACCTTTAAGTGGATATTGATTTTTTACAGGGTTCTACAGGATTCTTAGGCAAACACTTTCAATCCTAAAAAACAAACAAACAAAAAAACCCAATAAAGTCAATTAAACTGGATCAGAAGTTTATTTACCTATTTTGAGAGGGGTTTGAAGGTATACTATGATAATGTGAAGATACCTTAAAACAAATTAAATAAAGTAGCCAGCTTTTTAAAGAACACACATACCAGGAGAACATCAAACAAAACAACATTGCTTAGATGAACTATTAAAGGCTCACAGAGACAAGCCTGTTTCTCCTATGATTTAATAATAGCACTGTCACCGCAATGATCTTTGTAATTTAATATTATCCTCTTAGAGCTGTAATCAAGTATACTAAACTCTGATACTGGGCTGTATGGTAATCATACTTGGCATTTTACATAGTGTTCCACCTCAGTTTGTAAGTTCTAGAGACCGCTGATGTATGTGTATGGAAATTGTAATTGAAATGAAAACACTTTCAAAATTCATCCAACTGACCCGATCACCTGTATTAAAACTACAAATGTCTCATGAGTTGCTTTTTAGAGAAAGGGTGGAGCTCATTTCTGGCCTGGAAAAATCTAAACAGAAAAGTGAAATAAAGAAACTAGCAAGATCCATTGCTTGGCAATAATGTGAATCCTAGCTTTTCTTCCTTCCTTCCTTCTTTCCTTCACTCATTCATATTGCTTCTGCTTTTCCTGGTAGGGGGTTGCAGTGGCAATAAGCTGAGAATGTCAGCCCAGACTTCTTTATCCCCAGGCACAGATTCCAGATCCACCTGGGAGAGCCCCAGATTTTCCCAAGCCAAAGAAGCCCAGAGGTGCCCAAATGACTTTATTTGCCTCCTCTCTATTCGGAGGAGCAGTGATCATGAGCAGAGCTCTACTCTGAGGCTCTCCTGTAAGGTCGAGTTCATAACACCATCACACAACCCCGCAGAGATACTTTATATCCGCTGCCTATAGTTGGAACCTTATTCTTTTGGTCACTCCCCACAACTCATGCCCATAGTTTTCATTTGATGACAAACTCTAATTTTAAAAGTATACGTTGGATTTTTATATAACGGAGCTCCTATTTTCCACACCTGTTTCTCCTGGTGAGTCCGTGCCGCCTCCTCCTGTGCCAACACCATCTCTCTCTCCGCAGTCATCTGTACGCTCTCCCTCAGTGCCTCCTCCAGCTCCTCAATGCGCTCTGCCTTCTGCCGCAAAGACTCCTGGTATTTAAGAAGTACAGTTCATAAAGCGCAAAACCTATTATTGAATCCAAAATGGGTCCATTATTGCCTTCACCATGTTTGGGACCAAGCTGTTTTGGATTCGGTCAATGAAACTGATGGCTGTTTTCTTCTCACCTGCTGTGGGCTGTCATTGGCGCTGCGCCCTTTGCCAGACGGCTCCCTGTGTTTCCCAGGCGGCTTTTTGCCCTGTTCCTTCATCTGCCTGGACATAGATGGAGCAGAGTGAGCATGAGAAATAGATGTGGCTTCAAGAGTGAGTGTGTCATAACATTTTGATCATCGCTATAAGGGATGAATGAGTATCACTTTGAATGCTCTCTATCATATAACAAAGTTTTGGGGAAAATTGCAGCTCAGTATACTATCTTCACAATATTATTTATTTGATGCTTTGGGCAGCAAGTAAATAATTTTAGGCATTTATTTGAGCTTTGGGTATTTATTTGAGCATTATCATTTTAGTTTGTTAAATATGTAACATTATCTTGAAAACTTATCATTCAAATAATTAGTTCCTTGTGCTTGAGGACTTTCTGCAACTGATTCTGAGCATGAATGTAATCTACATTAACAAGACATTATCTTAATAAGTTAAGATACACATGTACTGTATGTACTAACCTGGAAGCCACACTACATGCAGAATTCCAGGTGACAAAGTGAAAAGAAGGGAGACAAGAGCAGAAGTTCAAACGCTACTCAGCAAGAGCAGAAACTTAAAAATGGTTTTAAACTGAACTCAAGAGAGAGGAAGGCACTCCAGTAAAAAAGAGCAACATCATTAAATGAAACTGACAGAAAATGTTTTTGACAAGAATGAATGCTTTCGCACTGCACTTAAAGCAAACAAAGAAATGAAGATGTTTTCACTGATCTGACGCTGACAAATGATCACTTTTAACATGAATGTCAACATGTGCTTGCTGACCTCTCAAGCTCATTGATTTTCCTGTCTTTGTCGTTCTTCTCGTTCTCCATCTGGCGTAGGATCTCCAGCAGTCGGTCAACTTCAGCCTGGGCCTTCCCAGACTCCTCTCTGTGCCTGGCCACATCAGCTTCAAGTGAGGCAATTCTCTTGGAGAGCTCTGAGTTGGCCTGTGCCTCAACAGCTGCGTTCTGGGCCTGAACGGATCAGCCAGATGTTAACAGCATGAGTATTATTCATGGCTTAACATTCAACAGTATCTATGCCATTATCCTCTTCAAATTCCACCATAACCAATAATATCAGTAATAACACTCATTCCCCCTTTGCCAACACCACCTTTCTCTGACCCTCTCTTACCCTCTTTAGCTGGTTCTCCAGTTTAGAGCACTCTTCCCTCCTTTGCTCAAGGGCAATCTCCAGAGTTTTCAGTTTGGAGTCTTTTTTTAGCCCAGATGAGGCTAAGGATGACGCATGCTCTTTAAGGTCCAGCAAAGAATTCTGCACAGACAATAAAGAAACAGAATGACATAAATTAAGCTTAATTCTAGGCTGAACCGGTTGAAAATTGCTATTAGTTGTGTAATTTTGATGATTTGGACTTCAGCATGTTTTATATGCTGTGTATATGCTGTGACTGAAGACAATAAATTTTACTGCATATTTATTCCCTTTATAAATTTCAACATATTTTCAGTCTTCAGTCCAAGGATTTTCAGTCTTCAATGGCAGCATATTTTAGTCTATATCTTTAGTTCAGGGTTAACGCTCTCTTGTATACTTTATGGGATATATGTTTGCATTGATGTGTCCATTTGGGGGATGGCTCTGTCACGAATTCCACCTCTCAGTGCATACTGCCTTTCCCAGTGTGACCCACATTTTCATTATAGTTCGGTCTCCAACCATGTCCTGTCATTTGTTTGTTGCCCTACTGCTTTCATCTGTCCTGTGTTAAATCTTTAATCTATTTATACCCTGTTGTGTCTGAGTATCTTGCAAAACCTTATTTGTCTGCTCTGCATTTTCCTAGTTTGAGTTCCCTGTACTTCTTGGTTTGATCATTGCTTGTGTTCTACTTTTCAATTAACTGTTTTTTGCTTTTTCTGTAATAAAGTTTACACTGATTTAACACATTTGCATCCAGCATCCCCCTTCTGCATGTTATAGGTCCCTTGGTGCAATTAGAATGATCATGTATTCACAGGTTAAAATGCAAGCTGGAATATGTGGATTTGATAAACAACCAAAAATATCCAGTTAACAGCTGACCTGTGATCAGAAATGCCACTGATGAAGTGCTAGAGGATGATTTATGGATGATGTATGTGGTAAAATACGATCCACAGTTTCAATCTGTACACCTACAAACTGAAACAAGACAGACTGCCAAGAAGGCAAACTGGACCCTATAATCAGTAATACTCACCTCTCTGTCAGAAAGGTCCCCCTGCAGCAAGCTCACTTTCTCCTTAAGCTCTTTCAGCTCTCTCTTACTGCTGTCCAGCTCCTCGGCCTTCTCCCTCTCCTCCCGGTCGCGCTGCTCCTTTAGCCGCTCAATGATTCTTTCCTGTAACAAGTGATAAATGGATTAAGATTTGGAGTAACACTTACATTCAGTACATTTACATGGACAACAATATTCCGATATTAACCCGATTAAGACAATTCTCTGATTAAGAAACTACCATCTAAACAGCGATTGTTGATGACCTTAATCCGACTAAATTCATACTCGAAGTAAACACAAATCGAATTAAGACATCACATTATTAATGTTGTGTTGGAGTTTTCACCGCATTCTGCGACATGACATGTACACACAGCAGCGGGCAACCGTTTAACAGCAAACAAGAGAGCACCGCTGCGTCCGAAACCACGTATCGACCTACTATATAGTGCGTGTAATACATGTATATTGGCTACTATATAGTACGTAAGTATGCAGTTTCGGACGCAGCCCATGGCTTCAAACAGTCGTCTATTTGAACATATTGCATGACAAATAATTAGCGGCACTTGAAGCTTCTGTAAAATTTTGAATTAAACAGCCAAAACTTTATACAGTGCCATAACGGAGACGAACTGTATGTTGACACGTGAAATTCTGGAGGGATTGTCGGACAGCGTGGCACGGTAACGTAATGACGTGTGCCATTGTATAACATGTAAAACGGGAACATGAAAGGAATTTTCTAAAAGCAACTCATGTAAACACCTTAATCTGAATATTGTTTTATTCAGAATAAGGTCAATAATTAGATTACTGCTATCCATGTAAACATAGTCATTGACATGCTTAGCATGAAAGGCAATGCTGCAAAAATCTTTTACAAACAATTATTTAAATGCTCCATGTATGGACTATATATATCTGATTCTTTACGACACAAACAGTTACCTTCTCAGCCAGTGAGTCCTCCAGGGTGCTGAGAACTGTATCTGTGTTGGATGTATCAGTCTGCAGAGACTTCACTCTTTCTCTCAAGCTGCTCATCTGCTTCTCTTTATCCCTCAGCTGCTCCTGCAAGATCTCAATCTGGAAAATCATCATATATAAATGTATATAGACGTATGAAATCAATTTAGTAATTGCAGGGACAAAATTAAGATGTAAATGACCAACCTTTTTCTGTAGCACATTGATTTTTCGCTCTTTGACTTCTAACATGTCTTTAAGGTCATGGATCTCGCCGTTGAGTGTACTCTTCTCCTCGGACATGTCTTGGATCTGCTTGCTCTTTTTGTTCAGCAGAGTTTCCTTTTCTTCAAGACGCAACCTCAGTGCATCCACCTGAGAGATTATGGAGTTAATCAGTCCCAAATAAAACTTAAGGATAAATTGTTGGGTTGATAACCACTGGTTGGGTTTCTACCTCTGTTTGTAAGATGGCAGCTCGCTGTTCTTTGGCAGTCAGGGACTCTTTGAGCACCTCAATGTGCTGTTTGCTATCAGAGAACTGATTGGTAAGTGTCTCAAGTTTGGTCTGCAGGCCAAGGAGCTGGGTGTCCTTCCTAGAGAGGTCCTGCTTCACCTGGTCCATCTGATAACACAGAAGACAGTCCAGTCAAGGTTACAAATATCACTTTTAGATTTTACATAAACACTGTGTTACAGATGGTCAAAGATCAAATATACACTGTGGCAATCATGTGTAAATTCGTTGCATCAATGCACAAAATGTTATTATCAGGCTTTCAAAGCCTACCGTTTTATGATGGATGATGTATGAAAATGATCTTTAAGGCAAGATACTACAAGAATGCAGGGTTTGTTTGTTTTTTTTTACATTTTTAAATATTATGACAATTGATCTTTGACAGTTTATTCCTGATATACTTACTGATATATGTATTTGAAGTTTTTAAAAATTAAGTGTTGTTAAAAATTATGTAATATTTAAAATGGCACTGTGAACCCCATTCAAAGATCAAGACCTTGTCATTGTGAAGTACCTTGTGTACTCTGGTGAGCCCCATCTCAATGAAAGCTTGGGTGAACAAATCTGAGGAGAGATGTCAGACCAAGCACAATCCTAAAGATCCTCCATGACAAAGGTGTACCCTGCCTGGATTAGATGTACCCTGCCTGGATTAAGGTTACTGCGACCCACCATGGAATAAGGCTTTTGGGTGGTGTCCTGGTGGTTCAGCGCAAAATGGCAACATGGAGCAATCTTGTAGGCTCACCATCTGTAGGGTGGGGGTCAGGTTCAATGTCAGTCATGCGATGGCCATTCTTAGATGGAGTAGATCTTTGCAGTGGAAAGTGTCTTTGGGAACGTGTGATGTGACTTTGCTGGAAAAAGCCTGAGTTTGTGTGTAAGATTAGACGTAGTCAGCCTTACATCCACACACAGTATGGGCTCTGGTACCTTCTAAACCAGGGGTGGTCTCTCTCCTACTCTTAGTTCTCACTGGAGGCAGGCCTCAGGCAGGTTACGGGGATATTCACCAGGGCCAGACTGAGGGCTGCACAGTTGGAGTTTTCCCAGTGGACAAGAAGGTTGCCTTTAGGAGTTTTCAAGTCTTCTTTGTGTTATTTGTGTGTATGCATATGAGAAGGTACCTCCCTGACTGCATAGTGCTACTGGGGCACTTCAGCGCACATGTAAGAAATGATGGAGCTACTTGGAGGAATGTGGTTTATATGGCTCATAAAGGAAATTTACATATATGGATAAATATGCTAGTTTGACTGAACAGGAAACAAAGCTCAGGGTTATACAACATGTCATGACTGTCACAAACGAGGTGGAGCAAAGTTGACAAAAATCAGAAAAACTACTTAAAAACAAATGACCAAAATGGCCATTTCTACCTGCTCTATCTTGCCTTAAAAAGAAGCAAATGGTCATACGAGAAAAAATAATGTAGGTTGTTGAAATAAAAAATCAATATTCATCAGGATGCAAAAGGAATTCATTTATAATTGCGTCTTGGACTTGAACTACCTTGTTCTTCATGAACTTGGTGTGGTTGCGGTAGACCTCCATTTGCTTGACTTCCTCTTGTCGCTCCTCGCAAGTAAGCATATTACTGGAGCGCAGCATCATGACCTGGTCCTCCAGCTCCCTCAGCCCTCGCTCCAGCGAGCTGATCTGTGAGTCCTTTACACATGCAACACACACATAAAACCCTCACAAAACTACACAATTGACATCTGGAGCATGAATACAATGTATTCTACTGTGTATACTGTATGTAAAATATGTGCTAAATTGTAAAAATAAATAAATAAATTCAAAATTGTGGATGTGAAAAACACAGAAACAATTCTGGGGGTTTTTTGGTCACAATCTCACCCACCCTGCTTCATCTCCCATTTTGGAGTGCAGTGTAGGCATTGCTCATGAACAAAACAGAATCCTTTTGTCATATCACAGCAAACCAGTGACATTTCCCTTCCTGCACTGCAGCCTACAAACATGACCACCATGGACCGCAACCAGAACACTTGCCTTCATTCTTATCACGCACACCTGCATCCAATTCACAGCACACTCACAACCACAGTTTAAAAGGACTTTCTATGCATTCACTCATTTCGAAGTATATGCACAGTTTCATTGTCTCTGTCGTTTCCAAGCCTTGATACCGTGTTTGTTTATTCTGGTTTTGACCTTGTTCACGTTTACAACTTTGTCTCTTTGCCTTGCCTAGTTTAGACTGTTTGCCTGATCACTTGACCTCTGTCTGTCTTTGTTTATTGATTTCTGCCTGTTCCCTTGGGGTGTTGCATTAAACTACCTAATCTCTACTTGCTTCCGTCTCAGCCTCCATTACGTGACACCTTTATTAACTATTTGATTCCTTTAATTTTCTTAAAACACGTCTATTCTAAAACAAAGATGCATCATCAGCCCAGTAAAGGCCCAGATTATTAATTCATGCTATAAATGTAAATGGCGCATTTATATAGCGCTTTTATCCCAAGTGCTTTACACTGTGTCTCATTCACCCATTCACACACACACTCACACACCAATGGTAGCAGAGCTGCCATGCAAGGCGCTAACTTGCCATCAGGAGCAACGTGGGTTCAGTGTCTTGCCCAAGGACACTTCGGCATGTGGAGTCATGTGGGCCGGGAATCGAACTGCCAACCCTACGAATAGTGGACAACCCACTCTACCACCTGAGCCACAGCCGCCATCATGCTAAAGCATGTTATTTAGTAACTACAGAGTAACTACAATAACTAATAGGAAAGGTATGAGAGTGAGGAAGGTAAGTCTGGAATGTAAGTCTACTTACATTACATGGGAGTTGAAGGGGTTAAGTAATATTGCCCAAAGTAGACATATGCTCTACCTTCATCTCAATGACAGTTTGCAGAGCTTTGGTTTTTGTAGACTCCGGCGTCCCTTCAAGGCGCCGATGCAGCTCCTGAAATAAGAGGCACATGCCTGGCACTTTGTTCACACCATAGCCAGAAATAGAGCTTTCAGATGTGTCATCAAACCTTCAGGGGAAACTGCGTCTGTGTTATGAATTTGGCTCAAAACTCTAATACTCTGCTAGAGTCTTATGATCAGCACAGTACTGTAAAAGCAAATAAGATTCCCTGCAGATTCCCTGTTTCACACATGCATTTTAACCCTATGTTATAAAAGGATGACAATGGTTTTGTGAAAAGGGGGTTACACTTTTTGCATTGTTTTCATTTTCTTTTTCTATTTTTCACTATTTTCATCCAATAATTTTTCACATTGCATGAGCATAGGAACATGCTAATAGGAATTTATGTGTTGCTCACTTCCCGCATAGCCACCATCTCTTTATCACGCTGCTCCAGCAGGTTCTCCAGGTGATGTGCATGCATCTCTGCGTCGGCTAGACGGCACGTGAGCTCGTGGTCCTCCTCGCTGGACTTGCTTGATGGCCCTTTGTTGTGCAGCATCTCCAGCAGCTTCTTGACAGAGTCGTCACGTGCGACCAGCGTCTGCCTCTGCGTCTCCAGCCGCAGCTCCATCTCTTGAATGGTGCGGCGGAGCAGGACAAGCTCGCGAGCCTGCCTTTCTTGCTCTTCACCCGGCTCGAGTGCGAGCGGCTCCCCTGGTGGCTGGAGCAGCTGGTTCAGGTCACGCTGGATGCGCAACTCAGCCTGCAGCGCCTGCACTGTGGTCTGCAGGTGCTGGCATGAATGACATAGGAGGACAAAGATAGTAAATAATAAGTTTGTACTGTTCTCTTTTCCCACTGGATACATTAGCATTAGCAGCTAGTTAAAGCAGTTCAGCATTTCTGTAAAACCATGTACTGAGAGAGGAACAGAAAGTCTCTTTACCTAGAACAAACTTATAATAAAAGTTTAAGAGCAGTTATTCCTGTCTGTCAATAAACTTTTAAAATATGCCAATATATACCACAAATTCAAAACAAGAATGGTTACCCTGCAACATTAAAGGTCTTAAAATGAAACAGATATGAGAGAAAGTCTTACTCAAGCTGTCCTAATGTAGTTTTATCCAACATTCAATTACTGAAACAATACATTAAAGAAAATAATTCCTGTTACTAAACGCCTTCTCTAAACGTTTGTGGTATTAATACATAAAAGGACATAATACACAAAAGGACTATATTCATGGCCCTATCTCTAAAAGGACACATTATAGATGTGTCCTTTTAGAGATAGAGCCAAACAGATGTGTCCTTTTATTATAGCATCCCAACAACTGCCCTTGGACTTCCTTTATAAGACATTTTCAATAAACAACATATTTATTCTTTTTCTCAGCTCAGGACAATCACACATATGCTACAGTGGATGAGAAGTAGGATGAAAACCCTTGGAGTATCCCTTTAATGTTAGCCAATCTGTGTTAAATATCAACTAAAAGGTTGATAAGATTAAGAGAGCAATGCTTGAGCTTGCCATAAATCACAGCTGCATATGTTTTACTTTCCCAAAAAAGGTTGAATAAGCTGAAAACCAGAGGGATTTGTAACTCTCCAAACAGCAGACATTTACAGTGCACATTCTCAATCCCTTGAGATGGCTGCATACAAAATTGAACAATGGTTTATCTGGCATAGACTAAATCCTCCAGATATATGTGGCATATATAGTATGATATTGTATTCTATGTCTATTTCATCACATTGGACATCTGAATAAAGAAAATAAAGAAATAAAGCTTGAATAAAGAATAAAGAAATAGCTGACAACTTCGGTTGAAGCCAGGCAAGCGTAAGTGTCGCTGGCAGATGCAGGGTGTGTGTGGTGTTGTGTAGTGAGGCAGAGAGGAGGGAGGATGGAGCCCCCATGTGGGACATCTGGAAACCATGGTTTATTTACCATACATAACAGAGAACAGTACATTTTATGCCAAGGATACTGAGAACATGAAATCTTTAGGAAAAATAATAGAAAAAATAAATAATATACCCTCCCCCCTTGCTTACTGTGTGATTAGTCATATCTGAAATACATGTAGGCCATGTCTAATATAACATGTGGCCACAAAAGGTGTCACCACTATGACTTCCTTACATATGACTTCTGTGCATTATCTTTAACCAAACAGTCACTGTTCAGATTAGAGCATTATCAAGAGCAGCAACAGAAAAGCAGTTGTTGCACAATTACTTAATCACACACACACACACACACACACACATTCTCAATTGCTGGATACTGGATGGTAAGGTTTAATTAAGCTCAAATAAGCATGTTGCTAAATAGCATGTAGTACTAACCAGTGTTCACATATAATGTCTCTGAAAATATGTAATTTTAACTGGAACCGAGCAACATGAGCAGCATGACAATGCCTATCCCACCAAATTACACAGCCATCGTTAGCTTCCTGCACTACGCCCCTTTGTGTGTGGATGTGACAAGACTGCCATGTTGCTGTGAATCACAGTTTGAGACTAATCACTGAAATGAGAGGGCCCAGTGCACGGCAGCAGAGAGCAGAGTGCGCAGCATTACTGAGACTCAAACGGAGCACCGAAAATCTGCAAAAGGCCATCTTCAATTAGCAGCTCAAAGATCTATCGCTCAGCCGGGCTACAGGGCATTAGATTAGCACAATGTGGTGTGGGAAGCAGGAGTATACGAGCATGACTGGACCAGACCAAACCCTTATGCTCATTACACAAGGGAGGAAAGATTTTTGGAAGCTTGTAGAACAAAGCCTGATCCTGGGGCCAATTTTCTCCTGTTCTCAGTATAATTTCAAACAATGAATCTGAGGTTTCAAAACAATCAAGACAGTCATCTAAACAGCTGTCTGGAAAAACTGGCATGAAATGCTGCTTACATCTCCAATAACAATGCTCTTATAAAATTAAGTATCAGTGTCTGAATTATAAACATGTCACATAGAGATATTGAGGAAAGTGTGAACAGTAAAACAGCTTCATCAAAATGTTTTACATTTGAGCAGCATTTTGGAAATGATGGGACATGAGCCATCTTTCTTTGACTGGCTTTATTTTATATTTCCACCTACAGTATATAGTAAGTAAATTAACAAATATTTATGTATTTCACTGTAGGAATCATTTTATATTTCAATGTTTGCCATGTTCTAAAGATTTAGCTCACTGTGTACTTTCTAAGGCATCAAACATCCATGAGACTGATGAACACTTAGGATGTGACACACACCAGTGTGACTGGATTGTGGAGAACAATATGACTTCAAATTGTTAATACAAATCTTTAACAGTATTTATCTAATCTTCATTTAACAATTTATTCTGTATTTTCACGCACGGCGATGTATAAATATATAGGCTTGTATAAGCAATAACATTCATTTTATGGATTTTTGCATGTATACTTCTAATGTCAAATCTAACGTGTTTACTAGATAATTTAGCAATATTTTTGTTCCAGGCTCATAACTTTGCTAATGGCATGGAATCATGTCAAAGAGTCAGTGTAAATTTTGAACATAATCATGTTTAAAATCATCTTAATTCTGTAATCAGCAGAAGTTAATGTATTACAGCACATGCTCCGAGATCATAAAAGTGCTGAAACTCACCAAAATCTTTCAATTATTTATTGCTGTTTTGCAGTGTAGGACTTTTAGCCTAAATTGTTTATAGTTTTCTCTAGCACAATCTGAAATCCTATATGAAAACAGTCCAAAGGTTATTGGAAGCAGTGTCTCAAATCCATATACGGTATCAAGAAATACAATATAAAAATACACTCACTAAAGCCCTTCTAAAGTGTAAAGTATCATCAATGTTAGAGTTATCACTAGCATTAGGTGGCTGGCTTGTTGCTAAGCTACTCGCTATTGTCTGCTGTCCCTGTAATGCAATTTCAGTCCAAAACATTGCATGAATGTTTGAATTTCACAATATTAGAACAGTAACAATAGCCATTCGAGGCTGTAACTGTAAAAGTGCAGTAAAGTGCAGCTTTTTATAAGCTTTAGATGCTCTGACAGAGCAAAAGGCACACTTTCATGGAAGTGTCCAGGGTTTTTTTTTATTTTGTTTTTTCCAATTCCCACGTTGAACATCTCGAGATGGGAAATGACAGTATTTCAACTTGTAAATGACCACTTACAAGACACCAAGAACGCAGCATTAGCACTCGCTTCATCTCTAACTAAAGAGAGCGATGCAGCAGTGCTTTTGTCCTTTAGTCTGTCATCTCAATCTCTTCATCTGTACACTCTGCTCAAACAGATCAGGTTCCAAAGATTCAACTAATGCTAATTAATTTGCATTAGCTAAAATTCATGCTAATACCACCATCAATACACCATCAATAGATTGCTAAATAGCCTTGCTGCATTGCACTGTGGAACTTGGAGTCCAATTTTTGTTGTCTCCACTACTTCTACATTGGATTTCTCATTAATGACCTTGAACATTACTGGAAAATGGTGTGTGAGAAAAGCAGTTTTTGTTCTTTTGTTTTTAAGAGCTAAAAGTGAAACCTGACTGTTATCCCTTATGTTTGAGATTCTTACTCTATTTTCTCCTATTAAACAAAACTCCATTGTAACTGAGGAAATAGTGAAAATATAGCATCAACTAACAAATTAGCACTTATCAATATTTAATATATTTCAGGGTGATTTCCTTTCATATTTAGGACTTCAGATTAAAGTCTGACTGATCAATAGAGGTGGCAAATGCTGTATCTATTATTAGATTCTGTTACAGTGGATTCAAATCTGTGAATAACCAGTTATAACTGCATTATCACTAGAGCATAATTTTAGTTTTATTAATGTCCACAGTAACAGCCATGTTCTAAACTGTGTGACAGAGATGACAACTTATAATTCCTTTTCTCATTGCACATCTGCTTAGTGCAATATTCTAGCCATCAAACTTTAATTTCTTCTAAGTACACCTCCATACATCCATACATGTCCTTGCTAGAACTGCATACAGTGATGAATTAAAAGAAAAACCATCTCTTTAATTCTGTGGGAAGGATTTTACTAGCATGGTTTAGTTCCACTTGTCCCCTTAGGGTTACACTGCAAATAAACAGAACTTTCTTCTGACTGATCACCTTTATCTTTTGATGAAACATTTCTATCCTGACGAGAGTGCTCTCTTCCAAGACGAGTCTGGCCCCAATCCACAGGGCATGAGGCCTCACTGAGTGGTGAGGACAAAAATTATGTAAATCATATGCTATGGCCTTCATAGTCGTAAGATCTCAACCCAATTGAACAGCAATGAGAGATGTTAGATAACATCTCTACATGTTAGATAGCACCACATGTAGAGATGTTATCTAACATCTCTCATTGCTGTTCAGTTGGGTTGAGATCTTACGACTATGAAGGCCATAGCATATGATTTACATAATTTTCGTCCTCACTGCTCAGTGGTGGTATCATTGCTATGATAGTGCTATCTTAGATAGCACTATCATGTAGTTAACCTACATGTTAGATAGCACTCTCCAACACCATCATCAAAACACCAACTGAGAGAAAATATTTTGGAAGAACATTGACATTTGTGAATTTTTCTGTAGTATAGGATGTTCTGTATATGATAGCTTATGTAGACATTATGTTAATATGGTTTTGAATCACAATTAAACAGCTTGAGGGAAGAGCATAATTAGCGCTTTGATATATCCTAATGCAAAATAGATTTAAACATTTAAATCACAACTATTATGGTTTTGAAACGTTCCTAATTTTGTTTTAAAGATCTCATACAGTAGATTTACATGCATCCAAGGTCAAAAAAACATAATTTAAATTGCAGCATTACATTTTTTCCCTGTGTCAAAAACGACTAGTTAAATAATCCTTTCTAAAAGATTCATTCTAAACTCCTCCTGTCAGAGAGCATACTCTGCTCTGATTGGTCAGATGTCCCAGTCTGTTTGATTGGTCTACCGCTGTCAGCGAGCAGCCAATGAAAACCAGAGGTGGGGCTTTTTGTTACAAACCTACTTAGGTTTGTACTGGAAGTAAGTCTGGAATTATTAACTACTTGTTTCAGCTGTTCAGAATTTGTTCCATCTTTTAGGAGTCAATAACTCCGTTTGTTGTGCGCTTTCATTTCTGAAACTTTGCAAACTTTTTACATTCACAAACAGCTACATGAAAGGTAATATTTGAAAAACCATAATAGGTGCACTTTAATTCACTGTCAAGAATTATGCTAAAGGTATGCAAAATATAGACAAATGCAAAGACCAGTGTGCCCACACACCCACACACACACACACACACTCCTCACCTGAGTCTCATCCTGAATGGCACGATATTGTTCCTTCCACACTGCTATCTTGGAAGCCTCATCCTTGCGCAGCGCCCTCTCCTTCTTCAGCTCAGGGCTCCAGAAAGTCTTGATGGAGCTCATGGATGAGCTGAGTTTGCTCTCTTTCACCTCCACCTCCTTCCTCAGGAGCTCATTCTCCCTCAGCACCTCTTTTAGCTGCGCCTGCAGCTCTATGATGGTGTTGTCTCTGGCCTGGCGCAATGAATGTGGCACTGTGGATGCTGTATGGAGCTCTCCTCCAAAGCTCATAGAGTCTGTGGACACAGTAGGCACCATGGCCATGTCAGGCGTGCTCCCGGTGACTGTTCCACGCACGCCATATGGGATGCTGCCACCGAAGCGTCCGGTTGCCATACCACTTTTCGGGATGTCGGAGGAGGTGACGAGCGCGACCTCGTTGTCGCTCATGTACATGGGACCAGACGTGGCATAGGCAGCGTTGAGGGACTGGATGTTCTCCATGGAAAGAGTTTTGCCCCCAGGGCCACCAGGCCCACCGCCACTGCCCCCCATGCTGTTGGTGCGGCGGTGTCCCATTCGGGGTGAGCGTGGCAGCCGGGGAGATCGGCCTGAGTTGCCCTGGCTGTTCCGGCTCCCACTGTGATTGCCATCCATTTTGCTCACAGAGCGAGAGCTGCCGTACATTCTGACAGACTACAACCAGTAGACCAACTGAAGATAGGACAAATATGTGTACCACACCCAAGCGGTTAACAAATCATTCTTCTTGTATGTACAGACGTACTCTTGTTTTCCCCTTTACACAAGAACAGCAGCTTTCTTTGCTCCGTCTGGGAGAGGATGGTCTGTCCGTGGTTATCGTGGAACACCTACTGTGCCCTGCAGAAAAATAAAAGGTACAGCCTGTATATGAAAAAATGCAATGCCAAAGGATCGCTGTCATGTGGGTCACTGGGATGAAAAAGCCCACACCTTTGTTCCAGCTGACTGCAGACAGATGGCTATTTAAACCCTTTTTTTCAATTACAATTAATATTAAGGCCTAAGCTATTGCATAAATGTTTAAATGCAGACATTTACCAGCAGCAACATCAAGTGCTCTCCATATTACAATGACAACATTGCATAAATAAACATTATCAGCTCCTTCAATTATGAAATATACATTTTTTTAGCACAATTTTAGGTCACACCTCTCGAAATACATCTAGACTACAAACCACCAGGTGACGGCTATGCAATGAAGAAAAGGCGGGGTTGCACCGTATTCTTGCTCCAAGTATCCACATTTAAAGCGTTTAAAAGACAGAAATTGTATATTATCCCGGTCAGACACGTAAAGTTCTCTGCTATCCGTTTAACAGCCATGTATATGATCGATATGTCAATTTCCTCAAGTCGGATACGATCATGGTTCATATATAGCCTATATCTAGGCGTGAGCTCAAAAACTCGGATGTGACCGAAGAAGCGCGATATGCGCAAATACGAGCGCGCGCTCTAACCTACACAATTATTGTTTCGTTAAAGGTTTCGGGTGTTTTATTTCGCAGATTGTTCCAGCACCCAGCAATACCACCTTGATGCATTTATTCAGCTACAAGAATCCTCCCCTTGCCCTTCTCCAGTCACCCACCATTGTACCGGTTTGATTACCTATAGTAGCTTATCCACTCCTCTTTCAAAAACACACACACACACACACCCTATCATAAACGAGGATAATATGTAAGAAAATAAAATAGTTGCCTAACACACGCTTCCGATCGACAAATATTTTCGTTAGTTCCACACAGAAAAATCATGCACATCAATTTGATCACAATGTATCTCAACACTGACATAAAAGCAAATAATGTCTTGCAAAATCAAATTACCATCTGTTGTTTTAATCCATGTGTGTAAATGAAATATTGCAGCACCCAGTGTCCAAACGGCGCCCTAAAGAAAGAAGCCTATTTTTCTATATTGCTTGATGAGGTTTTTTTTATTTGCAGACATTAGCAGCATCCTTTCCCAGCAGGTCTGGAAGGAGTTCGGTGACGTAAGGCCTACGCTGCGTGCTCGCGACGTGCGCCTGCCTAATCGGAGTGGGCGGGGCTAACGTCATATATTATGAAGCCCACAGAGCCGCCATTTTGTAGTGTCTATTCAAAGTGATGTGTGGATTGAAAAACGGTTGCTTTAAAGTACCAAGCTGAACGTATATACTCACCGCCCACTTTATTAGTAACACTTGTACAACTGCACATTCATGCAGTTATGTAATCAGCCAATCATGTGGCAGCAGCGCAATGCAAAAAACATCATGTAGATACAGGTCACTCACTGAAGCTTAACAGGTGAAGATACCAGGTGAATTTTTCTTTTCTAATCTTCAGCTGTCAACTTTCGGTGAGTCTGTGCCCATGATAGCTACAGATACCTGTTCATTGCTGACTGGAGAGGAACCCAATGTAGCCATCCACCTCAAGGTTTCACGTCTTGTGCATGCTGAGATGCTTTTCTTCGCACCATGGTTGTAAAGTAATTATTTGAATTACTGTATCTTTTCTGGCAGCTTGAACCAATCTTGCCATTTTCCTCTGATCTGTCTTATCAACAAGGCATTTACACCTACAGAACTGTCACTCTGTGGGTTTTTTTTATTTTCACACCTTTTTATGTAAGCTCTTGAGACTGTTATGTGTGAAAATCCCAGGAGATCAGCAGTTTATGAGATACTCAAACCGTCCCATCTGGTACCAACATCCATGTTACAGTTAAAGTCAGAGATCAAACTTTTTCTTCATTGTGATTTTTGTTGTCAACATGAATTGAATCTCTTGACCTGTACCTGCATGATTTTTTGCATTGCACTGCTGCCACATAATTGCCTGATTATATAACTACATGAATGTGCAGCTGTACAGGTGTTGTATATCAGTTTGTGTATATCACTGGTCATTAAGGTACAGTTATGTACACAACATTCACATTCTAAGTCAAAAAGTTACTACTGCTGTGACAAGGAAAGGTATACTTTAGTACTTTTCCCACACAGAGACTGCAGCTATATGGATGGGATCAAGTGAGCTTGAACGAGCCAGAATAATCTGGTTTGGAGATCTGAGTTTGTACCTGTGGCATGATGGACAGCAGAAAACAAACTCACGGTCACTGTGTCACAGAAACAGTAATGTTCAATCCTGCAATAGTGCCCATCATCCCACTCTCCTGAGACACGAACACTGGACTGGCATGCATTTTTCGTTTTGTAACCATTCTGTAATATTTCTTCCTATGGCACTGAAAATGCAACCTCCTCCCACTTCACTTGCAGAGTTCCATCACCTTCAGTTCAATTAAATTTTATTTGTATAGCACTTTTAACAGTGTATACCCATTGTTACAAATTGTTAGCTTTACAGAAATCTAAAAATTCTGGATATAGATTTTAAATTAATAAATTTATCCCTAATGAGCAAGCCAGAAGTGACGGTGGCAAGGGAAAAGTCCCTTCCAACTCGACAGAGATAATGAGTGTTTACCAACCCCCTTAACACTTATTAGCCTTATATGCTCATACCAGTGCCATACTCTCTAATGAATGAGGTAGATGGAGGCTGAGAAATTACTAATTTGGGCTGCAGTCTGCAATTGTAAATCTGCAAAGCGCACATATGGTAGGTGTACCTGATAAAATACAAATGTATAAAATGATGACTCAGACGTGCCTAACCGTGGATTCTCTCTAGCAAGTGACAAAGCAGCATCAGGCTATTCATTTCCTGTAGTTTTGCACCACAGAGCTGTGATTTCACACACCATATTCAGCCCAGAAAAGCCTTGGAAAATAACTGATGAGTGGATGTAGATAAAACAAACTAACATTACTATAGTCTACTCTTGCCCTCTAATAATTCAACCATAACATTTATTGGAAAAAGTACAATGGAAAAGTAAAGACAGAGAGAGAGAGAGAGTATATAAACAGCGGGGTAAAAAGTACAGTAAGTGGAGTATGGAAAGGTGAAGGGAGCTTTAATAGGAAATAATTGATGCAGGAAACACTCCACAACTATGTGCATTAAATTGTGTTTATATGAAGCATCTTAATAAGATCACGGGCTGGGGGTGGCACAGTGGCTTAATGGTTAGTACATTTGCCTCGGTCCTCCAGGGTTGGGGGCTTGAATCTTGCCCCCACCCTGTGTGCACAAAGCTTGCATGTTCTCCCCATGCTTCTGGGTTTTCCTCCCCAAGTCCAAAGACATATGTTGTAGGTTGATTGACATTTCCAAATTGTCCATAGTTTGTGAATGTATGTGCGATTTGTGGCCTACAATGGGTTGGCACAACGCCCAGAGCGTCCCCCGCCTTGTGCCCTGAGTTCCCTGGGATAGGCTCCAGGCTCCCTTACAGCCTTGCGTGGTATATGTAGTACAGAAAATGGATGGATGTTACTTACCTTTTAGTTGTGGTATTTGACTGTGATTTTTACCTAATCTGTTCATATTGAGCTTAATATTTTGATTAAGAATTTGGAAGGATATTTGGAAGCTTGTCTAACCTCTATTAGGCTACTACTATAATTGCTGTAAGAAATTAAATCAAGTATGTTACATAACCCAACATCTTAATATGTAATATACTATGTTCATACAATATTAGAAAATGGTGATGAATTTCATGAATGATGATAAAATTATTTTAAACATGTCATTGAGGATGAAATGTGCCCCAAATCCCCCCCAGAATAAATAAATAAATAAATAAATAAATAAATAAATAAATACTATTCAGGCAGTTTAGACTGTGGTAAGCCTTGCTCCTTTAGAATATTTTTTCACATGTAGGTAGTTAATACCATGAGGATTTCAGAAATGTATCCTATGTTTGGATTTTTTGGTATTATTAATGATAGTTTAGACAAGGTAGAAATTCAAAAACTTTCCCAATATATCTGAATTCACCCTATTATTTCGTCTTACTGAAACTTAAATTCATGGACACTGCACATCTACACCCTACAACAAAGCTGATTAAATCTTGCAACGTGAGATCTTAGTGTTTTTGCTAGCAGGCTCACCTAAACGTTCACCTAAAAGAGTCGACTTGTTCTTGAGACAACACATCACTACTAATTATCACACATATCTACATAATGTTACCACAGATGATGCAACTATCCTGCTCTTTCATGTCAAGCATGCTTGATTGGCTATATTAGCAGCTTTCTACTTTTAAAAAAAGAGAGAGCACAACATACACAAAAGCACATATTTTGATAATTAGTGAACAAAAATGACCAGACACATCAGATAAGAACTGACAATTGAGAATCTTATGGATAGACAGATTTCATGTGTCATGATACAATTCTTTATTAAGTGGTTGGTTTCACAAGTTTTCTTGTTCTAACAAGGCCACCACCTAGTAGCCATTATTTTTTTAATAATCTGTAATTATGGCAGTGTACTTTCCTTTATGTACATATGCACAGTTTTTTTTTAACTTGAGTGAAATTGTTAAAACAATTTATTTATTTTTTTTTTCACAAAATTTTATTTCCTTAACATCAAACAAAGACACTGAAAAACATATGTGATAGAGACTTCAGCCTGAATGAATTGCACAAATCTTTATAATTAACATTTAATCTTCAGTGGCATTTAATTGATAGAAATTCTAGTTGACTTTTTTGTATAAACCTCTTTCATTGAGAAGTTGGACTGTTTTCACTTTGGTTAATGATTTTCCTACATTACTCACAGTGTCATTTGACTACCCAATGATAGTGACACTGGCAAGATTTTGGTGTCATTTCTACTTAAAGAGAGCAATGCAGCAGCGCTCTAGTCCTTTAGTCTGTCCAGCTCTCTCACCTACTCATCTGTACACTCTGCTCAAACAGATCAGCTTCCAAAGCTTAAACTTTCATGCTAATATCAATATCAACAAAATCCTGCTTGTCATCTCATAGCTTGTTAACTAGCTGAGCCATGTCTCAGGCTTAACTCAACACAGCTCTTTCCAGTGCTGTCTCCACTACTCTTCTACATTGGATTTCTAATTAATATGACAGTTACTGGGGGGCATAGTGGCTTAGCAAGGCACATTTGCCTTGCACCTTTGGGGTGGGGGTTTGAATCCTGCCTCTGCCCTGTGTCTGCAGAGCTTGCATGCTCTCCTTGTGTTTCAGGGATTTCCTCCAGTCCAACTGATTGGTTTTGCTGTTAGATCCTAAAAACAGCTTATTTTCTCACTCTCCATTTTTCATTGACATTCACTGTAATTAATTTGGAAATGCCAATCAGCCTACAATGCATACCTTTGGACTTCAAATCCCTCCCCCAGTCCAAGGACATGTGTTGATTGACATTTCCAAATTGTCAATAGTGTGTGACTGGGTGTGTGATTGTGCCCTGTCCAGGGTGTCCCCTGCCTTGTGCCCCGAGTTCCCTGGAATAGGCTACAGGTTGCATCTAGGTTCCTTCATGACCCTGCGTAGGATAAGCAGTATGGAAATTGGATGGATGGATTATAACGAATGTCAATGAAAAATGGCAAGTGAGAAAATAAACTGTTTTTAGGAGCTAACAGCAAAACCAGTCAGTTATCCATTATGATATTTTTTCCCCCCTGTGCTAACTGTGCTAGCAGTGTGACATCTTCACAGCAGAAAACTACTAACTTCTCAGAGGAATAACAAAGAGCACCAACCAACAAATTGGTAAAAGATTCTCTAAATATATCACAAATATTTTATTATGAACAGATTTAATGTCTTTCAGTGTGGATGTACCCTTTAAGAAAGATTTAAAAAACTGTTATTTAAAGCTACAATCAGGCACACCTTCCCATGGGGAGATAGGTGTATGTAGATGGTGACATCATTCCCTTACTTATTTTATAAGCTTTCATAAGATTATGAGAACACCTCTTGGTAACATTTAATATCTCCGGTTCTATTCGCATTGTGTGAGTATGTGTTATCTACGTATTTTAAAATCGTGATTCCTGTTCCTTTGTTGTGGCTGCTAATTGCGTTAGCAGATTTCCAGTATGTTGTCGTGTTATGCGGTGCTCTGTGCGGGAGGGGGCGCTCGTGTCCACACTGCGTTATGAGGCTATTTTGGGCTGCCTCGGGGGAAGAGAGGAGAATGCGGATTGTTCCTTTTGTCGGCTGTGTTTTATGGTGTCGCACTGAGATGGAGAAACAATAAAACGCCCGTTTGTGTGTCCATAAATCCAAATTATGTCCGTCGAGTGGAAATCGTTTGATTCAGGGACCAGCTGCAATAAGTAACAAAGGCGCTTTTGTGTAACAACAACAACAAAACACTAGCTCGTGTACGGGATAGCACAGGAATGGACTTTGTCTGTTGTGTTCGTTTATTAAGACCATGGGACTCGTTTGCATTAGTTTTTTCATTGATAACCAGTTGAACAAGGAAATTAAACCGATAGAAACCTACAACAAAGAGTCCGCGTGCATGTCCGGAAATCTCGCGAGAAGGCGCGTGATTTTTGCACGTTGACGTTTTGAACTTTGTCGTTCGGTTTGTCGGCTGCTCGCGGCGAAGTGTTCTCGAATCTGTCGTTCTCGAATCTGTCGTTCTTTACAGAGGTATCCAGGCACGGTAAACGAATACATCCGCGCACAAACATAGCAGTATGACTCAAAACATGAGTCATTTCAAACGTTATAACTAACCCGGTGATTAGCTCGCTCGCTAGCTAAGGGAGTTTCGGCGGTGCGCGCGCGCGCGCGGTGTCCAGAGAAACTGTAGATAATCGAGGATGACGATGCACATCATTTCGGTGAGTGTGTTTAAAAAAAAAACATAAATAACAAATATCTTGTTTTATGAAAGTGTCTCTGTAAATCGTATGAATTGTGGTTAATCACGATACTTTGTGCCTCAAAATGTCCCCAGTTAGCAGCTCTGGTTAACTGTATTTGATTTGAGTAACGTCAGTTAGCGACAGCGAGCTGTTAATGTTAGCGTTAGCCAGCTTGCGTTGTAGAGAGAGCAGAAAAGAACAGAAAAGCAGCTGCAGTATTATAATTGTTTTCTGTAACAAGAGACGTATTAATGTATATATTTACAGTTCCTTAAAGACGAGTTAGTGATGGTCCTTAATTGAACGCCAGCATTAGCTAGAAGTGCCTAATTAGCAAGTCTAGCCAAGCTCACAGCAGTCATTTTAAACTTAACTGGTTAATGTTGGCCTGCGTGGTTGGGTAAATCTGAATTATTTACGATCTGGTTTGACATGACCTGTATTAGTAATCGGATTTAAGCGAACGATGGATTTGGGTAACTTTGTAGCCGCCACATCCGCTAAATGGATGTTTGTGATTGCTAATGTCATCTAACAGCTGATTCATGTGGCTGTGTCCAACCTTTTTTTTTTTTTTGTTTAAGTCCTACAATTAATGTTAGCCTCTTAATGATGGTTACTTTGTAAAGCTGAGTTTCTACGTTACAATCAGTGTAGCTTAATCAATGTCAATATTGTTAAAAATTGTGATGTCGCTTTATTTGTTGGTGTATTATTTGGCTCGTGTTAGTACAGAGGAGAAATTCATTCAAAACAGCTTTTCAGAGTGTCTCTCAGTCTCTGGACAATAACTAAGCAGCTCCTCTCCTATACATTATCTCTGTTTTCTGACACCTCTGTGTACCTCATTCCTCAGCTGCTCTCATCTCTCATTATTTCTTGTTGTGCCAGATGCATGTATGAATTTATGTGAGGATTATTTGGTTTTGTTAAGTATTGTTTGGACGGATAAGCTTTCCAGACATATCTATGAAGTCATATTGCCAGAGGACACCTGAGTAATTATGATCTGTTCACAGTTGAATTGATTTTTCTGTATCAGAGATGGGTGTGTGTTCTGGATGTACTCATTGTCGTTACATGAAAATTCAGTGCCTGCTACTGTACATGTACACCTCATTTTAATTCAACCTGTTGGTTTCAACATTTTAATCAAAAGTGATTGTTGTATGGTGACACATGGCTGTGTCTGTTCTATGAACTCGCCAAAAGTCCCCTTTTGAAAGTCTACTATATTTTTTATTGTTCTGCGTTTTTACACTCTGCCAATAAATTTTAATTTTGATAGAAGAAAACGTGCAAGATCTCTCCTCCAACAAGATATGACATTATCTTCGTGAACATTTCAATTCAGACATGTTCTGAATCGATAATATCTCCGGTCTAAATTGATGTGTTCACGAAGATTATGGCATATCACCTGAGGTTATTTCTACCGGTCATTCTCTAGAAGGTAAAATATAGTGTAATACGTTCAGATGCAGAACACGTGGTCTGTAAATAATACTAACGTGACCGATTCAGATGGGACTAAAATCACAGAGATACTACAGTGATACGTTAGCCCACTCCTCTGTTTGCTTACTCTTGGTCTCTGTAAAGTGATATTGAGTTTGAGAAAAGTGCTGTATAGTTTACACTTATTAGTAGTATTATGTTTTCTCAATACTATAAACTTTACTTTGTGTTGTTACAGTGAAACAGAAGCTTGGATCACGTTTCGAACCTTGTGCATCCTTCTGGCTTAAAAGCGCACGTCAAGTATTACAGCCTTGCCTTTTTACGTCACACCTTATGTTGAACACGGCCTACATTTCCCCGTACAATGGATGACCGAAATTTAAAAGCCCTTGTGCATTGTTATCATGTGAACATATGGGCTGTGAACTGGTCTCTCCCTCCTTCAATCCCAGTGCTCTTCCAGTGCTTTACTCAAGCCCTTTAGTTTGTAAGAGCATTGACTTCATTTGAGTGATCACCCAAAAACATAGCAAAGAAACCTTTTAGTATTTCTCAATACATTTATTTATGTGTATGGAAGTGATCTAGCCTTTGAGTGTCTCTTCACTCTGTGAGTGGAGATATGTCTGAAAGTTTTAGAGACAAGATGGTTAAGTTCCTGTCCCCTGCTTCAAAGAACACTGCTGGCTCCAACTCGGACACGCAGTTGGGTGAAAGGATTGGTCCTGAAGTCCGACGCCGGCACCACACCATGGAGCGGGACTCGAAAGCTGAGCACCGATTTGTCCGGCGTAGTGTTATTTGTGACTCGAACGCCACAGCTTTGGAGCTTCCTAGCAAAATCTTTTCCCTGAATGCGCAACCGGATTTTTCAGCCTCTTCCACCGATCTTAACGTTAGTGAGATTAAAGCCGCTGCACAGACTGAGATCCTTGTGGTGGCTGATGGGCCCGTCGTTGAGAAGGTGGAGGGAGCGAAAGATGCAGTCCACGAGGAGATAGTTGAAGAGCAGAGGCCCGTGGTTTCAGCCAGTCAGGTTGTGGAGACAAAGAAGGAAACGTGTCTGGAGCCACACAGCAAGACATCGGAGCAGGAGTCTGGCAGTAGTGTAGGCACAAAACAGGAAAATGATAAGGAGGAAGATGAAGAAGCCAAGACGAAGGCTCGTGTGGATTCAGGGCAACAGCGTGGGACTGAGAAGAAGGACCCAGAGGACATAGAGGAGGTGGAGACGAAGGCTGTCGGAACTTCACCTGATGGCCGATTTTTGAAGTTTGACATTGAGATTGGACGTGGTTCATTCAAGACAGTGTATAAAGGATTGGATACAGAGACGACTGTGGAGGTGGCATGGTGTGAACTTCAGGTAAGTCATTTTTGTGCCATTTGAGCTCTGTTCTGCTGTTTCAGCTTGGGGATTTCTGTTTGTGTTTGATGTGTGAAATGAAGAATGCATAGGAATTGTTTAAAATATTTCATTTTTTTAAATTAATTCATTCATTTATTTAAATGTTGTTATTGCTTACTTAATGTTTTGCTACATTTGAATGTCTGTTTCCAAAATATTGAAATAGCACATTTTAAAATATTAATCTTCAAATAATATATTTTTTTAAGGTACTCCTATCTAGAGTGTGTACTCATACTTATTCCTATATATTCCAAGACAAAAAAAAAAATAGCCGTGACATATTTTAAGTAGCTTAGAGTATTACCAGGAAAATTGTGACTCGATAGTCTTGATAGTAGTCTTTTCTCTTTCATGATGACACCTGATATCAACACAGACTGTTAACGTTTATTTTCCGTAGTTATACTGGAAATGGAGACTAGTAATCACAGAACTATATAATGCTGATAATGCAAGCAGGATGATTCTCATAAATGCTAAAGTGATGCTGCAGACCACAGGGCAACATCCTGCTGCTGGTAACATTAACTTGTGACCCACTTCTTGCTATTTGCCTTTATTGACATCCTGTTTCCTCCTTTCGTTTTAAAGGGGTTAAGAGAGGAAATGTAATAGACACTTGTGAGAAGTTTTACTCTGTGAATGTAAAACACTAGTGCATGTTGGGAAAGTGGGTCAGAGTCTCTTCTCGTCGATGTGAACAGCAGCTCTGTGGCTTGTCAAGGCTTGCCTTTGCCCTCTCTACCCCGCCTTCTTATTGCTGTTGCTGCTGGGTAATGACAGGACATTGCATGTGGTCACGTGAGCTGCAGCTCTGCTGCAAACAGCCTTCAGGTTCAGCCAGTTTGGAAAATGCGCTGAAACAAAAGCTACAGTATCTCTTTCACTCTCACTCTTTTTACATGTTCTCTCACACTCTGCTTTCTCTGAGGCTCTTATTTCTTGCGCCCTCTCATCTTTTCTTCCCCTCCCACTCTTCCTGTCTTTCTTTCTATTTTTTTTTGTTCTGTCGTGTCATTTTGTCTACCGTTTCCTTTGATATGTAGCAAAGTTGCACTAAAATGAATAGACATCAGTACCAGAAGGCAAAAATACATGCACTGCTTGTGCAGAACGCTGGCATCCTTCCATCCTGTAGCTCATATCGCACATGACACGGTTGAATAATATTTAGGTCTGAGCACAGGAAAAGTTTATAAACAGTTTCACTTCTGTTGTCTTTTGAAGAAGTGCTTTTTGTCCTTCCAAAGTGGTTTGGATTTTAAATAACTACTGAAATTAAACGTTAAGACATTCCTCGTGTTTATACCCAGTGCCTCTGTTGCAAGTCTGATAGTTGTCATGTTAGGTCAACAGCGAAAGAAATAATTTTGCAATAGTAGTGTTGCCTGTCAGAGTGAAAGGGGGAAAAAATTATATTTCCATATTCTAGTGTATTGTGTTGCTCTGAATGCTTTGCTCTCAAGGGTGCGTTATCTGATTTTAGGAAAGATATGTAATATAAAAGCACCATAAGAAGTTTAAATACATGCCACACCTATAGCTTATCCATATTAACTTGTTTAAGAACTTTAAACTGTAAATATTAAAAGGGTTTAGTATTTGAATAAACTTGAACATTAATGCACAATAAGTTCATGTGCCACAGAACTGTAGTGTTTTATACAGAATGAACATCAGCAACATGCTTGCAATTGTGCACTTTCATCACATAAACAACCAAAGTTGTTCATTGTCATTGAAGAAACTCACAAGAAGAAAATAATCAGATTTAAAATGTCATCTCTTATTTGTTTATGTATACAATTTGATTCAAAAACAGATTAACTTCTTAAGCCTCTGGTACACTTCATTTTTAAAAAAATTATTATTATTTTTGTATGCGCACTGTCATATGCATAATCTTAAGTATACTCCATTTGACATGTACACGTACACAGGTGGTCACGCATGCGCATTACGACAACTTGCAGTACCCCTCCTGGCTCTGTCAGTACAGAGCAGTAAAGCAGGTGTTTTGGTGTGAAGGATGACAACGAAGAATCACCACAAAAACACAAAGAACAATGCTTGGCCAATCTCTCACCACAATTAGCACCCATGTACAAGTCCTTACACTCCTTTAAGGCTAGAATTATACAAATGCTTTATAACCTGCACTCATTTCCGTCTCTTCTGTTTTTTCTTCAACTATCTTGAGATTCAACGGCTCTGGGTCACTGTTGCCACCTTGTGGAGCAACTAAATAGTGCAAAAGAATTAAATGCGCATGTGTGACCTGTACAAAGTACGCGCGGTTAGAAAAATCGGGCGTTGTGTGTACTCTGCTGATGACGAAATTTGTGTCACGCGTACTGTATGCTGTTCCTAGCGTATGCGTAAAAAATGAAGCATATTTTCTACTTTAGTACTGTGCAAAGATGTGCAAAGTACAACCCAATGCAGCAGACCAATGCAGCACAAATACTGTGTATTGAATAGACACATTCACTGCTGTTCAAGCAGGGAAAGGACATTGGAGTTTCTTTTGTCTGTTTTGGTCACACTAGTCAGCAGTGGACCATTTTAAAATTCTAAAACTGAGCTCTCGTTTCATGCAACAGAAAAGCATTTGGCAGATGGTGATTTAGATTCTTGACAATGGCGCTGCAATCCCGTGCCCGTTAGTCTAGAGAGCAAAATTGGCCATGCTCTCTGTGTGTGAGAGATGGCATTTCTCTCTCCACTTTCAATCACAGGCACAGTAGGCCATCGTGGACATCTGAGAAGTACGTGGGCATGTGGAAGAGGGTCGATAGCCCTTCCCTTAGAGTATGTTGTGCTGCCCTGTGACAGCATGAGCAGCAATTCAAAATCATATAATGGCTGGCCTCACGGAGACAGCACATGTCCTTCAGCCTGCCCAGTTGATAGTTGTTGGTGTGATAAGGGGAAGCTGGCTGGTGGGTGGGAATTGGCAAATGATCAAATTAGGGAGCAAACGAAAAACTGTTTGAACTTTTTGAAAAAACCTTAGAATTACTGTAATGTTACTAGGATTTAATATTTTTGAGCGGTATTGTGGTAATATTATGTGCGCGCATATATGCAAATTATTCCCTTGCTCTACTTCATGATTCCTTTACGTACCCAAACTAAAACCTGTGCATATTCCCTTTCTTCTGTCAACAGTATTATGAGTCCCAGGAGCTTTTCATATTTTACTGAGTGGGCTGCCGCTCCAGTGGGTTCAATTGTTTGAAGTCATCATAAAGACAGTGTAAAATAGGACTAGGACGAGGAGTAATACTATTAGCTTTGGGGGGATGGTGCTTTTGGAGGACCTCCAGGAGCTGGATGTTTCTCATTCCAGGAATTGTGGGTAACCTCATAGTGAAAAGTAGGTCATACTGGGGGAGCTTGGAGTTGGTGGGAATTTAGCACTATTTCAAGTGTGTTTATACTATTCAGATGTTGTATATGTTCCGGACCATATAAAGTATTCTGTTTGTATTAAATAGTTGGCAGTATTTGTTTAACATTGCCAAGCATTCAATTTAGAGGACACCTACACACACTTATCTTGCAATGTCATGTTTAAAATGCCTTTCAGGACCGCAAGTTGTCCAAATCAGAGCGACAGCGCTTCAAGGAGGAAGCTGGCATGCTGAAGGGCCTGCAGCACCCCAACATTGTGCGCTTCTATGATTCCTGGGAGGCTCCCTGCAAAGGGAGGAAATGTATAGTGCTGGTGACTGAGCTCATGACATCTGGCACTTTAAAGACGTAAGTGCACAGTTTTAAATAATATGTGGCCTCTCTAGATAAGAAATGATTCGGCAGGAAAATATTTTGGCAGCAAAAATAGAGTCAGAATTTAATTTTTGTCTAAATTAAATCTTAGCGTCCTTGGTTTTAAAAAACAAATGACTTACCCATGCTGATGGTGGTTTGTTTTGCTCTGCAGGTATTTGAAGCGGTTTAAGGAGATGAAGATCAAAGTCCTGCGGAGCTGGTGTCGGCAGATCCTGAAAGGGCTTCACTTTCTTCATACCAGGTCTCCTCCCATCATCCACCGTGACCTCAAGTGTGACAACATTTTCATCACTGGGCCCACCGGATCCGTCAAGATCGGCGACCTGGGCCTTGCCACTCTCAAGAGGGCTTCTTTTGCCAAGAGTGTCATAGGTACGACCCCGTAAACCACCATACACCGTTTCTCGTTCCTTTTTGTGTTAACTCGCTATGCGGGTTTGCTGGCAGGAAGAAGAAAGTCTGTCCTCTTCTGACGTTTCTTTCTCTTCTTTGGCTTCTAAAAGTGTGATTTAACATTGTGGCGCGAAGGCAGACCACAGTGTTTCTGTGAGCCCCCAAACCACAGCAAACCAGGGCCCCTGCTTCTCGCTCGCGCTGTCTCTCCACACGGGATTTCCCTCCCTCCTCTAGGTCCAAAATTGTTTTGTTGATCCATATTATCCTCAGTGTTTTAAGAGGCCCTTATTTCAGGTTCCTCCAGAGAGTAAGTAGTTTCTTAACTCTCTTTTTGTCAGTGATGTGCGTAGTTGTATTGTGGCTTGTCTGCAGGCAAACCCGATCTTGGCAAAGGGATAGCACAAAAGCTAGAGGTGAGCCCTGGGCTTTCAGGTACCGTTCTGAATGATCTTTGTCCTGTGGTTTGGATATTAGTGGTCTGTTTCTTCAATGAAATGCGTGATGATGATGCTAATAACTGTCATTTTTCTCTCTCAAGGGTAGATCTTCTGTTTTGATTTTTTTCTTACAGTGTCTTTCTTAAGATCCAAGCCTTAATCTCTCTCCTCATTTCCTCTCAGTTATAGACTTAGAGTCCATTTATCATTTTAGGAAACTTTAGACTCTAACCTCAGATCTCCCTTATTCTACTTTAAGGATTATTTAGTGTACTGCGGTAAATGCAGAAAATGGGCCTGGTAAGTCAACCAGTACAAAGTGACACATTACAAATCTAAATCAATTCCAAATATGATAAGTTTTTTTGTGTGAGGTCTTTGCTTTATGGGCAGCTTTTTTTACTGCATAAACTAGTGTGCAGAACCTCACGAATCAGTGACTAGCTATGGAATATTTTATGCTTAGCCATTTTAATTTGCTCTATTTTCTTACAGGTATCAGAAAGGTAAGTGCCTTTAAGGGGATTTGCAGCAGGCTAACAAAATGTACTAAGAGTTCTTTCCATAGCTTGGATTTTAGCTTTCTCTTAAATGATCAGTCCTGGGCTATTGACTGACCATTGACTCACCTCAAACATTTCCCAGTAATCTTTTTGGCTAACACGTGACTTTGTCTTAAACTCTGCCTTTGTAAACATTATCCAATGCCTAACAACTTTACTTTAATGCTCAGCCCTTGTCCTTCAGCAGACTGAGCTTGAATTCTTTGGTCAGTCCAGGCCTTTTGGTAGGTTCTGTACTCTAGTTTTGTTTCCATAGCCCTGCCCTAAAGGCCTTACACTGAGAAACTTGGGCTTCTTATCATGACAGCCTAACTGAGAACAGTTTATCCCCCCCTCCTCCTCTTTTTCGCTTTCTATCCCCTTTTCGCTCTCCCTTCTCTCTCTCTCTCTTTTCTCACAGGTTTCTGGAGAGGTCATCTTCAGCAGCATCACCACCTTCCTCTCTCCTCTTCACAGAGAAGGTGTTATAGGGAAATGAGAGAGAGTTCTGAACCGTTCTTTTGATTTAAGGTACCCCTGAGTTCATGGCGCCTGAGATGTATGAGGAGAAGTATGACGAGTCAGTGGATGTCTATGCCTTTGGGATGTGTATGCTGGAGATGGCTACTTCTGAGTACCCGTACTCCGAGTGCCAGAATGCGGCACAGATCTATCGCAGAGTGACCAGCGTAAGTGCCCATCCTTTTGCTGGAGGAGAGGGCCATGTGTGCTCGTCCTCCTCCCCTCTCCTTCGCTCCATTCTCTTAAATCCTCCCCTTTTTGGCCTTTTATGAGGCGTTTTCTTCACTCTTTTTTCCCCCCTCTATGAGTGGTAAGTTGTGCTTTTAAGAATTCCAGTCTAGTTATGCCATCACCATATACAGAACCCCAAAGTGAAATCAATATTATTATTATTATTATTATTACTATTATTACTGTTACATAGTGCTTTCCTAGACATTCGAAGCGCTTTATATAGTATTGGGGGGGTTCTCCTCAAACACCATTAGTGTGTAACGACAGCCATAGTGCGCCAGAACACTCGCCACACACCAGCTGGAGAGAGTGATGTAGCCAATTCAGAGATGGGGATTATTAGGGGGAATTTTGCCAGGACACCGAAGTTATACCCCTACTCTTTACGATAAGCGTCCTGGGATTTTTAATGACCATAGAGAGTCAGGACCTCGGTTTAACATCTTCAAATGATTGTGCTGTTTTTATAGTATGGTGTCCCGGTCACTATATTGGGGCATTAGGCCCCACACAGACCACAGGGTGAGCACCCCCTGCTGGCCTCACTAATACCACTTCCAGCAGCGACCTTGGTTTTCCCCAGGAGGTCTCCCATCCTGCTACTGGCCAGGCTCAACCTTGCTTACATTCAGTGGGAAACCAAGCCAGAACTGCAGGGAGATATGCACATTTCCACTGAACTATGTTGCTCACAACAAACGTGAACCAGTCCTTAAAACAAATGAATAAGACTATTTTCTGTTGCTTAATCTCAATTGGCTCATGTGGTATTTGGGCAGGAAGTGAAACAAAATTTAGCATCAGTAATTGCGTATGGTGTGGATCACATGGCAGTTAATTCAGTAACCAAATGCGGTTAGTTTACATTTGACAGTAAAGGTGCATTATCTGTTGATTTTTAATCTGTTGTATAAATGTCACAATGACAAAATATACTCCTGCAACCTTTTGATGCAATACGTTTGTAAAAATAAAAGTATCATGGAAACTTCTGATTATAAAATTATTCTTAATAATCATTTGTTAGTGCCATGCTAGATACCAAACTTCACTTCAGTAGTCCCTGTGTTATATTCTCTGCAACAGAAATTAAGAATAGTCCTGGCTCTTTGGGGTGGAAATGCACAGAAAGTTCACGAGTTCCTGAAAAAGTATCTCTGGTGAAAACACCTCCAAAGCCCAGTCCAAAGTAAGATTCATAAGTGGGCTTTAGGCAGTAGACGGGTATATGACAGGCGTCTTCCAATAAAATGGCAATGTGCTAAGTAGTAAAATTTTTTCATTACCTGTTAATTACAGCTTATAGCCTACGTACACTAATTGCTATCTATATGTAAAATGCAGGTGTTGGAAAATGGTACTATACATACATTACCATTTTATAGTCATGTATTAATTATATCACATGTCTATTTATTAATATTTAAACCAACATTTTGCAAATAGCACAAGATTGATTAGCGTTAAAGGTAGACATTACCTGAGTTTGATTCTGTTTGTAGGCTGTGCATGATTTGGATGTTTTCTGTGTTCTACTTTTATAGGGAGTGAAACCTGGCAGCTTCGATAAGGTAGCCATTCCTGAAGTCAAAGAAATCATCGAAGGGTGTATTCGGCAAAACAAAGACGAGAGGTCTGTTGAACAAATTTGTTACACAAACAACAACTGAACTGTCCTGAAAGTATTTCTCATTGGTCTCTTTCTCACATGTGTGCCTGTATATTCCCCCCCAGATATTCCATCAAGGACCTGTTGAACCACGCCTTTTTTCAGGAAGAGACAGGGGTTCGTGTCGAGCTTGCTGAAGAGGATGATGGGGAGATGGTGGCTATCAAACTATGGTTGCGCATTGAGGATGTTAAGAAGCTCAAAGGGAAATACAAGGATAATGAGGCCATTGAGTTTTCCTTTGACCTCCACAAAGATGTCCCAGAAGACGTGGCACAGGAGATGGTAGCAAAGCTCATTGCGCCTGCTGTTTCTTGAAACATTTCAGCCTTTATCTCAGTGACTTGTCTTTGTGGTTTAGTTTTCTAGTTTTCCAGCCTCCTTATTAGACTTGCTTTGTCTTTTGTGTTTCTCGCCTTCTTCCATATTCACTTTGCAGGTTGATTCAGGCTACGTGTGTGAGGGCGATCATAAGACCATAGCCAAGGCCGTTAAGGACCGTGTGGCTCTGATCTGCAGGAAGAGGGAACAGCGGAAGCTGGTGCGGGAAGAACAGGAGAAGAGGAAGCAGGAAGAGGAAAGGGGGCAGCAGCCTCCCAGCGAGCCCACTCCTGCTCACTCCTCCACCACAAAGCCCCCCATGTCGACCTTGACACCAGTTTCCATAGAGCCAGAGGAGCCAGAGGGGGAGCAGCACCACCTGCAACAGCAGCCTGGAGCGCCTGCTTCATGTGAGCAACATAGTGAATCATTGTGTTACGTCAGCACCTGTAATGGCTGGGTCATGATCTATTGTTTATTTGTATATCCTGCAGCTGTTGGTGGTATGGAAGGCCATTATTCGCTGACCGCATCGGAGTCTCATCCTGTTCAGCCAGTGCTGCCCTCTTACAGCTCTGTGCAGCCTGAGCAGCAACCTCAGACCTCTGCCACACAACACAGCCCCCATTCCCAACTTACTCAGCAGCATGCTGTCCACCCACATAGCCTGGTCGGTCATCTTTGGGATTATTTGTTTTTCAGACATCATTATAAATAATGGATTATTTGAAAAGCTTGGTTTCTGGTTTCATGTCTGTTGTGTTCTTTGTCCTGATCAGTCACAGGTTCCTTCTTCACAAGGAAGCAGTTCTCAGACTCTGATTCCTCTGTCCCATCCTGAATATAGTGCTCCACAACAGGTACTCATCATGTCATTTTGAGCATTTGTTTCTGTTCATTTCCTTGCAGCTGCTCAGATATTAGATCATTAAAGCCTGAATACCAACCATCTGCCCTCCCCCCCCCCTTGTTTTTGTTGGCTAACAGACCACTTTGCCAGGTTCTGTTCAGCCTAGCATCTCCCAACAGCATAACCAGCCCCAGCTGGACACTGCACCTCAGAGCTCAACTCAGCCACCACCACCGCACGGCTCTCAGGTGGTCCAGGTACACTACGGGCCATTTTCACTGCAAGTTTAAAATTCAAGAATCTTGGGGATGTAGTCCCCCACCACCATCATCGTAGATACCTAGAATAGACACACTGGTCACAGTAACACCACCTATAATCATTATTGTGCACAACCACACCAGTGTTAATCATTATGGAAGAAGTGCTTAACCACCACTGTCTTAACGATAATGTCATAATGAATATCCATTTTACGACTAAAGCAGACATTTTCCCCATGTTTAAACAAGGTCATATCAATGAATGGTACTGCTAGCCCGTCCTCCAAAGAGCATTAGTTCCTATTGGTCCCAGTTGCCTATGTTAAGTAGATACAAAAAAAAACAATACAACTGGAAATTTTTGTAATTCACCAGTGGCTAATGAAACGGCACATTTCCAGTTTTCTGCCGCCAAAGGTTTTGGTACATCATCTTGTCCCTATTTTCACCTACATAGAAAGGTTACTTTACTTCTGCTTACATAGTTCTTCATTAAATGCCTGAAGGTTAAATGATAACTCATGGTTCCCCTTTCACTATCTTTCTCAGTGTTCCTCTTTTCTCTTTGACACTATAATTCATACACTTTACAAGCATCTATCACTGTATTTGTGCTGGATGTGTCACTGTGATTCCATGAAAGTGCTGTTATTTTCCCATGCTTTTCCATTTTGTTTGTATCTCAATGATTATTTATGCAGTAAGTATTTCATTAACAAAAACTGTCAATAGAGTTCCAGCACCATCATACGCAACTGTCTTAAATGTGTGTTCATATCCTCATTCTTCTGAACTCAGTAAACATGCCTGAACTTCTTCAAATTCTTCCATCATTAACTTCTACATTCTTCTCCTGTTCTGCATTCCCACCCCTCTTTCTTGCATGCTGGCTACCAGGTATGGCCAAATCAACTCAGCTCTCCTGTTTTCTCTCCACCTCCAAATGCTGAACATCTGTATTTCTTATATCAGGCTTCTCAGTTACACCGGGTGCGTAGTAGAAGGGTGTATTTTTCACAAAAGAAGGCTGACGTCTTTCCTTCAAGCTTTCTTTCTTTTGTCAAGTTAGAGGACTGGACAGAAAAGTACATTCTAAGCATGTCTTAAAAGTAGCTAATGAATCTAGTCCATTTTGGGATAACATGGTGAAGGAAGCATTGATTGAGGTAAATTGAGGTAAATTGAGGTCTCAGAATGTTGTCCTTTTTCTTTTAGGTTCCTCTAAGTGTTTCCCAGTCTCCAGATCAGACTCAAACACAGTCCATGCTGATTCCGCTGTCTGCAGAGAGGTACGTCTTAGGGTGGGAAAGCATATTTAAAGAATACTTTGCTTTCTTGTCTAAACCCACTCTAAAAGCTCATCATGCCCCAATGCTAAATGCCCCCTGGAATGTTTTCTGCATTATTTGAATTTATTATTCATTGAGTAGTGACTGTTTGTGACGTTATCAGCTCCATCTGAATAACGTATCTGAATTGTTTCTGTTATTCTTTATCTCAGTGGCCTGTCAGATGCAGCTTCAGGGTTGAGTGATGGGAATGAGGGCAAGCATGAAGCTAGTTCCACAAAGCGCTATCAGCGTCGCTCAGTCCGCAGCCGCTCACGTCATGACAAGTCTGCCAAGCCCAAGCTTGTTGTGCTTAATGTAAGAGATCTCAAGTTCCTCTCAGTGTTGGGTAGATTTCCAAGGAAATGTAATGATTACTGATTACACCTTTTAGTCTAACCATTTTTAATCAGTAATGCAGTCAGAAATTTATATCACTATAATCATATAATATAATATATAATTTTATAGGCTTAAATTAAATAAAAACCTAAATATAAAATGATGAAATGAGGATTTATTTTAGCAGTTCCGTCATTGAAACAATTTAATAAAGCCTTGTGTTGTGTTGCAATGAGAAACAGCCTGAGGGTGCTGTGGGATATGATAGTGTTTGACCAGGGGAGAGGTAGAAGAAGTGGAATGAGGAAATGGACACAGTCTCATGTTTCTCTCTCATTAGGCCCAAATCTTAATATGCTCCCAGATCGCCAGTGTAACATTTGCTTTCCCAACAAGATAAATTGCAGCGGCAGAACCTGAAATGAAATAGCAGAATTTGCCCGACTGGATTTTGCCGCTCTCAAACAAACCTGCACCAAACTAACAGATGACAACATATAAGCATTTGATTACGATTATGTAATTTGTGTATTAATATAAAAGCTCCTGCTATATGGAAGGCTATAAATACAAATTAATATAGTTATTATTATTATTATTATTATTATTATTATTATTATTATTATTATTACATTTGTATACAAAATATTGTACTTTGTATTTGTTCTAGTGCCCACTCAAGAAGAAACATTAACGTGGCATGTGATGTGACATGATGATGTCAGGGCCACAGTCACAGCCCTAAGAATAAACTTCTCCGGTTTTAATCAGTGCAGTGTACTACTGCATTTATTACCAACATAAATAATTAATTAATAGACTAAATCATCAGCATGGAAAAAAATAATCTAATAATTCATAGTCCAAAGTTTTTAAATAGATGTCAAAACAATGTAAAGTACTTGGATTTTTTTCTAAGCAGATATTGTAATCCTAATTGCATGCAGTTCTTTACTACCCAAGGCCATGGAAACATTATTCTATGGTTAATACAGAGAACTGTTTTGTACAGTTTTTCAACAAATCAAACTGTTCAACAGTCAGATAAAATGTGAAAAAGTCATTTATTAATGAAAACCTTCCCAAAGCCCTAATTATACTTCTCTGTATCTGTGATTTGTGTTTAAGATTTCCAATATTGGTGACCGAGTGGCTGAATGCCAACTGGAAACCCACAACAGGAAAATGGTGACATTTAAGTTTGATCTGGATGGAGACAACCCTGAAGAAATTGCACAGATCATGGTACCCTTTTTTTCTTTTCTGTGCTCTCCACTGTAGTAAAAAAAAAAAAAAAAAAAAAAAAATGGTGTTGCATCTTTCCTTTTTTTTGTTTGTTTTTCTCATCATGTCTCATCACGCAAAAACTACAAAGTAGCTAGCTGGGTACAGCTGTTCCCTGAAGCACGGTTTTCCCTCCAGAAAAATGTTATTGCCCATAATCACCTGCCCATAATCATCTTATCCTTCACGCAGGATAAGAAATTCATCATTTTTACTGCTGAACCCTTCACTCACACCAGGAGCAACATTTAGCCTCATGTCTGCCACGTCGCCATGATTTCTCTGGTAGTGACAGACTTGTGTGTTTTCCATACAAGCTATCTACAGAATTATACAGAAAACGCACATCTGACCACAAATCAGATGCCTTTCCACTAAAAGTAAACTTGTAGAGGGAAATGAATGTACAAAACTCATCTGTGCACTGCATTGGTGTACTGGAGTCATAATGAGGTGAAAACATTGTATTGCTCGTCACAATTTCTGCTAATCCCTGCTTAATCCCTCACTCACAATTTCAATTGTGAAAAATGCTTCACTTTTCATTTGCGTTAAGTCGAACTTCACTCAGTTTTATAGTGTCGCGCATCCTGCCACTTTGTATCAGTTACTTTGTCTAGTATCATGGGGTATTTGCCAACTTTTATTGTAAAATGAATGACTTTCAACCATTGACAATATTCAGTATGTTTTGATTAATAAAGGATTTTGCTGTACCTTCAGGTCCAGAGTGACTTCATTCTGGAGAGTGAGCGTGAGTCCTTTATTGATCAGGTGCAAGAGGTTATAGACATGGCAGATAAGAAAAGAGAAGCCGCTAAAGACGGCAGTTCTCAGGTATTGAATTTTCAGAACTTTCATTAACACTCAGGGTAACAAATACAAGCAATTTTATTAACATTCAGTGTTTTATTATAGGTGATCCATGATGTAAACCAACCTGTGATATCAAGTCCTAATCTGCCAGGTAAACACAATTTAACAGACCATTTTAAGTGAAGTTGATCTTGGACCTGTCTGTTATTTTGATTTTTATGCACTTTAACAGGTCTGCCACCCAGTGTGGCTGCACAGGTGGTGCACTCAGCAGGGCGGCGTTTCATTGTCAGCCCTGTACCAGAAGCACGACTTCGAGAGTCATTTTTTGGCCCTCCCTCTACCAGCACATCTTTTGGAGAAGACCTGGCAGGTGAGTCATTTCTCCTGATACAGGGACAAGGAGCTTGCACTGGTGTAGGACATGCATTTAATTGAGCTACGTTGTTGTTGTTGTTGTTGTTTTTAGTGTCTGATCCTGCCTCAGCTAGCCATACACAGCAGGGACAAACCATCCTGCCTCCCAACACCAGCCAGCCCTCAGTATTACCCCCTCAACCTGTATACCAGACCCCAGTTGCAGTTACACAGAACACCTCTGCTACTGTGACTGTTGGTTCCACTTCCCCACCTACTTCTGCTCAGATACCCCAGACGGGCAGGACATCCCCTTCCCTTGCCCCATCAGATCAGCTCATCACTCAGCGTCGCACTTCACTTCCCACTCCAACTATTCCCTACCAGCTACCTGAGAGCGGCATCACTGTTCCAACCTCTGTTGGAGAACAGCTTCCTGCTCCTGCCCATACTTCCACTCCCACACCTCTGCCTGCAGTTGCCCCTAGCCAGTGTGGGGAGAGTGAGGGGGATACGCAGGGAAAATCACCAGGCATCGAGGATATCCTGGCACTGGACAAGAAGCTCCGTTCTCTATTCCATGACCAAGGTTCATCCTCGGGTGGTTCAGCCCAGCCTGAAACATCAGGCGATGTGCCCCCTACCTCTTCACCTCCCAACACCATCAGTTCTCCTCCTCCTGGCCTGGCCTCCACTGCAGGCCATGTGGCACCGGCTAGCTTGTCTCTGAGCTCCAGTGGGCACTTTGCTCCTGGTATGTTTGCCTCTCAAAGCCAAGGAGGTCCTCCTAATCTACAAGTACAAACTAGTCAAGTTGATCCTGGTGTACCAAGACTGCACGTAAGCACTTCTGTACTTTTCAGGGTTTTTGTTGTTCTTGTTTTTGTGCAATCTTTATTTCACTGTTTTTTTTTGTTGTTTTTTTTACCTTTAATTTAGACTTCTGTAAGCGGACCTCAAGACAGCCTGCCTACTGTAGACAACAGGCAGCCAGTAACACCACCAACTGGTGAAGGTTTTAAACTTGGCCGATTTCAGGTAGTACGAAACGTTCCTGTCTTTTGGTTAACTGAACTTTCAACACTGTCATTTTTGGACAGGCTTTTTAAATAATCTGTGTCCAGGTTTCAGTGGCCACTGATCAAGTTGTGGACGGTGCCTCTTGCAAGAATACGATGCAGTCATCTTCATCCACAACTTCTTCGTCTTCATCCCCCGCGTCATCAGCAGTCACGAGCCCTGAAAACACTCTTCATAAGTATCAAACCCTGCCAAGCCATGGTCATGACCTTTCAGAATCCATTTCTCCACCTGCTTCTACTCCTCCACCGGCCCCTGCCGCTGCTTCCGCTACTACTACAATTGAGTGCTTTCAGGTGACCTCTGGTGCTGATGCTAAAGTGGGTCGGTTCTCAGTTACCTCAGCTGGAAAGGAGGATGCACGCCCAAAAGAAGAGGAAGATGTTGGTGTATCCAGTGTAGCCATAGTCCAGCCTAACTCCCAATGCTTGTTAAGCAGTGATGACTCTGAGCCAGAGGATGAAGCCTTTAAGAAAGAGATCAGACAGCTCAAGGAGAGGTGGGATTTGTTTAAGAAATAAAAAGTGCACCTTCACATTTTTCCTGATACTTTTGTTCCCTGACTTTATTTACCATCATTTATTTCCTTCTAACAGGCATATAACTGAGATCCAGGCCTTGCAATCTAAGCAGAAGAAGGAAGTTGAAGATCTGTATGCACGGATGGGCAAAGCACGTCCCTCCATAGTGGCCTCCTCACCTGTAGCTGTGGCAGGAGGCCGGCGCAGGCTCACCAAAAGTAAGAGCAACAAATCCAGTCGCAGTGGCAGCACCCACAGCAGCCCTCATCAGCAAGGTATACCACCAAGTTACTTTTCCACAAAGACGCTATATAGTCTATATACTCGGTCACAATGGCAAATCCCCGTTTTTGAACATTTTTTCCTGTGCTTTGCAGGAGATAAACGTAACAAACAGACTTCAGTTACTCCATCAACTACAGGAAAGGTTCCAGATCCTCTGGACACACTCGGTCAGGATGTTGCACCAGAAGGTAAAGGTTTTGGCTTCATTCTTTTTTTTAAGGGATTGTTGAGCCTATAATTTCTGTATGTTTTTTTTTTTTGGACTAAATAATTCTGCATTATTTAGTTCACTTAATAACTTGTTGTTAATCATTGGCCTTTAATTTTTCTTTTTTGTGTTCTGTGTTTCCTAATGTCTATTATAGTGACCACCATCACAAATAAAACAGAAAATGGGTCAAGCCAAGCTGCTAACCTTCCACGAAAAGGCACATTTACAGATGACCTCCACCAGCTGGTGGATGATTTTGCTCGGGATGCCATGAGCCAAGCACAGGTCAAGAAGAATGGCAAACAAAATTCGCAAAGCCTTGATGTAAGCAGCACTAACCCTATTTCACCTTTATTAACTATATCTTTAATATTTAATTGTAATCATTATGATTAATCAATTGAATGTTTCTGTCAAAACTGGGAATTATTTTGTGAGCAGACTTTTTCTTCTTCTTTCTAGACACTTCCTCGCAAGTTCTCTGCACCAGGGCAGCTGTGTTCCATGGGTGGTCCTGTATGTGCTCCCTGCTCCAACTCTTCTGCTGGAAGGAAGAGTTCATTGTGCTCGATGGCCCACCAGCCCACCTACCCCTGTGCCCCTTATGTCCCCCCACAGTGGGTGGGGCCAACAGGAAATTCAGTAGGCTTGTTACAGCCCACAGCCACAAATGCCCTCCAGTCGAGTTTCCATGTGGCCACAGGAACTCCCAAAGCAGGAACTAATGGTGGCGAAACCAACATACGGACCACTCAGGCAAGCTGAGATTCGAAGGGACATCACAACGCACATGGATTTAGCCTAATTGTTGACTGTGAACTCTTTTCAATCACTTAAACAAGCATATTTTAATCCCAAATTGGACTTCATCTCTGTCTAGTAAACCAGCTTTACATGAGTTATTGCAGTGTAGTACAGCTAAGGGATATCCTCTGAAAATTCTGAAGCTTGTCTCTGTTTTAATCTGTGGGAAAATGTAAGTAGACTGTTTACAGTAAGCAGCAGCCAGAAAGCCTTTAAAGGTCTCATCCTGTGACTTGATTAGTGAGTGAGATGTATGTGCAGTTAGGGCTAAAAGACTTTGGGCCTTACAGGTGGATGTGTACAGATTGGTATGACAGTTCTAGACTAAGACGAAACTAAAGCTATGGCCTTAATTACTAAACGCTAGTCTCTTTAAATGGGGACACATGGATGTCATGCTTTGTCATTTAAAAAGGTTCGTAGTATGCAGCTAAATGGTTAACATTTTCTTAAGCAGCCTACAGTTTAGATTAAATGTCTCCTCATCTACACTGTATAGTAATTAAACAGTGTGATGAGTTTGGACTATAAATGCTGCCAGTACACATCATCTGTACCTAAGCAAGACAGCAATAAACCAGATGAATAAAGCAAGTTGGAGTAAGGAAAAGCTTGGTTTGGTGAAGTTTTAGGTTGAAATTATACATTATTACATAGTAATCATGAGTAGTAGGGGACCGGCTTCTTTTGAGATTTTGAAATGTGTTATTCTTTTTATTTTTTATTTTTTCAAAAATTCTTCAAAATGTTAGAATTTGACCTAAGGACAGAGATGTGCAATATATGAAGGTTAAATAAGAAGGGTGATGGAGCACTTGACGAACCTTACACCTTTTTCCATTATAAGTATTTGCATTGTGACTTTTGTATTTGTGACTGCATTTGACTATACATCATGTAGGCCTGTATTCTCTCAAAAACTCTTACTGTAACTCGGTGGATGTATCGAGGGCATGTGGGTTGTAGGCGTTCTGCAGCGGCTCGAGCCCGTGGCTTTCTGCAGACTCCTAGGCTGCATGCTTACGGGGTGCCTTCTTAAATGATCTTATTTGTTGTGCCAGCCTTGACACACAGTTATCCTCCCTATAATGCATTTTTGTCACAGTTTTCACACTGGCTATTATTATCCTGCTCAAATTGGTAGAAAGTTCTCTTTATCGAAAATCAATCACGATATATAGGAACGTTGCTGTGAAGTAAATTAAAGTATCCAAAATTCACACTTTCTGCAAATTACAGTATTGCACAATTTGTCTTTATACTCTTAGTACCACTCTCCTAAGCATAATTACTAAGCCACAAAACACAGTGCCATTCCTACACAGAAGTGATTTTCTCTCACCTCTGAAATGATTCGCTCGACTTCTCTAGAGAAGGAAAAACGTTACTGCAATGCAGAATATGCACCGTTTTAAGAGGTTAAGCAGGCTCGGGAGGCTAATGTTACTTTTGATACTTGAGTGCATGAATTTTTCTAAACCTTTTTCTTTAATCTGATTTTCATAAACCACTTGATCACAACAGTTTTTAAAGTACCACTAGTGTCACAACACACACATCCAGCTATACTCGCATTGTTCTCAAAGCTGCATGTTTTAAAAACCGGAATATTTCACCTGTTTATTAAATCAGCATTAAACGTTTAGGTTAGAAAAAGGTAATACTGCTAATGCATAGATTCTCAGTTGTCAGTTTTGTCCCAGAACATTTTGGTGACTATATTGATGGTTGTGTTAATCGTTGTTTTTTTGTTTGTTTTGTTTTTAAAGAAGTGTATATACCAGAGGTGAATTAAAACATTTTGGAAATGATATTTGGTCTCCACTTTTTCACTGCATAATTCCATTTAATAATCAAGGCTTTCATTTTACAAAGTCAGCTCAGTTTTATAATCATTCTCTATAATGTTGTACCATTACATACACTCACCAGGCACTTTAATAAGAATAGCTGTACCACTGTGCATTCAGGCAATTGTCTAGTCAGCCAAGTCTGTAGAGTTTACACAGAATGGTGTGGAAAACACATAAAACATTCAAATCTCTGGGCTGAAGCACTGTTGATGAGCGGTCAGAGGAGAATGGCTACAGTAACTCAAATAAGCACACTTTACAACCGTGGTGAGCAGAAATGAACAGATCTCGGAATGCAAAATATTTCAAATCTTGAGGCAGATGGTCTACAACCGCCCACCACATCTGGTTCTACTTCTGTCAGTCAAAGACAAGAATCCAAGGCTACAGAGAGCACAGGCTTACTGAAACTGGACAGTCACTGAAGCCTCGGATTCTTGCTCTTAACTGACAAGAGCCTTTGCTGTTGTAGCCCATCTGCCTCAAGGTTCGTGATCATTTTTAGACGGTAAAATAGTACAATTTTAAACCTTTTTTCCCCAAAGTTGTTGTTTTTTTTTTTTTTTTAATGGCATGCAAATATTGATACGTTGTACATGTAAATATCTTAAAATATCATGATATACTTTTGCTATGTTTGTCTTTGCTGTTTATAAGTAATCTAATTCTGCCTTATCTTTTTTTTTTTTAACTACACTAATTGAGAGTGTGATGTGGAGCCCTTTCCAGTATTATGTTTAACATAAGAGCTTTGTATGTCTTTGGTGTTCACCTGGTCCCTCAACACCAGCTCCATAACCAAGAAAGCCCAGCAGTGTCTCTACTTTCTGCGAAGGCATCCTGAGCAGCTGCATCACTGACTGGTTTGGAAATTGCACCATATCGGATTGCAAGACCCTGCAGCGGATAATGAGGACTGGCTGAGAAGATCATTGGGGTCTCTCTTCCCTCGATCATAGACGTTTACACCACACGCTGCATCCCCAAAGCCACCAGCATTGTGGAGGACCTGACACACTCCTCACACCCCTCACACAAACTCTTCACCCTCCTGCCATCTGGAAAAAGGTACCAAAGCATTCGGGCCCTCACAGCCAGACAGTGCAACCGCTTCTTCCCCCAAGCCATCAGACTCCTCAATACTCACTGACTGGACTGACACACACTCATACTGAACTGAACCCCATCCCAATCCCCTTAACATTTTTGCACATTTCTGTATTGGCTGCTACTGCAATAACTGCTATGTCCATAATTTGTATAAGCTTATCTGCTAAGTCATAGCATATTATATTTACATTCACAGCATTTGAAAATCATATTGTTACTCTTTCACACCTATCTTTTGCTGTTATATCGGACACTTCCACACAGAACTGTGTACTGATCGCGATACACTGTCGCTTACTGTGCCCACTGTCCTGTCTTAGTTGTTACTGTACTATCTTGTGTTGTTAGCACACGTTTGTATGTGCACATTATGTAGAAATGTGTAGGTCTTATTTAGTTCTGTGTTGTCTCATGTAGTTAGTGTGGTTGTTTTATGTAGCACCATGGTCCTGGTGGAACGTGGTTTCATTTCACTGTGTACTGTACCAGCTGTATATGGTTGAAATGACAAAGCCACTTGATGTCCAGTTACCTTTGTTAAATAACAAATGTTAAATATTTATTAACACAACAATTCTGTACAAAAAAAAAACATGCAATAAACAAAATTCAACAAAACATAAAATGTCCAATAAGTACTAAAATAAGTTCAAGGCTCGAGCTTCCTTTTCTTCATGTACTGTTCTTGTCGGTAAGGGCTCTGCAGACCTGTAGGATAGAATAAATTAGAGTGTGAGCATTGGGCAAATTATGTAGATGTTATATCATTAAAATTGCAGTTTCCTTCCTTACTTAAAAAGTACTCATTTAATACACCTATTATTGCTCTTTCTCAGTCCCTTGTATAGATTAGGCTTACATGTTCCTCTAGCTGTGTTCTGGGCTGCTGAATTATTGTGTCTATAGTTCGTGGCTCCTCCTTGCTCCTGATGGTCGTGCGGCCGAAGCGGTGGCCTCAGTGAAGTGGATCTCTGGGGAGTTTTACTACGTGTCAACATTGCGTGTTCACTCGGTGTAGCAGGACAAGGCAGCCCTGATGAATCTTTCATTGGATCATCAAGCATATCGATGCCATCCAGAGTAAAGTCCCACAACTCTGGGTCATCTGAGGAAAAGGTTTGGCCAGTGATACAGAAACCACTTCTGACACTATAATTCTTACTTCTGCATCCAGTGGCATTACTCCTAACAAACATGAAGCTGATAAAAATGAAGATGAACTCTTCACACTACAAACACACTCTTACCACTCATACATTCTTCCTTCTTGACCAGCATTTCATGTCCAGAAGGCGTGCTGTGTTTAATTGGACCCAAAGCCTGGCCTGAGGAGACAGTACTGCTATAGACAAGGCAATTTTCCACTTACAAAAACTGGCCCAAACGAGAATCAAGGGAATTTAGATTTACGGTTAGTTCCCCAATAAATCAGGAGACGACAATAGTGATGGCAAAATGAAGATTTCCTGCAAACTATATCGAAAAATGACTTTCATTACTCAAAGCTTACTCATTACTTACTGGTTAAACACAGTGTACATTAGTGGAACCTGGTGGTCACAAGATGAAGTGCAATTATTATTGTACTGCATCTAAGTGCATGCTATTGTGGATTTTGAGCTACAGCTAATAAATATGTTCTAAACTTAAAAAGGTTTAAAAATATGAAAAGAATAAATGGCCAAAGATAACATTAAATAATTCCATTTGATCATAAATGTATGATGCTTCTACAATACATCAGTTTATAGCAAGCTTAGTCACTTCCAAACATCCATCCATTTTCCGTATTGCTTATCCTACACAGGGTTGCGGGGAGCCTGGAGCCTATCCCAGGAGACTCGGGGCACAAGGCGGGGGACACCCTGGACAGGGTGCAAACACATTGCAGGGCACATTAACACACCTATTCATACACTACGGACATTTGGAAAGCGCATGACCCTGCGCTCTGACCCCAGCTTCCTAACATGCTGGGGTATGCGAAGATATGTGATCAATAAAGACTCATTATCATTATCATTATCATTATGTCTTTGGACAGGGGGAGGAAACCGGAGTACCCGGTGGAAAACCCCTGAAGCAAGGGGGAGAACATGCAAACTCTACATAAACAGGGAAGAGGTGGGAATCGCACCTCCAGGGTTGGGGGTAGGCAAACATGCTAAGCACTAAGCCACCGTGCCCCCCACTTCCAAACACGCAACTTAATTAATGAACTTTTAACCCAGCCCTATTTACCATTACTTCTTATTACTTTATAGGTACGGCTCATAATTGAACTATTAATTGAGTGTCAGAGCTACACAGTGACAGAGCTACTGTGATTTCACTTGTAATATTAATACCTTGTCACATGCTTATGGCAGAAGGACTCAAGCATCAGTAGTTTTTCGAAGTGTGTTGCTTTTTTGACATCTGCTTCAGGGCTTGGATTAACATGCATATACTGGCTACAAAAAAATTCAAACGAAAAAAAAAAACAACAGCAGCAGCAGCAACAATGAGAAACAAAGGTACTGCATCTATTGTACTATTATTCATCAAAAAAACAATGAAAAGAAAACAAACTAAAGGCATCAATGCTCTAAAACCTTGCATCCCATACGATCAGAAAACTAAAATATGTGTTCCTTCATTCTGCATTTTGGCAGAATTAAATTCAACTGAACTTTATTTATATAGCATTTTTAACAATGAGCATTGTCACCAACCATTGTTTGTCTAGATATGGCTTTTGGAAAATTAAATGTTTGTGCAGGTTGAGGAAATAAACAGCACAATTTTGCTTTTGATGGAACAGCACCACCAAAACCAGACTATAGTTTATTTTTTCTGTTTACTTTGTTGCATGTGTGACTTGTTATGCAACAAGAAGGAATGCTGCAAGCTCCACCTCTCAGATTTCCTGAAGAAGTACCAAAAAACCATACAGACTAGAACCTTTAGTACTGGACTCATAGCTAATGAGAGAGAAAAATGCAGCTTTCTAGTACTTTGTGCAGTGGAAAAGGCCTTAGGTTTATCAATCCAGACTATCATAATAATGATTCAATAACCCATAATTTCTTGCCCATTAGAAAATCTTCATATTACTAAAAACCTTTCATATTCTCTCTGGTTAAGCAACTTGCTGGATCTGTTGGTTGTACCTGGGTTAGGATGACATGCTGTGGGTTCGGTCTTTGGTGGCCCTTTCCCCTGCTGCATCTTCTTGGCCTCCATCTCCTGTCTGAACTTCTGCTGCAGCTGCTGCTGCCTCAGCTTCCTCTGTTGCTTAGAGTCCAGCGCAGGGTCAAAGCAGGACAAGTCAGCCATGTCCGTTGATGATCTGAACACAAAGACAGAGAGAGTGTGTCAGCACATTGGATTTTACAAACTACAGGAGCAGCTGCATAACTGGTGTGGTTTAGACTAACATTTCTTTGCAGTGTTGCTTCAACAGGATGCCTCATGTGCTATGGCTGTATGTAAATCTGAACCGTGATATATTCTGTCACGTAATTTTAATGTGCTATTTAATTAAAATAGAACAATATTTCACAATACAATGTGTCATTAATTTACACTTTCACAAGATGCATTATATATTGAAAGGTTCACTGATTTTGGAAATTAAAGCTGCAGTATTGAACTTTTTTTGGTTAAAAATGAACAAAAATCAATTATTGAGCAAGTACATAAAAAATCAGTGCTAAAAACACTCCTTACCCCGATTTGCAACGGTAAGCTTATGATAATGATTTATAATTTGAGCTATAAATATCAGCATAGCGTTTGAGAGGTGGCGAAAACTCCGAGATCTGAAAGGATTGAAAACTGACGCGAATACTGAACATCTGACGCAGAGATGGCTTATTTCTGCTGAACAGGAAAGACATTTCAGTGGCTCAATAGGTAGCTAGCTACCATTAGTGCACTTGTTCACTTGATTCAGCTAAATATCAAGGTTCCTTTGTTTTGTTGTTTTTTTTCTATGGTCAATGTGGTAAATTGCACGTATTTTCTGCTACCTATGAGAGAGCAACTCCGCTCTACTCCAAGAAAACCGTATCTGCCACCAGCTCTGTTGTCAAGTATTGGAGCTAATATACAACCCATACGAATGTATCAAACCATCAGATTCATCTGCACAGTTTTATGTTTCAAACAGAGATGGCCATAGAGAGACAATAGTTCAGTACTGCAGCTTTAAAGTTTACTTGAGTTTAGAAAACTGCATCATGACATTAGAGGTCGACCGATAGTGGATTTTAACGATAATTAAGTTGGGCAGTACCTGCCGATGACCAATTAATCAACCAACAGTTTTTAAATTTATGCTGAATGAAAACATAACACTCAAAGTAAAATATTGCTGAACTTTATTACTTTAGAACTTTTGTAAGTGAAATAAATATATAAATATTCATATATATGAACTATTAATAAATATTAAAGTAATTAAAGATATACATCCAAACGGAACCAAAAAGTAACACACCAAATAACAAAAAACAAACAAAAAAACACTTCAAATAACACAACAAAATTGATCAGTGATAGATTTTATTTTGCCTCTCAAGGCCGCTCTTGTACTGTACAACAACAGTGGACTCTCAGCCGCTCCCACAATGGATGCAACCGGAAAAAACTACTGGTGTGGATTTTTGCTGGTAACCGATTGCTGGAAAACCGATCAATTGGTCGACCTCTACATGACATGACTTCACTGCAATCCTGACATCATATGGTCCGATCTCCCAACTATACCTTATTTATTCACATTTTTGATGAAAAGGGCTCATTTGAAATATTCTAACATTAGAAAATCTGTTGGAATAGATATACACTGTATGGCCAAAAGTTTGTGGACACCTGCCCATCACACCCATATATGGGCCTTCCCCAAACAGTTGCCACAAAGTTTGAAGCACACATATGCTGTAAAGTTAAGAATTCCCCTTCACTGCAAGTAAGGGGCCCAAACATGTTTTCTCATGACAATGTCCCTGTGCACAAAGTGAGACATGGTTTACCAAGGTTGGAGTCAAAGAACTCGAGTCTCCAGAGACATGACCTCAACCCCACTAAACACCTTTGGGATGAAATGTTATGCTGACTGACCCCCAGGCTTCCTAACTTGACATCAGTCCTTGACCTCACTAACGCTCTTGTAGCTCGATGAGCACAAATCCCCACAGCCACGCTCCAAGATCTAGTACAAAGCCTTGTCAGAAAAGTAGAGGGTATTACAACAGCAAAGGAGGACTAAATCTGTGGTAATACCCATAGTTTTGGAATGGGCACATATGGGTGAGATGTTCGGGTGTCCACATACTTTTGGTCATATAGTGTAAGTGAAATGAGGCATTTTGTTTTACTTTAAACATAATACTAAATCTTGATTACTTTAATTAAGCATTTGTACAACACAACAAATAATAGTCCTTAAAGTGAGTTTTTAATGTACATGATCCAACTACAGCAACCATATAGTGTCCCTATATTTAAACAGTGAAGTTAATATTTTTCCCATAGGTGGCACTAAGTAAGGAATAAAACGCTTGCGTAATGCTGTTATAGGAAAATGATCAGTAACGTATTGTTGTGATGTTTTTATAATAAAAAATAATTGTATTATTTTCCTATAACAGCATGCACCGAACTGTTTTATTCCTCTTACACCACAGCAATCTACCAACTACTCCAATTTTTATTTACTAATGAATAAAACCAAATTTTGATTGATGACATGGCTTCATGACAGCAGCTATCAGTTCAGTTATCAGTTGAGGATAATGTTACCTGGACATGTCTGTGGACCCGTTTTCACGGTCCTGTTGAGCCAAAGTGTTGGCTGAATGTGATGTCATATTTGGGATTGGGTTCCTGGAGCTCACAGTGTTCTGCAGCACTGCAGGCACTGGTTGGATTCCAGGCTGTACTAATGGAGAGTTCAGTACTGCTTCAGCCGGATTACTGAAAGCCCTGGAGTCAGTATGGGACAGGCTGTTGTAGCGAGCCTTCTCCACCGCCGGCTCATTATCTCTGCGCTTCGTCTTGTGTGGGTCTAAAGGTGAAAGGGGCTGCAAGAGCAGCAAATTAATCAGTAACCACATTTCCCCTTCTAGCTTTCTCACATGACTCATTTCCTTCTGGTAGTGGAACATAACTAGAGTACAGGTTGGTATTAAGCAATAGAACATGAGAGGGAGTGTGTTATCACATGACATGGTCATAGATATACACAGCTCTGATGTTATTTGCAAGAAGATAAAATCTAGAAAGTTCTGTTTCAAAGAACGAACATGTCATGGTAATTCTTGAAATGGTTAATTTCTTATGCCACAAAAAATATTATTTCCAAAAGAATTAGCTTGTTGCTAGGCAACAACGAAACTAATTATTACTGGAGTATTGTATTGGGAAGAAACTTATCAAATGCACTGGTTATCTGGCGTATTGCATTTGTGTGTCATCAAGTGCAAGGATAATTAACTGTAAGATAAATAATGTCATATGAGCTGGGAAATGGCTAATAGGGAAATGCTGGGAAATAGCTGGGAAATGGCTAATGACTATAACTAAGCTGGGGCAGTTAAAATTGCTGTGGGATGTAGTTTAGCCATCATTGCTATGGACATTCACTACAAACTTGAACTGTTCTAACAAGTTATAACATGACTTAGAATACTACTACTACAACAATAATAATAATAATAATAACAATAATAATAACACTTCTTATGTATCTGTAAGCAATAGGATGCAAGCCATATGTTGTCTTCTATATTTTTCTACTAGTTCCATTTTTATATTTCTATGTTTGCTAAAATATGGTTAACAATTCGAAACTGCTTGGGGTAATTTGATCACTGCTGTTACTTAGCAACCTGTGATCAGCAGAATGATAAAGATCTGGTGGGGAGAGAAAAAGCACATCCTGTTATCAGAGCTATCAGCAAAATTGCGCCTTATGTATTTCTAAATGAAACAATGAAGTTCACTCGGAAAGCATTTCAATTAAATTAAGTTTTAACCTGCTGACCTGCTTGGGAATCTTACTGACTGCCATCAGATACTCCTTGTTAAGGATGCAGTTTCCAAGAGCATTTCCAAAGCACCTAAATGTAAAGATCCACTGAGTGTCATTCAAATCATTCCAACGTCAATGCACTTTATCTAAATATATTTAGCTAATAATCAGGCCAACTTTACACATATTTTCACATCATACTCCAGTGCTTTGCACGTCATCTCTAACTGCTGCATCTGTGGCCTAAAAGTAAAAAAAAGTTTGCACACCCGTCTTGTGTGGAACTGTCAGAAAGGAGTGTGCAAATATCACTGGTGCAGTTACTTACACATGAAGCTTTTGGAAGGGAAAAAAGAAATGCACCATCATACGGAAACTGATTTATTTGCATGTTTATACGTCTGTGTAGGTAACTCATAACCACAAATCCTTCCCTGTACAAAAGTAGTGCTATGTATGAATGAGTGAATTCCAGAGATTCAGAGCTTAATGTAGAAATATATTAAAGAATTCATAATATTGTCCTACAGAAATATATCTTGCATAAACATTTACTGATGCCCCAACAACTACTTTGGAGTAATTGTGTTCTCTGTTCTTTTCTCAGTACAGGTAATCATGTGATATTCTGGTCTGTAGTAATCATGTACATACTACAGATGCAGCAGAAAGACATGAAGTTGAAAAACACTGGAGTTTTCCTTTAAACCAGAAATCATGCGATTACTTCAGTGCTCGTTTCAGCCCATCTGTAACAGCTTCTTTTCTCGCCTTCTCCAGAGACAGCGCCTTGGATTTGAGACCCTCACTCACTCCATAGCCCACATCTTCATGGAATGAGCCATCCTGTGACAAAGACATGCTCCTCACTTAAAGGAAATATCTTCAAACGGATTAAGGACGTGGAATCAGGTACAGCTCCTACTCTGCTGGAACAACCAGCCATACTGGTCCTTTGGTGGATAAGTTCACATTCTACTTGTGTATATAATAAGCAATTAATTAACTGTTGTTTGGTTTGACAGCTCTCTTACCTTTAACTGAACTTTCACAAATGCACTGACTCCAACATAAAATTTCCCATTAATCAGGTCCACAAAATCTGCACAAAGTGAACAGTGAGTTAGGAGACGTTCAGGACCAACAGTGCACAGGGCATTTGTTCTTTTAATAATAAATAATCAAGGCATGCTTGATGGCACAATCCTAATAATTTTATGCATGTTGTGTTGACCTGTCACACTTACTACATAATTGCTAATAACAACAACAAAAATAATAATAATTAATAATAATAGTCTTCAATTACCCAGCATATTTCGCTAGACAAGATTATCATTCGCAAAACATTGTCGTTCTTAAAAGTGGGTCGCACTCACCAAAAGGTTAAGAACCACTGTCCTAGACAATTGTGTGCTTCCAACTTTGCAGCAAATGTTTGGGAAAGACCCACATGTAGGTGTGATGGTCAGGTGTCCATATACATTTGGCCATATAGTGTATATTATGCAGTCAGCAACCATGACATTAATTCTCAATTTATTATATAATAATAAATTGCTGCACTGTGATATTTTAATGAATATTCTCCTTTACAAGCTTTGATCGATGAACTACTGGTATATATATGTTGGTAATATTTAGTGGAGTTGCACCATAGCTACTCTAATTAAAACGTACAGTAGATGACAAGATTCAATACAGAATAGTACATTATGCATTTATTTACCTAATTTCTTGTTATACATTGTTTTATACAATTAATACACAATGGTTTTACAAATCCTATTTTGTGTTTCAATACTATTCTTTATATTGACTAGTTTTTCTATTTTTGCAGTCTAGAGGCAGTAAGAAATTCTTCTATGTTGATTAATAGCTGAATGTGCATAACTGTCTGACTGTTCTTCTTATGCGTGACAACTGTTATCCAAAATGTAATAGTCACATCCATAACAATGACATTTATCTTTGTAAATCAATAGACAACAATGTCAAATCTGTAAAGCTTGAATTGAAACAACACACTAAAACCCATTCACACGGTATTAGTCATATTAGATCGTCCTTACCAACATTTTGTTGTGAAATTGAGTGAGACCAGCCATTGTAGCCAAACATTTCATTAGCCAGACTGATGACCCTGTGACCCTCAATATAACACACCTGCAGGAAATATTTAGACAAACTATAAAACTGAAGAAGAAAAAAATCATACATTGCACGCTAGGATTTAATAACAACACTATACAAACAGAATGAGATGGCCTCCTTGCCTTTTGTCCTCCTCCTGCCTGCCGAGTGCTAATATATTCAGGTCCGAGCTTCTGTTGAAGAGCATTCTGAATGGCCTGGTACTCCTCAGCAGTGTAGTGATACTGAAACATCATCATCATTAGCATTTCTGTCTTCAACTTATACTGAACAGTTATATATTAAAGATTTTAATATTTGGAAGTGGCATGGTGGTTCAGTCAGACAATTCCAGTGTCCTGTCTGCGGATTCAAGGTTACTGTCTGTGTGAGTTTCCTAGATTGCCCCTAGGTGTGAATGAGTGAGTGTCTGTGTGTGTGAGTGTGTGTACGCATTGTGCCCTGTGATGACAGCCATATCATTCAGGGTGTATTCCTGCCTCGAGTCCAGTGTTTCTGGGATTAGCTTTAGATCCACCACAAACGGATGGACAAACGGATGGATGGATGAAAATCCATTGATGGGTGGACAGACGGATGGATGAGAATCCATTGATGGATGGATAGATGGATGGATGAGAATCCATTGATGGATGGATAGACGGATGGATGAGAATCCATTGATGGGTGGACAGACGGATGGATGAGAATCCATTGATGGGTGGACAGACGGATGGATGAGAATCCATTGATGGGTGGACAGACGGATGGATGAGAATCCATTGATGGATGGATGAGAATCCATTGATGGATGGACAGATGAATGGATGAGAATCCATTGATGGATGGATAGATGGATGGATGAGAATCCATTGATGGATGGATTAGAATCCACTGATGGATGGATGGATGGATGGATGGATTAGAATCCACTGATGGATGGATGATGGATGGATGGATGGATGGATCAGAATCCACTGATGGATGGATGGATGGATCAGAATCCACTGATGGATGGGAATTCTTTGATGGATGGGTGGGTAGATTGGAATCTATGGTTAGATGGATGAATATGCAGATCGTACAATGCTAAAGTTTTAAGATATATCATATATCTACATCACAGAGTTTTCTTTCTAAAATATTAAAGCAAGTCTTGAGACTTTTCAGGCTCCTAAGTACAGATCCACTGAAAAACATTAAATCACACATATTTAGACGTCCCTTCATGAATGATTGAACGTTATTGTTTAAAACTATAACTAGACATGTACATACCTGTCCAAAACACATGCTAGCTGTGTGCTTTTTGTCTTCTCTCTCATTACAATGTTCCATGTGAATCTGTGTTTACTAACGTCCTGAATTATTGTGCATATAGCGGGCAGGTTAATGATTTCAGCTGTCACATATGGTTTAAACACACTTTGTTGTTAGCAGCCGGCTGCCGCATTGCACAATAATAACTTAGTTAGCTGGTTAGCTGGTTAGAGTTAGCATCCATGCTCATTTGCTCCTCTTGCTAAGATAGTAGTCATGTAGTTCCAGGAGTCAGAGAAAGTCAGTACCGGTGTTTCTACTGCTGTGGAATCTTACGTTTCTTTTAAATATAATCCTACAAGCAGCGTAAATCTTTTTAAATAAAAAATATGACTTGAATATTCTTAACTTCCCGCGTTGAGAAAACGGCGAGCTGCTCACGCCTATCCTTGGGTAACACGTCATAGAGTAGGCGGTCTGCTAATCGGCTGAATCCCAAATAATCCCTAACTTCTGTAAAAGTGCACTACATGGAGTATAAAACAATGGCTTCGACACCCTATGTAGCGCACTGTAGTTTCAATATGGCGCCATTTTGAATGCAACCAATATGGCTGAACAACTGTAGTAGTGCTGTGCATTGGTGTGCCTCTGTTTACATTTTGCTAAGAGATTTTGTAATAAAATGATGAAATATATTTCCTTGAAATATTAAATGTTATTGATCAGTACAATACTGTATTGTAATAGCTATACCAGTGAAGCTAACTGAACTGAATATCCAGTGCACTCATGAACTTATAATATAAAGATCAAAGGTACACAATAGTTTACAAATGCGATCCTGAAACTGCAGCCTCCGATATTGCAGGAACATGCATGTGCAATACAGAGACGTTCAACTAAGCAGACAATACTGTAATAATTTCATTGCATGTCATGTCTAAAGGCTATAATGTTTAAAGTGCTGTTGACACGCCTTAGCTCCTAGGTGTATTCAATTCACACCCCTTTGTGTTATACAGCCTTCAGATAATGTGTCGATATCATATTACACCGTAAAGCACCTCGGTCTCAGCACACCAGCCCAATCCCAAATGACTCTCCCTATTTTAGTGCACTACTAAGGTAGGACACTGTCCTTTCAGTGTTTTATGTACTGGTTGCATGCCCTCCTTGTGCCCAGTGTTCTCGGATTCAGAGAGACCCTGTACAGGAGAAAGCGCATGCTGAAGATGAATCAATGAACGTGCTAGGTAGTCCACTATATTTTCAAAACCTCACCGTTTGGGCTCGAGCCCTCTCGCGTTTCTGCGACTGTGTCGTGCACGGCGCGCGTTCACGTCCCCAGGCACCTCAGCATCGCACACAGTCTGGAGGAGCGTCTGGCCGCGCGCGCAGTCTGCAAACCGAACGCGTGTAGGAGGGGCGAGTAGAGGCGAGAGATACCACAGGAATGACAGGAGGAAGCCGCCTTGCCCCACATCCGCATTTACTCATTCAACTCACTTCACGGGAAAACAATAACGCCCTGGATACACAAAGCTCGTGCGCATCTGATCTCTTTACGCTTCCCGTTCGTTGTTTTTTTGTGCGTGCATTTTTATTTATTTGTTTATTTATTTATTTATTTTGTTTTCCAAAGTTACCGTATCCGAGGTGTCCATGACTGTTTACATGCAGCTCAGTTTACACGCAAGAGCGTTTGATGGTGAGTGAAGACAACGTAATGCACAATTTTTTTTTTTGCATGGCATTTTTTATTCCGCTAATTTCTACTGCTATAAATACAGGCTTGGTTGTTGGATAAATAACGGGAACGCGCGTGTCCTATCCGCCAGTGAGTACACCGAGTACCGGGGCGAACCCCCCACCCCAGAATGACAGTCAAATGGGTTACAAAGGAAAGCGTCAGGCTGAGCTATAGCACATGGACAGAGCTAGAAATGTAGAAATGTTCTAGATCACACAGACTGGAAAAGAAACTGGATTAAGGGAAGTCTAATGTCCTTGGTCTCTTTAATGGAAGCTCCAGCTGGACGTTGATCTTACCTGTCCATGTTTATTAAACCGAAGCGCACTCTGAAACGGTTCTGGCACGCCTTTAAACACTTTTCAGTGCAGAGGAATAAAAAAGCAAACACGATTATACATCACGGGACTGTATGTTTTCATGTAAGAGGATTTACAGTGTAGGAGACAGAGCACGTGTTGCGAAGGCGAGGTGGCACAGTGATGTACGAGTCTTTTGTTGTAGCTCTTTGTTGAACTGCGCATAAACAAATCTGCCGCTAGGTGGCGCGTTGTAAACACATTGTGTTTCACATGTGTTTCGTGTGTTCCCCTGTTCTAAAGAGTCCCTAGTAAGCTCACGTAGTTTTGAGCTCAAGACCTGCCTGTGCCAGGTTTGTTAGAGCAGAGAAAATGCTAAATTGGGCTGAGCTGCACTCTGAGAAGAAAAAAAGGGCACTGATCAGTGCTTAAATAGTGAAACGTGAGGTACCAGAACACTAAAGGAGAGGTAATCCAGCAAGTGGACAGGGGAGGGAATACAGTAGGTCCCAGAAGACACAACAGTGCTCCAAGCACTTCATTTAATGAGGTTATTGAATGTCATATGCCTAGGGATTAGTTGTGTAAACCTTAGACTACCACACAATACGATACAGTTTTGATTCTTAAGGCCGATATCGATATCTGACAATACCTCTGAATCGGCTATGATAGAGTTTGATTTCATTTTAGTAGATTCTGATTGATATATCACCAACTTTGTGTAGAATCTCAGACAGGCCTACTGTTAATTCGCAAATTATGATGACACAGAGAAGGACTATTTTAGGTATCAAAGTAATGGCCAAGCCTATTTACACATCAGCTTAAAAATATGAATCATTTTTTACACACCAGTTGTCTGTCCTTTTTCAGTAATAATTAATGCTCAATTATAATTGATAATAATCTATTTATAATTAATTACAATAAATAATAATCTATTTAGGGCTGCAACTAGCTATTATTTTGATAATCTTTTAATCTGTCGATTATTTCTTTGATTAATCGATTAGTTGGATTAAAAGGCCGATTTCTATTTTCTGTATTTTTTTGAAAAAAACTGTTATTTCACATTCTGCCCGATGTTGTCCTTCAAACATTGTGCAGATTGAAATCTATGAAAAAGGTATTAAATGTATCTATGTTGGCCATGCTATACATTGTGCAAAGGATTTTAAAACATCTTAACTTTATATTTAGACTACAAATTATATTTTGAAAAAAAAAACCCAACAGATTTTCCACAAGCTTTAAAGCAGAAGTTAAATCACTACATTAAAAATGCTAAAAAAGAAAATGAAAAAAACAAAACAAAACAAACAAACAAAAAAAAAAAACAAAAGCACAAACTAAATGCTAACTGGTAAGGGGTTGAATGTTCTGCAGTAACACACACATTCACTCATCTGAACACAGTAACATGTTACTTTATTCTGTAAATGTATGACATTTCTTACATTTATATACAATTACATGTTATAACCCCATGACAGTTACTGCTCTAATAAAAAAACCCAATTACTTTTGTTTCTAAATAAAGCATCAAACAACATATTTGGTCAACATGAATATTTTAGTCAGTTATTGCGCTTGCTTTCTATTGTGCGCTGTTTGCTTGACATCGCATACGTGGACTTGCGCTCATTCAGTTTAATGGAGGCTCACTTGCTGTCAGGACGAGGCTTTATGTAAAATGGAAATACTGGCGTGAATTTCTAACATTTGCAGATAAGGATATAAAGGTAAAACTTTAATTTCTGCGCTGAAGAAAACATGTCTGGAACACATTAAACAACACACGCATCTGTCGCAGCGTCTGATACGACAAGCCAGGTTAATACACTTATGAGTTTGTTTCAAGTGCTAAATATAAAACATTCTCATGTTTTGGACAACCTGGATCATGCACGTTTCCTGCAGCAGCTCACTCTGTGATTTCCACTGTTTTTCAGATGCATTTTATTCATAGAAATGTGTTTTTCACCATTGTGAAAATGGTGAAATTATTATAGATTTTATCGATTAGTTGTTGTAGCCGGAAATCGGTTTTTGATTGTTGGTGATTCATTTCTGTAGTTGTTTTTTAAACCGATACATCAACATCACCAGATCATCTGATCTTCACACCTCTGCTGGGGATTGTAACCATCACATTTCAGTGGTACTGTGGGAGGACTGGAGGAGTCAGCTGCACATTTCCTGTGTTAAATTTCACAATGATATGATGTGCTCAGTTGTGCTCAACCTCACAACAGACATATTGCTCTTACAAAAGTACATATTGCCCTTTAAAACAACATAACTCAAATATAATAACACGAATGCTGATATCAGCAGAAGAAATGTCTTTCTTATCTTTCCTAATTATCCAAATTACTCCACAATATCATCGTCTAATTTACAGTCTCCTCCCGATGTCACAATTTACTCTGCTAGTCTGTGTCCTTTAGATATCCAAAAATAAACATATGACGAAAGGGTTTAATTTTGTGTGATGGGCCAACAAATTTCAGAAACAGAGACAACGCCTCCCTTGCTTCTTTTTTGCATTTTGTTCTGCATTATCCCTTTTGCTTATTTTTTTAAGAAAGTCAGCTGCCTTTTTTCACCTTATTCATGATGCTTGAGTACTGAATGACTGATAACCCAGGCAGACCAACTGGTCATCGTGAAAATAAGCCGACTCTACACAGTAAAATCCCTAGTGTTGCATTAACACCCAGCGTGTTCATTTGTGTCCAGTGGACTTCTGTAAACACTGTAGGGTGTAAATTCAACACTGTGGGTGTTAAATCATCACTGGCGAATTTGCTGTGTATATTTGAAATGGAGGTGACACATAAAGAATGATCCATCCATCCATCTTCAACCGCTTACTCCTTTCGAGGGTCGCGGGGGGAGCCTGGAGCCTATCCCAGGGAGCATCGGGCACAAGGCGGGGTACACTCTGGACAGGGTGCCAGTCCATCGCAGGGCACACAATCACACACACATTCACACACCCATTCATACACTACGGACACTTTTTTAGACACGCCAATCAGCCTACCATGCATGTCTTTGGACTGGGGGAGGAAACCGGAGTACCCGGAGGAAACCCCCGCAGCACGGGGAGAACATGCATAAAGAATGATTATTCATTAAATTATTTTATTATTCTTTATTTGATTTTCATTTTGATAAAAGCTGCAGAGGTGCCTGATCCATGTAAATAAGATCTAGAATGGAAGCAGTTCAAATCTGTTGAGTCCAGTTCAGACATAATCCAGCACAAATTAAGTACTAGTACTGGTACTAAACTGTCACTGTCACCTTTATCTGTGTCTTTAAAAAAAAAAAAACACTTAAGGTACATAATTTAACTATAATTACCTTTAAAAGGTTAGTATACAGCTATCTAGCGAAAAACATACTAAAGGTATAAAAGATCTACAACTGAGGATACCAACCCAGTGACAAGGAGAGGAGCAGTTTAATACCCGTTTTTTTTTCTTTCCTGAAAGTGTTTTTTTTCTTTAAGGTAAGCCTACACAGAGATGTTCCACACAAGCTTTGGGTACTATACAGTCTATGTGGGTCTCCTTTCTATCTTTTGAGGCAAAATAAAACTTTTTATACCACTGCAGGTCCCTGGGTAGTCTGCTTCCCCCACAGTGACACTCCTCCTCCTAGTACATAATACAAGTGAGTGTTGGACCTTGAAACATACTACAGTTTCACAGCACATCATTTTAACCTATTATCTCACTTTCAGACACACACACACTCACACACATTCTGTTGGTTTTTATCAGCCTTGTGAGGTACTTTCAGTACTTTATTTGTACTGGATAATACTGGAACAGGATTTGGCACCTGTGCAGCTTTTTTGTATGCAAAACTGTATGGAGCAGAATAAGATGCTAAAAAAAGCAAGGGAGGTTTCCTTTCTGTTTCTGAAACTTGTTGGCCCATCCACTCACAAAATATATATGTATACGGGTTCTTGGATTTCTAAAAGACGCCACACTGGGTATTTCCACTGATTGTGTAGCTGTGTCATGCCATGCTTACAAGTAATAGGAACCTTGAAACCAAAATGAATTGTAAATCACACACTTTTCTTTTGTAATGTAACATAAGAGTTGGGCAAAAGACAATTGATTAGAGATTACAGGAGGAAAACATTATAATGTTTTTTAGATTATTGAAACTGAAGAACTGTTGACAATATGACATGTGCCATGAAGGTCACATAGGTCAAAACCCTCTTCTATTTCTATCATTATGAGGATGTTTGGTCCCAATAAAAACATGCAAGCTGTAAAAAATTTACACACTCCAATATGGCTTCCATATTGAACTGTCAAAGATATCAGAATGTAGGAAACACTGGAATTAATTTGATTCAGTGTTTTTGGACACTATTTGGAAGTAATATGGTATTTGACATATAGAGGAGAAAAATGCAATTTTGCACGTAAGAAGAGACTGGGAACACTGACCACAAATACATAAACACTGACCCAAATTTGTATGATAAAGGACAGAAATCAGGGTGAAACTCCATTAACTGGTTAATTAAACAAATTGTTGTGAATATCCCTATTTATTTATTTGTTTTTACTCATCTGTACACTTTGAAATCAAACTTGTTACCACTGTGTGTTCTCAGGAGCTTTATTCTGAATGACTGTTGGAGTCTCTCTCTGTATTGCTTGAATAAAGATGCTGGAAGACTTGAGTGGGACACACACTAGACCAGGCAAACTTAAAACAGGCTCATTCAGCTTCTCGGCCCTGGCGTCCCTACCACACTGCCTTCACATGGACTCCAGTACACACCCTATCAGGAGGTAAGATTATAATGAGTCTCTCAGCACAGCCATATCTCATAATGAATCATGAGATAGTCATGATTCATTATACTGTTTCTCCAAATTTTATGGTACACTGTGCATCTTTCCTGGTTATCAGTCTGTCGTTCTGTTTCAAGAGAGATCACTAGAGTCAAATGATCATAAATCAACAGTCTCATGCAATAGCCATAAACCAATAATTCCTGTATTGGCTCCCGTAGTTCGCCTTGGCTTGACATAATTGCAAATGGCACAAGCACATGGACTAGAGAGTAACACACAGTAATACTGACTCACAAATCTTTCATCTGTGAAATGTTTAACCTTGAGCTTTAAAATGTGACTCATTTATAATTCACACTCAGTTCCTGCTTTCACAGTGGTGTCTGTGGGTTTAATGAACAGACATAGACACGAGGACACATTTAGGTGAGCTGAAATCCCACATTTTGGCTTTAAACTCCAAGCTCCCACATCCTGAACAATACCAGTTGTATAGTGCTACTTCTATTTATGCATCTCAAACCCAATCTAAATATACAGCTGAGTAGTTAAGGGTTAATCAGGAAACTGCACAATTTTGTACAGAATTTGCTCATTGAGATAAACAAATCCATTCAGATGTAAATTTTAGTATTATCATGCATGGTGAATATTTGGTGATTATACCACAGCAGTCATCTTCTCTATACTGATTGATCAGAAGGTGTTATGTTTAATTATACCACAGCTCTGTTGAATTGGTCAGAAAGCGTCACACAATTTTCTATAACCGTAGCTCTGCCAGCTGTAATTCACATCACAGGTTTATATTATATTAATGCACTTGTTCTAAAAATATTACGTTTTTATAGCAACACCTCATTCATACAGACTTCATGGTGGACACCACATAATCTAAGGGTAATAGTAAATGGATTACCAATGTGTTGTTATTTAACAAAGAAAATCTTATAATTGGTTATATAGTTTTCTGCAAGGCAATATTTATATAACATTTTTGGAAGGGCTTTGTAAAAGTTAGTAAGTTTTCTGCCACTGGAAATTTTTCAGGACAGAGGAGTTTGTGCTTTCTGGTTTCTAGGTGACATGACAGGTTATGTTTTTTGGTTTTTTTTTTGTCTTATTAACGTCAAGAGAGAGAAAAAAGAGACTGAAGAATGTTATAAATGAATGTTGATATCTGCTATTGATGACAAAAAATAATTTGTCTCGCAGATGTTCAGCAGCATTAAATGTAACAACTGTTTATTGCTGTTATAACAGGTAGCAGAGGGCTCTATAGATTACATACAGCTCCATTAATGGCTAGATGTTGGATTAGAAGTCATTTTAGATAAAAGCATTCACAAAAGAACTAATGTAAAAGTAAAGAAGTCCACCTTTAAAATCTGAATCAGCTTACTTGCATCATCTTTGGCAAGTGCTTGCTTCGACACTTTCTCTTTCTTTTTCACTGCCTTGATTTTCAGAGTTGTTTTGAAGTCGAGTTCTCTGCTCTGAGAATTTCCTTATCAGAATTAAACAGTTGCACTGCTGACCTTCACTTACGTAACACTGTGCTTGTGAAACTACTACTGCGGTGGGGAAAAAAGGGAACGCCACACCGAGTTGTATTTGTGTCTGTCTGTATGTACGGGGCTCTCCAGTATTATTTCAGGAACATGAGCATAAATTAACATCTAAAAAGAATACCACATGCAATAAATGATATTTTGAGCATGTAGGGCTATTGTGTCGTTTTATTTAAACAAAAAAATTCTGTTCAATTCAGTTTTATTTGTACAGTGCTTTTAACAATGGACATTGTCACAAAGCAGCTTTACAGAAACATATAAATTCAGAATTTAAATTTTAAATGTATGAATATTTATCCCTAATGAGCAAGTCAGAGGCAATGGTGGCAAGGAAAAACTCCCTGAGGTGATATGAAGAAGAAACCTTCAGAGGAACCAGACTCAAAAACAGAACCCATCCTCATCTGAGTGACAGTGCTAGTGCCTTTATAAATAAGCTATAACTTCCATATTTCACTGATGGAGAATTGAGTGCAAAACTGTTTGTGGCAACTGCAGTCCTAAATCTATCATACAATTTGTAGTTCTTAGCCAGCATAGCAAAACTGTTCATATGAATTGTGGTCCATAGACATCTTTATGGTTTTTATGTGGAACCATCCTCAATTATCTCAATGATCTTTTGGCTGTCCATGTGGAGCCATCCTCACCAAAAAATTTAAGTAGTGCAATTTGTTTCTATAAAGCACTGATTTGAACATTATTGGCACACTTATGATTAATATTTTGTGCCTGTCCTGAAGAGAATACCAGCACTGAATCTCTTCCTGTAATGTCTAACAAGATTGTGCATACTTCTGGAAGAATCATGGTCCACGTTTCCATGCAGCATTTAAGCTCCTTTATATAGTTTGGTTTGTGCATGTTGACTTGCCTCTTCAATTCAGACCACAGGTTTTCAGTAGGGTTCAAATTTAGAGATTGAGATGGGCATTGGAAAAACAATGATTTTGTGTTTCTATTTATGGCCAAGCATTAACCTCTTGGTAGATGCAAGCAAGTTTTGGAATGAATTTGCCATCAAGCTTCAGCAGCCACAAAACACCTCCAAGTGTCAGTGATCCACCTCTGTATTGTACACTGGATATCAGATGCCTTTCCTTGTATGCAGCCCCCTTTTTGTCACTAAAATGCTGATGATCAGCCAGGTTATATCTAACCATGACACTTGTTGCCTGTTGTAGTTCTAATGATGCTAGGTGAATTTCAGGCGAATTCTCAGAAAGGCCTTGTATATTGCAGTGCTTCCCAACAGCTTATTGTTGTGAAAGTGTTTTTTTATTGAGTGATTTTGAAACTTGAAAACCACAAGAATCAACTGAACTGTGCAATTCTAAAATCTGTGATCTTTGTACCCTTTTCCCCCTCCTTCACCAACCTCCTCACTGTGTTCGCATGGGTCTAATTCCTGTTTCAGACTTGTGAAATGTTTTGTTATGACCTTGATTGTGCTAAATGGTATTTTAACTGCTTAAGTATTTTATATCCATTACCTGATTTATGCACGTCAGAAGAATATCTGGCTCTTTTGTGTTAAAAGGTCTTTGGTTTTTCTCCTGGTGATGGATGATAAAGAGATTTAACGTGTGCAGCATCATATTTATACCCCAAGGAAACAGTTCATAGTTCCTGGGGATTGAAAGCAAATAATATACTTCTTTTTTTTTTTAAAGAATGACAATTTGCATTTTCTTAAAGATATTCCTTAGAGGTGTCTGTAATTTTGGCATATTATTTGGCACATATTTGTGAAAGAAAATATTATTATTTAAAAAAAATATATTATTTTGTGTAATGTTTATTTTATAGTCATTTTACTCATTTGTATGAACAGTGCCAATAATTCTGGAGAGCACTGAATGTTCTATTACCTTAACTTATAATGAGGCTGGGTTTTTTTTTGGTTTTTTAGATCTGTGTGTGTGTGTGTGTGTGTGTGTGTGTGTGAGGAATCTGAGAATTAAACATAAAGGGGAAGGAAATTAATTTCTGAAGAAAGACGATCTTGACTCAAGGCCAGCTGTTAACCTCTACTTTCACTTCCCCCTCCCTTCTCCACCCTGAGTCATGTTTACTCCTGGCTTTGTCAGACTCAGCTCGGGACAAACTGTGCCGTTTCTCTCTCTCTCTCTCTCTCTTTTTCACATGACCATGAGGACTCTGTACCGGCTGAGGTTAGTGAGCTCGCCGAACCTGAGTCAGCTGGGCAAGAATGAGAAGACATCACTGGAGGAGCGTGGATCTGGGCCAAACGCCACATGGAACAGGTGACCTTCATCTCCACTGCCTGTCTTTATAAATAATGTGCTTATTTTCTGCGTGTGGTTAATTGCCAGTGTAGCTACACCCATATATTTATGGACTATTAAATGAAATGCATTTAAGCAGTCATTATAGTTTTAGTTACACATTCAGATTATTTATTTATATTATAGATTGAGTTTCTCTGTGTTTGTACTTGTTCATCACAGCATTCACAATGCAGTTATTGGTGTTTTCCAAAAGAAGGGACTGGCTGACAACGAGCTCTACACACTCAATGAAGGTGTGAGGTGAGTCAAGTCAGTTTGACCTAATTCCACTCAGCTGCTTATCAGCTGATTATCTGTACCTCAATGGATAGATTGTAAGTACAACTATAGGACATAATGGTATGCTTTTACACACTGATATCTTGTGTATTTTTTAATATCACTGCATAATTAATAACTGAAGTAGTAATCATATATGGTGTGTATAGTGCAGTAAGCAAAGAATAAGTAAGCTTAGAAAAGTAAGCTTATAATCTGGCAGAGTTAGAGCTTAGAACATGTGTCAGAACAATGTGGGGGCGAATATTTCAGCTTAATATCAGAACCAAAGACTGTTCAGCGGCTATGAAAGCAGCTGGAGGTAGTTATAAAGGCAAAGAGGTGGCATACAATCTTTAGAAATGGAAATGCATACATCTGACCTATCACTTTGGTATTTTTCTGTATCAGTGACTTATACCTTGTTTGAACTTTTTGTTACATGTAATGTAAAAAGTAAGGAATATCAGTGAACTTTAACACACTAGTTGGTAAAAATTAACACTGTTGTACTACAGGTATGCACTCAACTTTGGCACTCAACTGTATGTAGCACATTATATTTTATACAGCTTGTTCCGGTCCACTAATTTGATTGGTCCAGCGGCATTGCTTATATTCCCAAGATTGCTTATATTTCCTATAACCGCACTGGGACAGTTCACAGTGTACTACTCTGTTCGTCCGTGTTCACCACGTAAAATTCCACTTCCTAGTTTGAAACGGTTACTACAGTAGTGTTAGTGACATCATCAGTGGACATGGCAAACGATATTTTTCATGAATATAACTTTTGACTTAAGATATAAAAGCTTGTCAAATGAAGTTGAACTGGAACAAGGGCCTAGAGATCGACCGATATTGATTTTTTTATAACCAATAATTTGCATGTTTATGTGCCTGATAACCGATATTTATTTCTTGTTTTACTTCTGTTTTTGACACAGTGATAACAACACCACTGAACTGAACAAACCATTTTATTTACAACAATTTTGTCAATTTCACTTCTAGCTTGCGTACAAAACATTACAAAACAACTCTTATTCATACACCAATAAATAGAGGGATCTGAAAGAGTGCAAAAAAGTGCACCGTTACTAATGTGTTTTTTTTTTTAAATAAAAGCACTAATGAGTTAAACAGTTTATGTGACTCTGTGAGTTTGTCTTGATTTCTTAGCGCCAAGCTGCTTAAACTACATATAAAAAATTTATGTATCACATCTCATTTGTGCATTAATGGCTAAGTTAAATAAAGGGATTACTTAAAGCAAAGCAAGTATACTTTAACTGTGCATACCGTTGTTGACTCGTCTCCCCTCGGATGCAGTGGCGCAATGGTGGTCCTGCACGCAATTCTCAAAACGCCCACAAGATGGCGTTTTGGTGGATCTGATATTACAAAACCGATATCCAACTATGGGAAAATTATTAAATATCAGGAAAAATTTTGGTAAATCCGATTATCGGTCTATCTCTAGAAGGGACACCAATTTTACTGGAAACACTTTTTACAGGAATGTACAAATCATTATGAGCTAGCTACCTGACAGGCTTTATAATGAGTGTAGCTTCTTTGGAATCTGTTTCTTCTAGCAGTGCAAAAATAAAGAACATATGGCCATATTGTGTCCGAAAAATCATTACTCAATATTAATTTCTTGTTTATAGAAGTGTTATATAAAAGCAAGATTGCACTCGCAATCATATGGTTATGGTTATCCTGAATATCAGGATGGGTCTGATTACCTACAGCACTCACCCTGTGGGCTCATGTTTATGGCCAAATCACAGCTATGCTGATATTCTGTATAACCACACTCTTGCTCAAGCGATATTGCTTAAATATCATATGTAAAGAGTAAAACACAAGAGGCATGCTGGAAATAATCCATGACAGGCTGGTGTGATATAGGAAAACTAATCCACTTCAGAACCCCTTCAGAGTGTTTCATTCCTCTTATAGTACAGCAATTTGACAACAATTAATTATTTTTATTTATTAAAGAAGTCATAGATTTTTACCCATTTACAGTTACGTTTCCTTTTGAGAAAATGGAAGAAACAATTTAGCAAGCATTAAACAGTTTTAATTAATAAGTAAAAAAAAAACCAACTTGTCATTTTACCAAGAAACTGAAAAAAGCCTTCTGAAAATGTCTGAAAACTTAGTCTTAAGACTCCTTCCAAAAATGTTAAATAAACATCTCCTCACATATAACTTAAGACACCATAATCAGCAACCTGTTTTTGTGGCACATAAACCATGCAAGTCCATGTGAAGTAGCTGTTACTGTAGAAATGATAACATGATATCATTAAGTTAAGGTAATTGTATGTAAGTGCATTAATATATAAACCTGTGATTTAGCCTGCAGCCAGAACTACTGTCAGAGCTGCCATTATAGAAATCACCTACTGACCAAACAGACTTGAGAATTCAACAGTCCTGTGGTATACTATATATATTATACATAAATTATATCTAATAATCTTTATTTATGTGTGCTTTTTGAGCCCAAATTCAAAAGTTTTTTTTAATATATATATATAATAAGGAATATAAAGTATTCAAAGAAATCATAATAAATAATATTGAATTAACTTTCATTAAAACATTAATGAACAAACTATGAATCTATACATATTACAAATAACCACTAAACGACTATTACATTTTTATCTGGATTGATCATGATTCTTTCTACTGATACTGAGTCTTACTAATTTATATTGAAAACATGAATAATAAAAATGTAGCTGTATAGCATAATGCAATTATTAAACATGATAGGAAGTTCATTAGTAGACTGATCTTGTGGTGTTTTTTATTCAGGCAGCTGCTGAAAACTGAACTGGGCTCATTTTTTACTGAGTATCTGCAGGTAAGGTGAAACATATGTATATGTTGACACAATACACTGATTCATTAAGCAGCCATTAAACATCCCTCTTCCTTTTTCCCCCCCTCTCTCATTTTCCTCCTCTTTCAGAACCAGCTGCTGACCAAAGGCATGGTCATTCTGAGGGACAAAATAAGATTCTATGAAGGTAAAAAATAACAAACCCTGTAGAGACACCATTCTTCATGACTAAATCACACTAAATGGAATTGTTTAAGTTGTGAACATAAGGCTGATGCAGGGTCTCAATCCTCAGACTACAACTGTGAATTCTTTCACAGGTCAGAAATTACTCGACTCCCTGGCTGAGACATGGGACTTCTTCTTTTGTGATGTTCTCTCCATGCTACAAGCCATCTTTCACCCGGTCCAGGTAGCCTAGTCCTAGCCTCCATCTACACTGTCCCTTTGTGCAGTGTCCACTACTTTCCCCATCCCATTTGGTTTGTGCTGTTGTTCACCAAATGTTTTCAGCTACAGTATATCTACACTTTTTTGTCAGAAGAAAAGATAAATCGCCTGCAGATCTAGGCTACAGCACCACCCACTGGTTTTTAAACTTCATACAGTTGTAGTAATGAATACATAACCCACAAAGATGCCACAACGTTTCTTTAGAGCAATGCTGCAGAAAAAAACATGTTTGGTTTCCTAGAGCGTCCTTAAAGCAGCTTTCGGTTCATGATTCTTTAAGTATTTTGTTGTTGCCACAATAAACTGAACAATCATTTTCCATCACAAAGGTCTTTCAACATGATGGTCACATTTACAGTGCGATTTTTATTTTTTTGCTCTCTGTGGCACCAACAATGGAAATCAATTAACCAAAGAACACTAAACATATGGTTTTTCCATGGTGTCACTCAAAAAAAATACTTATGACATTTTTTCTTTTTAAAGAGTGTACTAAAGGTCTCATATGTATGTAGTTCACAATAAAGCACTGTGTTATACTTATTCAGTTATTATGCTAATAAGAGTTATGTAAGCCATTGTTTAGCTTCAGTTCCTAAGCAAGAGAATAAGAAACCAAGTCATGCCTACAGAGTATGCCATAAAAGTCATTTTCTTTTAGCAAATAGAATAAGCACTGAGTCATGACAAGGTAGCATTTACATTTAGAGGCTATGAAGATGCACAAATTTTAATCTTTGCACCAGCGTCAATTTAGAACAGTGTGTAGTGAGCTCTGAATTATAAAGTCTGATACCAAATGGCCTCTTTTTTATTACTAGAATACTGTTAGATGAGGTTTTCTTTTTCTGTCCCTCCTTCCATGTGTTTTTTTTTACCTGGCCCAGTGAAGAAGCCACGGCCTCAAAGCTCATCAACGCTAACAAATGTTGTTCTTGTTGTTGTTGTTTTCTCAGTTAAGAAATACTGTATACACAATACTGCATGATATTCAATTTGGATAACCGCTTTAAATGATATCCAATTTAATCACTGTTTGATTTAAATATATCTTTCATACATTAAATCATTAATCATGTATGATGATTACTGAGATTATCGTATTATCACAGAAAAGAACATGAAAACCACTGACAGGTGAAGTGAATAATATTGATTATCAAATTACAATGGCACCTGTCATGGGGTGGGATAGTTGGGCAGCAAGTGAACAGTCAGTTCTTAAAGTTGATGTGTTGGAAGCAGGAAAAATCGGCAATTGTAAGAACCTGATCAACTTTGACAATGGCCAAATTGTGATGGCTAGACGACTGGGTCAAAGCATCTCCAAAACAGCAGGTTTTGTGGGGTGTTCCGGGTTTACAGTGGTTAGTACCTACCAAAAGGTGTCCTAGGACAAATGGTGAACCCGCAACAGGGTCATGAGCACCCATGGCTCACTGATGCGCATGGGGAGCGAAGGCTAGCCCATCTGGTCCGATCCCCCAGAAGAGCTGCTGTAGCACAAATTGCTAAAAAAGTTAATGCTGGCGGCTGCAGTGTGATGCTCTGAGCAATGTTCTGCTGGGAAACATTGTACTCATAGCTCATGATGGAGCTATCTGGGCCAATACCTTCTAGATGACCAAAAAATGTGATAAATCTGCAAAGCATATATAACACATAATTAGGTCCATGATTGGGTTCACTGTCGGGAGAAATCAGAACATTCTGCAGCAAGGTCCCTCATTGTTGCTGTTAATAATGTTATGTTGTATGAATCAGGGGAAGGAGCCATCAGTACGGCAGTTGGCTCTGCTGCTCTTCAGGAACACTATCACTTTAAACATGAAGCTGGATGAAGCTCTGTCCAGACCACGTGCTCGTGTCCCTCCATCCATTGTCCAGATGCTTCTGGTCCTCCAGGTACGGAACACACATAAAAACCCAGCCTATGTATGTGTGTATTTGTGTTCATTTTTTCGCATTTGTTAATTGGGTTTGTCGTGAATGATGTACAGGGCGTTCACGAGTCACAAGGTGTGACGGAGGAGTACCTGAAGCTGGAGTCGCTCATTCAGAAGGTGGTGTCACCCTACTTGGGGACACACGGGCTCTGTGCACACGATTGTGACGCCACCCACTGTTCATGCATCTTGGGTAAGAGAAATGATTTAGGATCATTTAGGCATGTGCTGATATTAAATCAGAGAACGTTCCTAACTTTTTAACAGTTTATATGCACCTGTTTCATTTAGCAACATCCAAAATGAAAAAGAAACCTAATGTTTCAGACTCCTTTCTGCTACTTTAGCAATAACTTTCAGCAAGATGTTCATTACATTTGTTTCTACTTGCAATTTATTAGTTGCACAGCTTAGAAGAAAAGCTGAATTATGTTTTTTTTAAAAAAATAGGATCAGCTCTTGCCTCATCAAGCTAGCTTAACTTTTTTTTGACTCGGTGCCTTTTTTTAAATTATTATTTGATTACATGTAAAATGTGTGCTGATGAAAAAAAAAAAAGTATGAAAACACCCTTTTTTGTGTCTGTCGTAGCTATGTCCTATTTAGCAGGTGCAACCTACATGCTTAAATATAAAGGTTTTTCATGCCATAGGAGAATCCTTTTAGATTGCACAAAGAACCTTTTATTGTCAAGTTCTTTAGAGAACCATCTATTAACTGGTGCTTTAAAGAACCCAGAAAAGGTTCTTCACAGCAGTGCCACAAGGAACCGTGTTATCAGAAGTTCTCTAAAAAACACTCAGTGCTTTAAGGAACCAAAGTAAGGTTCTTAAGAGTGATGCCTGGAGAACCTTTTCCAGTCCCACAAAGAACCTTATAGTGTTCATTTTAAGAACCAATCACACTGCTCTGAAGAACCTATAATGAACCATAAAGAACGTCTTTAATCTACAAAGAAAATATAACTCAACTCAAGAACCCTATACAATGAAAAATGGTTCTTGACCAGAAGAAGGTTCTTTGCAGAACCTATGGTGCTGTAACCAGCCATTAAAGAACCTATATTTTTAAGAGTGTACTCTAGTTATCTAGGCAGCATCCTCCTGAGAGGAAGTGTCATTACTGAGAACGATCCACAATAAAAATGTTGTGCGTATCGAATATAGCGGTATCATATAATTGATTATTGGCATATCCTTACTCCTAGGATAAATTGTTCTTCCTGTTAAATGTACTTGTTCATTTATATTAGACAATCAGATCAGTATTGTATGCTTCACTGTTCACAGAAAATCGTTTGCAGTGGTGCTGGTCCAAAACGGCTGAAATCCCCTCCACTAACCCAGTGGTGCGCTCCAAGAGCTACAACATCCCCATGCTTACCCCCGTGGCCGAGTACGACACGGAGGTCGGCTCAGTGGGTAGCGTGGGTATCCGTCGCCACTCAGCCTGTGAGGTCACTTCCTGTATGGAGCAACAGGGCTTCTCCCTCTCAGTCAGTGTGGAGACGAGTTCCACCCCCAGGATCTCGCTGGACCACGAGCTCCCCTTACCTACCGCAAAGCGTGGAGCCACAGCACAGCCTGCTCTAATCCTACCATCCATCTTTATCCAGAACTCTGCGGGGCCTTTACACACTCCGACGTCCACCTCGGAGACAGATAAAGTCATGTCTTCACCCACTAGCTGCTCCTCCAGTCCGGAAACCATAGTTATGCAGGGTGTAGAGTCTGTGGATTCTGATCAGGATGGTATATTCATTGACTTTTCCCACTGCCGCTCGGACTCTTTCGGTGCCATCAGGAAGACGAGCTGATTTGTGTAACACACTGAATTCATCCATATGGTTTGGCATATATAATGTTTGGCATTCATGGTTTGGCATGTATAGTGTTTGGCATTCATCCACATGCCAAACACTATACATGAGGCATGTGCTGATACTGAAATTTTCACATCACACGTGTTACCTACGTGATTAATGGGAGAGCCTTGTATGATAACAGCACTTCTTGAATTTTTTTGTCCAACATAAGAAACCTGAGAAAACAGCTGTCCTTACGCTGCTCTCCAAATGGGACAGTCTTTAGTCTTTACTCTCAGGAGCACAAATGCTGTCTAGAAATGCTCACAGCCTCCTCACAAATTAAACGCAGAGCTAGTGATGTGTTGAATATCATTGAATATCACACTGTACTGTATGACTGTTTATCGGCATTCAGACTGTGCTTGGCAAGACCTCAGTTTGGAAAAAACAAACAAATAAATACTGTGTTAGATGTTTTATAGCAAACACTTTTATAAGATGTACTACACTTGTGGATTTACTGTAGGTTTTCGGGATTTTTATCTCATTTTATAGGTACATGTTGTCACAAGGAGAATTTAATTTGCCTCAACAATTCTCCATGAACGTATAAATAACTTAATAACCCAGCATTATCAATTCTTTCATGCTTGTGCCTTCATCATCCAGGTACAGCACAGTTTAGGTTTTTAACATCATAGTTCATATTTGCTGCAGCTTACAGGTAAAATGTGAATGATGCAACGTCTATGAACATTCTTATAGTTAAAAAGAAAAAATTTCAGACGTCTGTCCAAGAACATGTTTAACATAATCGTGTAAAAATGTGTGTGTGTGTGTGTGTGTGTGTGTGTGTGTGTGTGTTTTGTTTTTGTTTTTGTTTTTTCAATAGTTCAAAAATGATTAAGGGTAAAAAAATAATGCAAAATGTGAGACAATATGATGTATTTTAAACAGAAAAATTAATTTGCAGCTCAATTCAGGTAATTGATTTTTTTATCTACATCTCTACAGTTATTTTCCTGGCATGACTCATTACAATTTTGATTGGTGCAAATTATAAACATTAGAATAAATTGAATTTGATTCATATTATTTGATATGCAAACGATTCTGAGATTTGTTTATTTATTTTTTCCTGATCTTTCAACTGGGACATCAAGCTGCTTAACAGCATCAAATAACAAGGAGGACTAGTGATATCCTAACAGACATTAGGAAAATAATAGAGGACACGTCTTCAATTTGTAAGTAAAATAATTGTGTTTAACTTGTATGACTTTTGAGAAAATGTGAACTGTGTTTTGATTGTAAATAGATTATTTAATTGTTCCATTTCTATCATGAAATGATGTAACAAATTTTTAGGGCATATTTATAAAGTTATCTTATAGTTATATAGTTATGTAGTTGTATAGAATTGTTTTTACACATGCAGGTTTGTTTTTTCTTGAGCATTTAGGGAAAAAATAGTTTTGGGAGATGAGGAGGAGATGAGGTGGAAGTTTTTTAACTAGCGTTTGTCATTTTTGACAATTTGTCGAATTTAGGTTTATCATAATCTCTTTGTGCTTTGTTATGATACTGAATATACTTTGTTTTTTTATTATACTGAATAGATATAAATCTATTGCTTTGGCGGTAAAAACACTCTTTTTTTTTAATTGCTGAGTGGTAAAGCCGCCAGCCGGGGGCGCACCGGAGTGTTGGGGTCGAGCTAAGGTTTAGTACTTTTTTTTGCAAACCATGTTGGCTAAAATTATTAAGTCGATGTTGCTGTATTTTTTTCATATATAATAAACATTTGAGACTTTCAGCTCCCTGTGATTATTTGCAATATTTAAACATTTAAGGTAAAAAAGAAAAAAAGAATAAAATCCGTAAGGTTTTTTTTTTTTTAAAAAAAAAAAAGGCCACCGGAAGTGAGGTAGTATAGGCCGAATCCCAAATGACTCCCTATTGAAGAACAAGTGCACTACGTAGCGCATGGGATCTATTATTTCATACTCGATGTAGTGCAGTAGTGTAGGCTTTGTGTACCGATTTGAATAAGCGCTCATTGGAATAGCTGTGAAGTATCGGTGTTAATTCCGCATTGCCTAAAAAAAATATTTTTTAAAATGTGGAGTTAAATTCTGAGGGTGAACATGTCATTGGACGTTTGGTGCAACAGAAGAACTGTTTTATGATTTAAAAAACCACAAGTTGGACTTTAGTAAACAAAGACTCGGTCATACAAAAGCGGTGTGTATAACGAATGTTAATGCTAGCTTGTTTGTGTTCGTTTAGCCTGAGAGACTACCAGAGACGGTATACACACAAGAAATCAAAATAACAGTCTCGCTTATAATCTCGCGATAGTTAATCATTTTCGCAGCCGCTGCGAAAGAGTGTGTGTTTCTTGATCTTTAAGTTTTTCCAGAAGGAGCTGACTGATTTAGCGACATTTTAAATGCTAGCTGGCTAGCTAGTTTAGCTTAGCCTGTTGGCTAATCTCGGCGAGACGGTGTAGACCCGGAGTTTGGCGGAGAGCGGTGAGATGGAGACTCACGTCTCAAGCCTTTTCCCGGAGATTTTAGCCATGATCTTCAGTTACCTGGACGTTAAAGGTAAAGGCAGGGTTGCGCAGGTGTGTGTGGCCTGGAGAGACGCGACCTACCACAAATCAGTGTGGAGAGGAGTCGAAGCCAAACTCCATCTCAGGAGAGCAAACCCGTCGTTATTCCCCAGCCTTCAGAGCCGAGGGATTAAGAAAGTGCAGATCCTGAGTCTCAGACGCAGCCTTAGCTATGTGATTCAGGGCATGCCGAACATCGAGAGCCTTAACCTGAGCGGATGCTACAATTTGACAGACAACGGACTCGGCCATGCATTTGTGCAGGACATTCCTTGCCTGAGGATCCTCAATCTCAGCCTGTGTAAGCAGATCACAGACTCCAGCCTTGGGCGAATTGCACAGTACCTAAAGAACTTGGAGTTTATGGAGCTTGGTGGGTGCAGTAACATCACCAACACTGGCTTGCTCCTTATCGCATGGGGCTTGCACAGGCTCAAGAGCCTGAATCTACGCAGCTGCAGGCATGTCTCCGACGTGGGCATCGGCCACCTGGCTGGCATGACGCGCAGCGCCGCTGAAGGTTGCCTCGGTTTGGAGCATCTCACTCTGCAGGACTGTCAGAAACTGACCGACTTGTCGCTCAAGCACATCTCCAAGGGCCTGAGCAAGCTCAAAGTCCTGAACCTGAGCTTCTGCGGCGGCATTTCAGATGCCGGGATGATTCACCTGTCGCACATGACTCAGCTGTGGAGTCTGAACCTGCGCTCGTGTGACAACATCAGCGACACTGGGATCATGCACCTCTCCATGGGCTCGCTCCGTCTGTTCGGGTTAGACGTGTCGTTCTGCGACAAAGTGGGAGACCAGAGCTTGGCCTACATCGCCCAGGGACTTTATCAGCTCAAGTCGCTGTCGCTGTGCTCATGTCACATCAGTGACGATGGAATCAACAGGATGGTGCGGCAGATGCACAAGCTGAAGACGCTGAACATTGGTCAGTGCGTGCGCATCACAGACAAGGGCCTGGAGCTCATCGCAGACCACCTGACTCAGCTGACCGGCATTGACCTGTATGGCTGCACCAAAATCACCAAACGGGGACTGGAGCGGATAACCCAGCTCCCCTGCCTTAAAGTGTTGAACTTAGGGCTTTGGGAGATGACTGAGGGTGAAAGGGTTAGGTGATACCTGACCAGGCATCACAACATACACTCTATACTACCTCATTCAACATTGTCACCATGTTTTTGTTTTTATTTGATAAGCAATGTGAAGGAACTTTTTAATTAGTTTAGTGTTATGCAGTAAGAACACTGAACACCCTTTGGTTATATTGTTTAATAGTATATATTTCTTAAATGCCTTTTTTATTAGTAAGTGGATAGTTGAATTATTTTAGGGTGTCTTGCAGCGCTGTTCTTTAAAATAATAATAATAATAATAATAATAATAATAATAATTCTCTCACTCTCAGTTAGATTATACTGAATGCCTTAAAGTATTACTTTTTATGTCTTGGGAACTCTAGTACTGCTCTTATAATTAAATATGGATCAGTGTTTAAAGTAAACAGTTTTTCTATGCTTCTGACAGAAAAGTGTAACATCCTCCTTAGAAAGATGAACATATGCAATTTAAAACTGTAAAAAAAAAAAAAAAAATTATATATGGTCAGTTTATTGGTAAGATAATGTTTGGAGTGTCTATTTTCATATGCTAAAAAATTAAAATTGTTTTTTAAAATTGTTTGCTTATGGCTTCCAGTATGAATGACTTGTAACAATACTTTAAAAACAAACAAAAAACATATACTATGTAACACAATTTTTAGTTATGCTAAAGGTTCTCATGTCAAATTTGATTGTATATTTATTTTTAAAAACCGTACAGGAAGAGAAAGAAAGGAAAAACAAATGGTACAAAAATATCAGCTGTAGGTTACAGTTGTTAATGAGAGTCAGCCAGTCCGTGTTAGAAAAATACCCTGCCGAGGAAAATGCATCAGGGTGTGTTTTATTGTGAAATCATATTACCGTGTTGCCCAGCCCTGTGAAGAAGAGCTCCAGAAATAAGCAAATCTTTATGATCTATTGCAAACAGCAAAACACATCATTGTCAAAGGGACTGATGTTTATAAATGACATCAGGATAAATACTGACTTGCATCCATTCCCATATGGATGGTCTTTTACTAGAGATGCACCGATACTAAATTTCTCAGCTGATACAGATAACCAATTATTCAGCGTGGTCTCGGCCGATACCGATAGTTCTGCCTTTTATGCCTTCTTTTAAATTAATAATAATTAATTCCACAATTTTGAATGTTTTATTCTCTCCATTTCAAATTGTTTCACAGTAACTGGTCTCATAAATAGAAAACACATTACTCAAATTAACATTAACACATGAACTAAATTCTGAAGATTAAAGTAAGATTTCTTAACTTATTGAATGTTATTAATTCATGTTAACATGGACAGAATTCTAAAAAACCTCCTGTTAGTCTCACATTCACTCTCCACAAACCAAAGCATTTCTACTTTATCATTGAACATCAAACTGGTAATATATAATATCAACTTTTTTACATATTAACATTAACTGGATATGAAATATACTACTCTACAAATATATTTTCTGTGCAATATATATATATACTTTTTTGTCAACTCATCTTCATTAAAATCTTTGAACAGTGTACTGGCGCTTTAATTCTGCATGAGCAGCGCAGCAAAAAAAAATTAATTTAGATTTGACGCCGAAACTCCCGCTTCACTGCTGCAGCGTCCGTTGTAAAATTTTAGCAGTGTAGAGTTTACAGAGCTTACAAACTGCAGTTTTATCGTCATACCACACAAGAGACATCTTTACACACAGCACGAAATTGATGTTTTCCCACCCTCTTTTGATTGACAGGATATAATCGGCCCTGATCATCGGATGTTTTTAAACTATCGGCAGATGACCAATAGCAGGAAAAATAGCCTTTGTCGGCTGATACAGATTATCGGCCGATACATCGGTGCATCTCTATCTTTTACAGGTGGAATATGAACGTTATAAACATTAACAAGAACAGTTCAGAAGAATGAGCTTGTGAAACTTGGTGGTTATTAATCCATGTTACAGTGCATGGTAGTAGCTTCCAAACCTGTATGCTGTTAGCACCGTGTACAAAATGTAAATGTAGGCAAGCTGAGCACACTTAAGACTATACATGCACAGATCTGTCTGTATTTGAACAGTTGTGACACGATTGACAACTCGCATCTCATCTATTCACTTTAATTGCACAACACTGTGGTAGTGAGCAGGTAAATCAGGATTGTCCTTTCCCTCCACTTCACAATCTGTGAAAAGTCGTTTTGGCTTTGGTAGCACACACTTGCACTGTTTACCACTTTGCATTTTCATTGGATGATTTGAATGTAAAAATAAATACATGTATTATTTATTTAAAATGTAATTTTATCTAAACTTTTTTTTGTCTTTAGACCTACTTATCCATGCCCAGCTGAGCCCAGGATTTCCAAGCTCAAATAATTCAAGGATTTACACACTGACCGACGCATCAAAGCTAAATATGTTCAGAATCTCCAGGAGTTCTCAGTGTGTAACATCAATGGGCCTCATTTATCATACTTTTAGTAGAGTGTGTGTAAAATATTCTTGTGTACGCCAAACCGAACCAAAAATCCCCAACATATTTTCAAACGTTTCAGTAATGCTGTTTTTCTTCGTACTCGCATGCATATGTTTATAAATGCCAATCAACCTTAAAGTGCAACGCGTTTCATGGCACGGCCGAGTTACATTTAGTAACGTCCACAAAACTCCATTAAAGGAAAAATGCACTGAAGGAAACGCTGTAATTGCGGCATGCACTAAATCTTCCAGTAATGCAGCTCAGCCATCGCAGCACATGGGCTACCACAGACACACACTAACTCCTGTTATAGCGTGCCATTAGTTTTAAAGGCCTGATCTTATTTGTCTAAATTCATGGATATATTTTGGATTGCTTTCTTTCAAGTCATAATATGAAACAATTGAGTTTCATAGAATTTTTCAATAAATTTGTGTGTGGAATTAAAATAAATAAGTGGTGTTAAACTTGTTAACATAATCCATATATAAAATTGTAGTAACTCATCTAATTATACAGTTTGAAGCCAATCAATCAAGATTCACATCCGTGAGTCCCCTTACACGTAACATAGGAGCTCTTACATAGGAAGATATAAATGTTTTGTTTTTGTTAACTAACTTTCACAATTAACATTTCTTGTTTAAATGCTTCTTCGAACAATTTTTTATGCCTCAGCCTGTGAGTGTGGGAGGCATCATATTTTAGCATGATAGCTCAAGAACAGGTGGTTGAATGTTTGAGGGATTTACATTTAATTATCACTATCACCAGCTGGTGAACTGACCAGATATTTTGGAATTGTTCCAAACATGGTCAAAGTCACAGCAAGGTTAAATGTCTGAAATACTTTATCTCCAATAACTTCCTTCATGTCTGAAGTATATTTTAAGGGTATAATTGTCATACAGGTTTTTAACACATAAAGATATTAGTTTTTTTCACAGAAACTAGAAACACAACCATAAACACTGTATGCATTAATTCATAGAGCAAAGCATGGCATTCTTTATTTATCATCAGAGTTTTATCTTAGAATATTGCTATACTACATTACATGCATTAGGTCAAGGCTTGAGAGTCTTTATTTATGAATAAGTGTATGGAGTGTAGCAGCACGGTGGTGCAGTGGGTAGCATTGCAGCCTCTCAGCTCCAGTTCCCTGGTTCCATCCTAAACTCGGGCTACTGTCTGTGCATGCTCTCCTCATGTCTGTGTGGGTTTCCCCCATATGTGTGTGCGCTGGTGCCCTGCTAGCGTCTCTTCCTCATGCCCAGTGGTCCCGTGATGGACTCCAGATCCACCACGACCCTGACCAGGATAATGCGGTTACTGAAGATGAATGAAGGAATAATTGACTGACCAATCTCATCAACTTGTTCTGGTTCGAATTATGATCTTAAATGGTTATTGGTTTCTCTTGTTTTTCGTAACAAAGCTCTAGCTTTATTTGAAGTCATACTGACACAACCTTTACAAAGCTGTAACTGTTTCCGCTGGGTACCTCCAGCTTTTCAGCCCTGTTCATTTCCAAGCCACATTCTGAACGTGACTTGAATGTGACATGCCCCTCTCATGGTGTAAGGGCATATTAATGCCATCACTGTTTTCTGTTTTTCTGATCCAGCAAGAGTGCTCAGAGATTTTTGGATATGGAACCAAAATCTTACATTAAACTCAATAACTTCTTGTAAAACACATGCATGTTTTATCTGACTGTGCGAATGTTTTTGTACTTGCACAACAGCAGCTGCTTGAAAGTGTTCTTGAAGGTGGCATTGCACAGGGCATAGCAGGCGGGGTTAACCGTGCTGTTGATGTAACAAAGCCAGTAGCCCAGCACCCACATGGAGTTAGGGATGCAGCGAGAGCAGAAAGTGTTGATCAGCACCATGACATTGTAAGGGGTCCATGTGATCACAAAGGCCAGAAGAATAGCCATGATAGTCCTTGTAACCTTCCTCTCTCTGTAGCTCCCATTCTTCCTCTTTTTCTTGTTCGGAGGCATGAAGATCAGAGCCACCAGACTCTGTCTCTCCTTGTGATGGCTGTTGTTCTGATTTGGACTGTTACCTATGGTCTCTTGTGATGAAATTCTCAAAAAAGTAAGTTTGGCACAACTTGTTTTTACTTGAGGCAAAGTCTTTGTTTGAGCGCTCTTAACGTCACCATTAGAAACCGCATCCTCTCTCGGACTGGATGAAGCCAAGACACTGCCTGATGTGGAGTCATTTTCACTCTCCTTGTCCTCACCTGGGCCAAGAGGAATGCTTTTTATAACACACTATATATTTTTTTGATTATTGCAGAATCTGATTTACATAATTATCCCAGCATCACAGCCTTATGATGCATTTGGTAATAACAAATATCAATATTTTTTTATAGGACATTTCAATTCCATTTCAGTTAACAAAGTACAAGAAACTGTTTGCAGTTTTGGCAGAAACAAGGAACACTGATGTGAAACACCACCAAAGGATCGGGGGGAACAGCATTAGGAGTTTTTCAACAGATATACACATCTTACATGAAATACAGTCAGGTCAATAAGTATTTGGACAGTGATACAGTTTCGTAAGTTTTGCCTCGGTACACCAACACAATGGATTTGAAATTAAACAATCAAAAACACCTCTTTGGACTGCATAGTGAGAGTTTCCATGCACATTCACCTTATGCAAATTCAATGCTTGGAATCAACTCCAGACCTTTTTATCTCCTTAATTTGTCATGACAACTTTTGAGTCTGTGACAGTGGAGGGACTCTGAAAAAAATGAGTAATTCCTAAACAGTTAATGCAATATTCTTGTTAAACCCCTTGAATTAAAGAATAAAGGCTACACTTCAATCACACCTCGACTGCTTTATTGTGAATCCACTGTGGTGGTGTACAAAGGCAAAATGACAAAAACTGTGACGCTGTCCAAATACTTATGGACCTGACTGTAATTTCAACAGTAAACACCAAAGAATATACTGTATTTTCTCACCATGTTAAAAAAAGACCGTTGTATACCCCTCGATTTGTGACTTAGCTAACTATAATCAATCTATAAATTTAAGTGGTAAGCTCTCACACATGCTTTCTGACAGCTAGTATGTGTAAAGAAGTTCTGTAGGCTGAAGACATTTTAATCCGGTCTATGTCAAAATATTTTAAAGTCACTGATAAGTTATTTCCATGTCTTACCTATAATAGTGCTGGAACAAATGTGCTGTACTTGCAAACCGTCTGCTTCCTTGCTTTTCTTCCTTTCTCTGTTCTCTTCAGTGGCCAAGACAGTGGCCTGAGTCCTGCCCTCCTGACTAACCCCATACGTCTTGTGACAGTCTCTCCTTTTGACTCGGCTGCGACTAGCCCTGGAGATCTGCCAGTACAGCACACTCATGATGACCACAGGCAGGTAGAACGCAGCGATGGCCGTGCCAAAAGTGACTGCAGCATTGGAAAAGAACTGAATGTAACATTCGCCTTTGGGCACCGTGCGCTCACCCATGAAGAACTGCCAGAAGAGGATGGCTGGAGCCCACAAGACAAAGGACAAGATCCAGGCGGCTGCGATCATCATACCCGCCATCCTGGTCGTTCTCTTGACTGGGTAGCTAAGCGGCTTGGTGACACAGAAGTAGCGGTCAAAGCTGATGATGAGGAGATTCATGACAGAGGCGTTGCTCGCCACATAGTCGAGAGCCAACCACAGGTCACAGATGACAGGCCCTAAAGGCCAGAAGCCAATCACAATGTAGATTGTATAGAGGTTCATGGAAAACACGCCGATGATGAGGTCTGCACATGCTAAGCTGAAGAGGAAGTAGTTATTAACTGTCTGGAGGCTCTTATTGACCTTGATGGAGACAATGACCAGAACATTGCCGATAACTGTAAGCAGACTCAAAGAGCTCAATCCCAGGATGATGAGCACCATCTCTGCCAGCCTGAAAGGACACTGCACATGCGGATTTGTCTTATTGGCATAGCCGAAACATACAGCAAGGCTTAAGTTAGAGTCCATCTTTCCTGGGTCTGATTGTACACTTACACCACTGTGGATCTTCATCATGACCTAAACGCAAACATAAAGACTGACCGTTAGACATATAAAAATGCAGGGGGTACATTTTGTTTCAGGTAGCAAGAAATTAAGAAATTAATAACTGCAAAAATGTCCTACATTAATTCTTGGCACTCCCCATATTGCTAAGCGAGAGAAAAGTGAGAGAGGGAGTGTGTGTGTATATGGGGGAGTCTGTTTGCCAAACAAATTATCTTTTCAAACAGTGACTGCCTGATGTTATATTTATTTCCTTTGTGCAGCTTGGCGCCAGATTGCTATCAAGTCAAGAGAGACCAGGTGTGTGAATGTGTGTTTAAATGGGGTGCCAGGAAACATGGAAAAGTGACAGAGGTGTACAGTTAAGCTCTTTAAAGTCATATATCGCAACCATTTATAAACATGCCATTTTCACAGAAACAATATTTTAGCTTCAGATGCGACAGGATAAGAGTATACATTCAGATATGATTTGAATACTTGACACATTGACTTATATTTGTTCAGTAAATATTCTTTATTCGTTTGAGTCGGAAAAAGTGACGCAGTTGTATTCAGCAATCTGAATAATTTAATTAAAAGTGGTGTTTTCTAAAGACTTTATGTTCACAGGTTTTATGCTCTTAGCCTGATTTCCTCGGAAACCATTTCACAGCAGTCTGTTCATCATCAGATTTCAATTCCACACTTGACACTTGACAGCATAAAGAACGGTATAATACTCTGGTGTGTGTGTGTGTGAGAAATGACTTTATTAGCTCTGAGACTTCAGAAGTACCCCATACATTTCTAGCCCATTAACTGCTCCTGCGCTTGTAGTTCCAACTTGCATTAATGAACTCCCAGGTCCGGATGTCAGCAGAGACAAACCAGTCACATGTCTTTGCCCAGATGCCAAGGTTCCTGCTTGTCTGTGTATGGCATCTAAATCTCCAAAAAGTAAATAGTGAAATACCAGACATGTTGAGGTAGAGACAGCGCTCATAATATTATTGCAGGCTACTGCGAAATGCCATCTCTATGTGAATTAGGTTTGACACCTTGCTGGACCACTTAGTATCTGGCTGCCATTCTGAAGTGAGACTGATAACACTGCTTCATGTTTCAACATTACTAAAACAAAATCTCCTCACCTTCAGCAACACTCTGACTTTGTTTATTCCCAGTAAAAGGTTCAGTGTTAATGAAAGAAAACAACACTGCTGGGATGTTATGATGATAAAGTGCTAAAACAACTTGCAGGCTTATCTTGTAGGCGTATTGTGAATATGAAACCTGGGTTAAAGTGTTCTTTTTTTTTTTATTTAATCGCACAAGCCCTTTTTAACAGTTGTCATCTCTGCAGCATGTTCTGGGTTGGTGATCAGTAATGTGAGAAATATCTCAGCAGTGTGGCAAAGAATTGCAAAATAAGAAATGGCTATAAAATTTGTTCTCTGTGTTAAACGTGTTATGCAAGTGTGTGTGTGTGTGTGTGTGTGTGTGTGTGTGTGCACTCCTTTAGACATTTTTAGCTTGACTGTTTGCTGCTTTAGAAATAGTCGGCTATTGACACTAACAGTAATTCTCAAATTGCAAAAACATAAATCTACAAAAAAAACAGCACTATGAACAGTTTGTAATTAAGAATAGAAATACAATGAAATAAAATATAATAATTGTAAAAGAAGTTAAACATTTAAAATAATACTAAAACTATATTAACTATATTTATGTTTAATAAATAATTATGTTGAATAACTTGTAAGTTTACATTATACGTTTAAACCTGATCTCTCAGACCTATCAGACAAAAAAAGGTACTTAGTGTACTTAGGTGTACCTTTTATTGTGGTTGTACCCTGGAGTGTAGGTACATATTTTGTACAGTTATGGCACTTTTCCACTGGATGGTACAGCTCGACCCGGCTCTGCTCACTTTTAGTGTGTATGTTTTACCTGGAAAGGTGCATGTAATGTACCTTTAAAGTGTTAATCTAAAATTTGAATAAAGGTAAAAGAGTGGTTCTCCTGGTCTATTTGTGTACCTTAAACATTTTACAGATAAACTGCAGTCACATTACTGTGTAAAGGTACAAATTGTGTACCTTTGAGGATACCACCCAAGTGAATAGGAAAAGTCCAGTTAAATTTGAGTACTTTTTTTTTTTTTCTGAGAGTGTATTTCCAGCCTCAGCTACATGATCAAGTTATTAATGACACTGTGTACTTTTCTGCACTATATTTTCGTTTATTTAAACAGACTAACAGTCAGATATCGAGCCAAAACACCTAATTACAGAGTTATCAAATAATATTTCCCCCCTTCATGCCCCATGTATTTACCTTCTCTCGCACAAATTCAGCCGTCCATTTCAGAGCAAACGTAGTCGGTAATGTTAAATATACTAACACCCATCTTTTCACCTCAGTCCGGGGTTTAGCGGGGTTTTCTGGTGTGTAGGTTGTGGTGCGTGTCCTGTCTCTTCCTTACTGGCGGTGAATGAAGTGAAGCTCTCGGAGAGTTTGCGGGTGTGGACATAACGTCTGGGGGCGTAGAAACAGACCTCCAGTCCAAGGCAACACAGCCATGACTTCCTTTAGCTTTCTTTCCACTCTCGCGTTCTCAGCACCACGGATAGCGTAGTGAACTTAGCCTGAACTTTAGCTTGAATTTCGTAAACAGGACGTCTTTTCCGGTTTAAGTTACCTTTAAAAAAAAACAAATAAGTTCTATATGTAGTGTATAAGGCAGTTATATTCCTCAGACGAACTTTTTACACTCTCTCTCTCTCTCTCTCTCTCTCTCTCTCTTTCTATCTGTTTGTGTCTCTTTGTGTGTCTCTCATTTGGACCTGTAGGAGAACCTAATTTTGCTTAACATACATTACATTTATCTCCCAGTAAGTGTCCTTGCTGCCTGGGAATTTTAACACGTCTTTTGATCTGCTTGACCGAACTGTTCAGGTCTTTTTGGGTGTACTTGGCCTTAGTCTCTATTGCTGAACTTCATTGTGACAAGTAACACATCTCTGATGCCTTAGGAATGGCGGGCTTTCTGCAGAATGATTTCTGCGGAACTGTTTAGTATGACTGGCCTGCTGTGCATCTGTGAATGATAAAAGCAAGGTTGTTTTATTGGCCACAGAAATGTCCTTGGACAACACACACCTATAAACACTGGTTTGTGAAGATCTTGAACAGACCAGTATGACTATGAAAAGTAGGCTAGCTAGCAAAAATTAATTACTGATTGAGAAGAGATGTGTGTTTATTTCATGCAAAGATGGGTGTGAATCTTGGCCCAAGGCTTATAACTTATTGTATCTGGTCCTTAAGTAGAGCTTCAACAAGCACCACAGTCTCTATAATATCGAAACTAAATGTGAGTTAACCAACATCAGAGTGGTTCCAGTGTTTATCCCTCCCTCATTAATCAAGTAAACCATACAGCGACAGAAGGCTGGGCAGGGATTTGTCCCACGCCCAAATTTGCTCGATGGAAAAATAGGTTGAAGCCATGCTGAGGAATGCCAGCTGCACAATGGAAAGTTTGTCAAAGTGAGCTGTCCAAACACCTCATTACAAGGCCTGAGACACAAGACAGGGTCCTGCTCTCCATCAGTAAACTCTTCAGCATGGCCTTGGAGTTGTTGCAAGCTGTAGACAGTCATGGAGCAGTCTGGATGCCAAGCTACTTCCAAGAATGCTGCAATTGAGTTGCACACTTGGTAAGAATGAAGGATTAAGGAGCAGATCAATGCATGACATTAAATAATGAGGATGGACAGTTGTTAAGACAAAGCCATGTATGGACAGTGGACAGATAGAGGACAAATTGTATATTTTATTTTATTGGCCAAATAAATCACTTGCAAAGGACATGACATGGTGTCATCTCTATCTATTAGGCCCGTGCACAAATATTTATAGTGTTGGGGCATAAAGAAAAAAAAAAAGGAGGAACTCTCCATTCCCCAGCCACAAACACTACCAATACTCCTACTTCCCTGCTGAAAAAAAACCCCAATTGAAACTCTCATAGAATTTATAATGGCTTTAATGGTTATAATGGGAATTTGAAAGTTTTGAATGGAAACTGTAATGATCTCTGTGGTCTCTACTGGTAATTCATTGCCTTCTATTGGTGGCATGTTATCATGTTATGTCTAGTGCATAACATCAAGGACCAAGAATGGTAATGGTAATGATTTTAATGGTTAGCTGATGGTTTGTAACGATATTTGTAGTGGAAACCATTAGAATTTCTGTGATGGTTTCTATTGTTTTTTTCAGCAGGGTGTCCAGCCCACATGATTATTATTTTTTGTGATGGCAAATGTATTTCCATTTAACAGTTTTGTTGCGCATTACAGGACAAAATACTTCAAATGTTACATTACCCACATGAATTGTTTAATTCACATTTTGAGTGCAAACTACAGTGTGTCTTGGCCTGCCGCCACTCTCGAAATTTCCAGACAGGCTTTATTAGGGTCGTCTGAGAGTAATGATGTGTGTGGAGAGTGGTTTGCTGTAATTCTACACTGAAACGTCTGGAGGGATTTTAGATCAATACCAAAACATCACAAACATCTAGTTGTACATAATTTAATGAAATAATCATAATTATAAATCCCAGAAACACACACAGTGCATCCACTAAACTGACCTAAACTGTGAAGAAAACATTATGTTTGTACACTGTACACATTATTTAATGTCTTGAAATCCCAAGCTAATCAACTGTGTGCAATTATACAGACCTGTATATGTTCTCACTAAAGAAAAAGCTGTACTCACCCAAGTACTGTATAAGAGGTTGGGAGAGGAGTTGAGGGATCTCCAATAAAAAATTTTAGCTGGAGGTTATGGAGAGATTTTTGTTTATGAAACAAAGGAATTTATTTACTGACCTGCAGCAATTATTCAAAATAGTTTTGTTCATCATTTGTTGTGTAACGCCCATTTTGCAAGGCATGCCACAATTACTTCAGGACGCTTTTCATGGCTTGCTTGCTTCAAAGGCTCATCAACAACATTTAACAATTTCCCTCACAGGATCAATAAAGTCTATCTATCTATCTATCTATCTATCTATCTATCTATCTATCTATCATCTATCTATCTATCTATCTATCTATCTACATTTCCTTTGCTGCTAACACTGGTTTGGTAAATTTAGAAATCATCTCTAGTAAACGTTAGATCCTTATAAGTAGGCCTTACCACTGCATATGATAACAAAGTTTGTTAATCAAATACTGATGGGATTATTGCTACAACAAAGTTTGGCAGCTAGAGCTTTCACAAAGTTTGAATTTAAACTGACACCAGAAAGGACAATGCTACTGTAAGGCTGTAGCCAAAAATATAGCCCATGTGCTATTAGGATTTTGAACATACACTATAAAATATAACATCACACCAAGGATAATTTTTCCAGTGTGCAGAATACAGAAGAATACAACATACACTATTTGTGCTATTATTATGCAGTCTGTGCCCATAATCTAAACAGCACATTTGCATTCAATTGAAACCAGCTTGACTTCTTTGCTGTGCCATGAGTCAAATTCTTGCTACCCACAATCCCACAATCCCTTGAATAGTAGAATAGTAAGTGAACATAGTGTTCCACCAACTTTTTTTATAGTGAATAGCCTATTGTGTGTCAGTTGTTGACGCCATGGGTCAGTTCCTTCGGCAGTTAGTGTTAACAGGTAAACAGTTAACAGTTAGTGTCAACAGAGTTAAATGAATGTGTCTCAATTCAAAATGCCAAAAGGATTCAATCAGACGTGGAATAAAAACTGTCAATTTTTATGAGTTGATGAGATTGTATTACTGTGCATTGAGGAGACCTTTTAATATAGAACCAGCCATGTTTGTTGATGTGGTTTTCTGATGTTTGTTCAGTAATGGTTGTATGGATAATGCACATATAGGCTATGGGAAAGATCTGCGCTGAGTAGATGAAATACATCTATTGCCATAAACATAATACACATGGCAAAGATATATGAATATATGGACCAAGACCCCCCCCCCCCCACTCTCTCTCTCTCTCTCATCTATCTATCTATCTATCTATCTATCACACACATAAGGTTATGAGAGAATCTACAGCATGAGCAAAGATGGGTAGTTTGTCCGACAGGTAGACGCAGTGGAAGTATCACCAAGTTCTTGTAGAACATAATGATTGGGATGGAACAGTGGACCTTGAAGATTGACTCCGGTATATGGGGTGCAACTGAGTGCAAAACCTTGCATTCACTGAGGATTCTGGGTTAAAAAAGGGACCTATATTATACCTATATCAGTGCATCTATTGAACAGAATTGCATGTTCATTTGATGTTTTCTAATTGATGCCATGTTCCAGTTTAGCAGCATTTATCATTATTAGCAAATGAAAAGTCTTCCTATTGGTCCAGAATAATTTGTTGAAGGCCAAACGACTAAACAGTGGGGAAATAATTAAAAAAAAAATCCTTTTCACAAAAATTTTAAACAGGAGACCTGAAAAAGTGTGTAGACATCTTTGTATACTATTTTTTCATATTTAAGAAAATAGTTAAGATAACAAATGTTGAAATGAAAAAAAGTTGAACTATGCAGTAGTGACCAAAATTATTTTATATTTGCACATTCTCTTAAATAACGACTTGGGATTCCGAACAGTGCTAAAGTATTTAAAGTCCAGTTTACACAAACGATACAATTTAATAATTGATTTTGGATGACTGTGGAATTCCACCGTGGAAAGTTTGTATGATCGTAATCCGAATTCAGACTGCATTTCCTCATATTTCCACTGTGTGGTGATGTTGTACGAGTTTAAAACGACTAATCTGCGCATCTAACAACAGTCATTGATGAACACGTAACAGCAAAGCAAAAGCGAACCTAATCAGATATTTCAAAGGTCAGATTGGACGAGTGAGATTTTCATCTGTAACATCAGATTATTTATTTATTTATTTATTTATACAAATTATAGCAAACTAGACACTATTTCCCTCAGGCGCAAAGATATAATACACTATATTTGTAAAACATCTGGTGCCCCCACACAATAATAATAATAATAATAATCCATCCATTTTCTGTACCGCTTATCCTACTGGGCCACGGGGAACCTGGAGCCTATCCCAGGGCACAAGGCGAGGGACACCCTGGACCATCGCAGGGCACTATCACACACAAATTCACTCACTACAGACACTTTTTGGACATTCCAATCAGCCTACAGTGCATGTCTTTGGACTGGGGGAGGAGTACCTGGAGGAAACCCCTGAAGCATGGGGAGAACATGCAAACTCCGCACACACAGGACCATGGCAGGAATCAAACCCTCAAGAAGAAGAAGATTGCCATTTCCTGATTGAAATACACAGTGCTTGCAAAGAGATGAAAATAAATAAATAAATAAATAAATAAAGAGCAAAGTTTGGAAGTATGGTGCTAGGGCTGTGCTAAGGTATTCCAGGTGTTTGCTAGGGTATCGCTAGACAGTTGCTTTGATATACCAGGTAGCTCTTAGGGTGTTGCAAGGGTCATGCTGTGGTATTCCAGATGGTTGCTAGAGTGTTGACAAGTTGTTGCTAGGTGTTCTTGGTTGTTGCTACGATGTTGCTATGGTATTCAATAGTGAGGTTAGGGGCCTTTTTTTTGTTTGGGGGAATTTAGTAATCAGGCAGTATTTATTTTTGGAATTTGGCAGTGAGGGGGTATTTATATTTGTGTTTAGGGAATTTAGCACTCAAAGGAATATGTATAGTTTTGGGGAACTTAGCAGTCAGGCTGGTTTTTATATATTTTACATTTTTTCTTCTTTCCACTGTCCAAAACATGCATGCAGGCAGACTGGCTACACTAATTTGCCCCTAGGTGTGAATGTGTGTGTACATGGTGCCCTGCCGAAGTGAACATAAAAGATCTCAATAGTCACAATAATGATGTGGATTGTAGACTTATAGCATACATTATCTACTCTGTTCAAAAGAAATAAATAAATGTTATAAATAAATAAAATTTATTTTCCTCTTAGTAAATGTACACATAAATGTACAACAGTGGTCTTTTAGGCATGTTTCAACAGTACATTACATTCATTTGTTGCTATACGTACAAAAAATGTCCTCTTGAGGGCATCTTCCAACTGACAGTGTTTGTAGTCTGAAGGGGTTAGGACCGTCTTTCGTAGAGTATGTATTTATTACATGTTTGCTGCTAAGCATGCAATGATCCTTTGTTGTCTTTTTGATACAATACTGATATCAGAGCTGAGTGTATCAGCTGACACTCAATATAACTGTGGCACTGATATCTGCAAGCTTATGTTGCCAAGTTATATGAAATCATATGCAAAATCTGGGTTCGGCGAGTCAACTTCACTCATTTACAACATGTCAGTGGCTTGGTCTGAAAAACATGTCAAATACAGCGGGATTACATTTCAGGTCAGTATTAGTCTAATACCAATATTCAATATCCTATTAGTGCATACTTTAAAAAAAATATTATTTATTGTATAGGTATCTAACCCTAACCTTATCTCTTTCAGGGCTAATCTCATCAGGGCTAGTTATGACCAAAAACAAAACAATAATTCATTATAAAGTTCAATGAACTACTAAAGAAAGACAACAATATGACAAGGCTCCACTAACTCCCCGAGCTAATCACTGTTCACAGCATTAATGAGGCTCATGTGAGCGGTTAGTCAATAAGAGGGTGAAAGACAAAAACAAACCATGGCAGAGATGCATACACAGACTAAGTAACCACGTCACTGGTTGTAACAACACTGCTTTATTCATATGCTGATGCTGTGTAATTTGCAAAACTGGTTTGCGCAGCTTTGTGCACTTTATGTGGGTAGTTCATCATGAATCAGCTCCTGTTGCCCTGTTGACCTAATTTACTTGTCATACTTGTAGCAGTGGACAAAATACTGAGTGATTAGACTTAAGTGAAAGTATTGATAATGTATCAAAAACTGTTCAGCTAAAAGTGAAGTGTCCAGCCGAAAAATGTACTTTAGTGAAAGAAAAAAAGTACTACTTTTGAATGAAGTATTAAAAAGTAAAAAACGCTAATGTTTTTAACTGATGAAATTAATTTGAACTTAATTAAGTTATTGTCATGCTTTCATGTGAAAAGTAACTTCTAATACTCATCTAAAACTCTTAGTTTTTTGTTGTTTTCAAGCAACTACACCGCTTTGCCTGAAAACATCATTCAATCTCTGTAAGTTTGCAAGATTTACCTTTAGCTGGAATATGACTTGCTGCCTAGCCAATTATGTTAGCTACTGTCAATGCTACAATGCTAGTCTAACCTGGCATTAGCAAAGAAAACGGGCAAATTTAGTTAAATATGGCCATTTTTTCATGTTTTTTCCCCCCAAATAGATGGAGTTCATCTCTAAATACATTGTGTAGCATGAGAAGGTCACTGCAGATAATGAATTAGCACAATTCTTGATAATTTTTTTTCTGAACAAGATTGGATTCTAAACTGAAATGATTGGATGCTTAACAGAGCCCAGACTTTTCTCAAAGAACTAAAATTGTTCTTAATGAGAACTACTTGTTTGGGGAACAAATGAATTTTAAGCAAAACCTACTTGTATTAAGAAAAACAAAATTTGCATTCCTGTTCAGAAATACATCTATACATGGAAATTAACTTCACTATTTACATTTGTCTACGAAACATACAGTATTTCAAGCATAGGCTTTTATCAGAATGCTTTTAAGACAATGAAATATGAAGTTATTGAATGTATTGTGTCCAAATGTTTGTGTGGTAGTGTACAAAATAATTTATTACAGGGTGTATATACTCATGGACCACTTTATTAAGAATGTCTGAAAATCTCATTCACTCATTCTCACTGAAACTGGATAATTGAAGTTTGGGAAAGGAGGTGGGGTCTTTCTAATCTTTAACTGTCCAATTTGGGTGAGTCCGTGCCTACTGTAGCCTCATATTCGTGTTCGTGGCTGACAGAAGTGGAACACAATGTGTTCTTCTACTGTTGTAGCTCATCGTCCTTAAGATTTATTGTGCTGTGGCTTCTAAGGTGCTTTTCTGCTCACCACGGTTGTAGAGTTATTATTTGAGTTACTGTAGACTTCCTGTCAGCTTAAAACCGTCTGACTTCACTCAACAATGAGGCGTTTCTGCAAGATGAGGTCACATTTTTTACCCATTCTGATGTTTGATGTGAACATTAACTGAAGCTGTTGACCTTTGTCAGCATGATTTTACGCACTGCCACATGATTTGCCGACTGGATCATTGCATGAATGTGCAGGTGTTCTGGTGTTCTTAAAAAGTGGCCAGAGAGTGTATGTCACAAACACTAGTGTGTTTTTTAAAAAATACAAATACATAATGACATGCAATGAAAATGAATATATACAGCTACCAGGCATTGTTTGTTTGAAGATCATATATTCTCTGGCTATATAATGACCAAATGTGCTCTTCCCAAAATTGCAAGTAAGGCTTTTTTCACATAAATATAGCTTCAAGTTTCTGAATATGTCTGAGAGAAATCTCGTGAGATTATTAATTATAAATCATAAGTAATTAAGGCATAGGTTATGCTCATAGGTCTAGAATATATGTTATATTGACATCAGTTTGTATGTCAAATTTAGTACAAGGGTCGGTGTACAAGTTCTGTAGAACACAATCCATCATAGTCCAGCAAGGGTGACCCGGTCAGCTCCATTGTGGTCCTGTAGTAAAATAAACTTGGCGTCAGCTGTATCGGAAACCTTCACTCCCTTGTTTGCATGCTCACCCCTTTTAAAATGTAAATATCATGTAAACTAATGATGATGAGAATATTTCCACGGCCACTGGATGAGAGCATCTCTGATTGGGTTTATGGTTATATGGCATCCGTCAGACTCTTCTGAATCTGCATACATTTGAATTCGTGGGGAAACCTGACCACCATGTTTGGAGGTGGCGTCAACATTGCTTTTCATAAGCCTATAATATTTTTTAAGAAAATCCATTATTTCTGTCCTTAATCTTCCTATCCACCTTACTGGCTCTGCATCATGAATCTTTTACTTTACCTAAATAAAGAACTTTTCACAATACTTGCTGGTTAGTTGATGAATGATTACATGACTTACATAATTTCTAAAGCACACACACTACACAATTTATTATATATGAGATGAGTTTGATTTTGCAAAAAAAAAAACTTTGTTCTTTGGTCCAAAATATGGGCGCTTATATCAGCTGTGAACACCTGCACAGTGACTTATTAAGCCTGCATAAATTGCATAGGAATAATAGACCTCTCAGTGATCCGATCAAAGATTAGATTTGGGATGGGAATTGGGTGGTGATTTCAAGGGTGGGGGCTGCAACTGTGCTATGCCCATGTCACCACTCTCCTGACGAATAGGTAGATATGTCTGTGTGTGTGTGTGAGAGAGAGATACTGTGTGTGTGTGAGTGTGTGAGAGATACCGTGTGTGTGTGTGTGTGTGTGTGTGTGAGTGTGTGAGAGATACTATGTGTGTGTGTGAGTGTGTGAGAGATACCGTGTGTGTGTGTGTGAGTGTGTGAGAGATACCGTGTGTGTGTGTGAGAGAGAGAGATACCATGTGTGTGTGAGTGTGTGAGAGATACCGTGTGTGTGTATGAGTGTGTGAGTGATACCGTGTGTGTGTGTGTGTGTGTGTGTATATGAGTGTATGAGTGATACCGTGTGTGTGTGAGAGTGTGTGAGATAGTGTGTGTGTGTGTGTGTGAGTGAGTGAGTGAGTGAGAGATACTGTGTGTGTGAGTGTGTGTGTGTGAGAGAGAGATACTGTGTGTGTGTGTGTGTGAGAGAGATACTGTGTGTGTGTGTGTATGTGTGTGAGAGTGAGTGAGAGATACTGTGTGTGTGTTTGAAAGAGAGAGATTATGTGTGTGTTTGAGAGAGAGAGAGAATGTGTGTTTGAGAGAGATTGTGCGTGTGTGAGAGAGAGAATGTATGTGTTTGAGAGAGAGATAGATTGTGTGTGCGTGTATGTTTGAGAGAGATTGTGTGTGTGTGTGTGTGTGTGTGTGTGTGTGAGAGAGAGAGAGAGAGAGAGAGAGAGAGAGTTTGTGTGTGTGTGTGAGGGAGAGAGAGAGAGAGAGAGTGTTTTTGTGTGTGTGAGGGAGAGAGAAAGAGAGTGTGTGTTTGTGTGTGTGTGTGTGAGGGAGAAAGAGAGAGAGAGAGTGTTTTTGTGTGTGTGAGGGAGGGATAGAGAGAGAGAGAGAGAGAGAGAGAGAGGGGGGGGGGGCGGTTGTAGGGCGGACACGCTTATGAAAAGAGCAGGAAGCTTTGCTTGATTCATTCATCCGACACTGAGTGAGAGACACAAACCCACGTTCAGCTGATGATCTTTTTCTGTTTCCGGCCATCTTTAACTGATTCTGAGCAGGAATATGCATTAGACTAACCGACACTGTTACTTTGAACTCATCAGTATACAGTTAGTCGGCAGTGTTTTTATGACAGAGTGCTTACGGGTGTCAGACGTTACACCGTTCACCAACTTTGTGCATGTTTTATTTTTGTGTAAACTAGCGATTTTTAAAATTTAAAGTAAAAAAGGCGGACGCCTGAAAGATGGGGTGCACAGCGAGCACAGGCGATAAAGCGGCTCATGACAGAAGTCGGATGATCGACAAGAATTTACGGGACGAAGGAGAAAAAGCCGCACGAGAGGTCAAGCTGCTTCTTCTCGGTAAGTTAGCTTAGCTAGCGAGCAAAATTAGGCTTCATTAATGAATACTAATCAACATGTCCAGCCTTAGGTCACTGGTAAAATTCTAACAGAAACTGGATATGTAGTGCACTACATACTGCTATTATTTCTTACTCTAAGTAGTATACTAGTGTAGGGAGGACGGAGGTATTTGGGATTCAGTCATAGTGAAAACGTCATTATCTGCATAGCAACCTGTGATCAACCTCAGCATGTAACTAACACCTACTTGTTGAGGAAATTGACCGTTCTTTCTTTCTTTCTTTCTTTCTTTCTTTTATTTATTTATTATTTATTATTATTTATTTATAAGGAAAATAACTTGATGATAAATAGCCAGATAATAAGCTAATTCACAAGTTAGCAACTTGTTAAAATGTAGGTTTTAAGTGACTAATATGACTAAAATAACTTGAATCCTATATTTGACAGTTTCCGAGTTTATTCATCAGTAAAACTCTAACTTCCCCACATTTAGAAAAAGTTTGTTCTTGTGGAAAATAATCTCTGCATGTTTCCATATTTTCTAGACGGAGAAAGCCACGTTGGTCAGTTTGTAAATAAGTCATTGGCAGTGCGTAGAGAAAATTAACTCATTTCCCCTCAGTTTTTAGTGATTTATAGAGATACCCCTCCCCAAATCCCCAGAATAAACCTGTTACAGACTTAATGAAAGCTGTTTTAGTTAAGTAACAATGAACAAAACGGTTTATTTTCCTAGGTCTGGGTTATGATGTGTTCAGCACCAGACATTATTTATGTTAAGTTTAAGTTAGGCCTGTTTATTTTGCAATTAAGCAAAGCAATAAATGTTCATTTAAACCCCATTTCCGTGCATTAATATCCACACAGAATCTGGTTTTGGTTGTGAATCAATAACATTTGTTAAAATAATTTGTACAGTTACAACAAGTTTACGCCCAGTGTCCACAAACAGTGGTTATATTTATGTGTATTTCAGTCCCTGATCGGTCTAAGTTGTTGTCTTGTGTAGCCTTTATAAATTGTTTTCAGTGCAGTTGTGATTAATGAATGCTGTATCTGAAGCAGAACACACATCTACAGTCTCAAAAAAAAGGGGTACTAATTTGTACCGTTCCTTGTCGCTGTGGTGGTATCTTCAAGCGTACAAACTATATACTTTCACTATGTATCTTTTACCTAGAAAGGTGCATATACAGTAGTGTACCTTTTTAAATCCTTACACAAAAAGGTATTTACAGGATAATTATGTACCTTCAATCTTTTTGGAAGGTACACTATATTCACATTTCCCGGTGAAAGATGCATATTAAAGGTGCAAAAGTTAAGCGTACCACCCCACTGACAAAACAGTATAGTTTAGTACCCTTTTCCTGAGTGTGTAAAGCTCTTTCCATGCCTGTATTTCACTTTAAAATGTAGTGATGTAATGGAGCATTTCAGCTAGACACACTGCTAATTATTGATCGAAATTGCTAATTCATTTTAAATCTGAGTGAATATTTTGTTAATAATAACTAGGCTGGAATTACGTAGCCTGCGTTATGTATTGTGTATTACACTGATGCCTTCTAGAATTCACCTACAGTGTTTTGTACCTTTTTATGTTGTCTTTGAATTTCTACAGCTGGAAGCACGTTTGTCGATCTTTTGGGAATTAATTTATTCGCAAATTGGACACACACACACACACACACACGCATGCCCCATAGGAGCTGGTTAATTAGCCAGGCTTCTGTGTACTTTAATGGATGTTTGTTGTAGGGTTGTATGTCATCCATTTGTTTTTGCAAGTGCAATAAATACAGAAGTTTGTTGGAGAGTGTAAGAGAAGGTTGGGAGTGCTGTGGAAGATAGTGAAACCGCTGCTGTATCATAGCAGAGTCACAAACACTGCAAAGGTATCTGATGGCTTATCATTATGGGGTCAGAAAGGCCACAGTATAGCTTAGGGTTTGGCTGGACTTGAATTTTATGCATCAAAACCATTTAAAAAACTCACGACTGCACAGGTCTGTGGCCCTTAGGGACAAGAGAACCTACTTTAAAAGTTGTTTGAACACCTGCTGTTTTTTGTAGAAGCACAACAAACTTGCCAAAGACGAGACGTGTGAAACCTTTTGGTAAGGAGTTTTGTGTTGGCAGCTGTCAATCTATTTGTCCCTTTTACCCTTAGGATGCCCTTGTGTTTCTCTTAGACATCAGGCCGTTGCCTAGTAACCACACAGCCAGCTTGAATTACCACACCGTAAAAGTGGCAGGTGGAGCAGACTAAACAAAAGGTGAAACTATTGTGTCAGGACAGATGTTCGCACAGAGACCTGGTTCTCTATAGTGGACCACAATTACTATTTGAAGTTGTAGTACTTATTGAACTGTATGTACTGTACTTGTGAAAGGCTACAGTGGGTAGGAAAGTACCAGACTGCGTATATGGGCGTTATGCTGATCACAGTCTGAAGTGTGAGAAGCTTCTGCACTTCAATCTTCTGTTTTTTTTTTTTTCTCCCCTCCCACAAATCCGGCATCAAGAACAAATGCCACTGAGTGATGTTATTTAATGATGAAAATCTCTAAATACTCTTAGAGCTCAAGTATCTTGCCTGTCTGTTACAACAGACATTAATAACAAATCCAGCTGTTTATTATACTTTCTTGAGTGTATATACTGCATTCATTTGACCCATTTTTTCTAAAGCACCAGCATAAAACCTAGCTCTCATTGCATATGAGAGCTTCTGCTATATCATTATTGCAAAGCCTAATCTAGCAAATTAAAGGAAAAAACTTCATAAAGTGTCTTAATAAGTTATTGGGCTGCCATGAGCTTCACTCCACCTTGACAGTTATTCTACACGTCTCTAGAACCGTACTAGAGCGATGAACACTGTCTTTCCAAAAGATATTCCCTCAGTTGGTGTTTTAATGATGGTGTTGGTGATCGCTGTCTGACACGTCACTACAAAATCTCCTAAAAGTGTTCAGTTGGGTTGAGATCTGGTGAGTGTGAAGGCCATATCATATAATTTACATAATTTTCATTCTTATCAAATCATTCAGTGAGCCCCCGTGCCCTGTGGATGGGGTGGAGTCATCGTGGAAGAGACCACATCCATCTGGCTAGATATGTTACATCATAGGATAAAAGTGATCAGTCAGAAGAACTTTGTATTGACCTGCAGTGATGCAGCCCTTTAAGGGGACAAGTGGAGCCAAGCCATGTCGGAAAAATAAATAAATACCCCCTACAGCATAACAGAGCTGCTGTTTTCCTTTAATTTGTCAACCGTTTGTATTGTGCAGACCTACATGAAAGTGACCGATGCAATGAAGGTTTAAACCGAATGAACTGTTTTATTATTCTGGATACCATGAGCTCTAAAAATACTGAATGATGCAATGAGGAAAAACTGTGTTGTCACTTAACTACAGGGTCATTATGTGACCTTCAACCAAAGCTGCTCTTTCTTTTACATTTTCATTCAGCATTCTGCAAATGCTGAATGGCTCTTTTGTAAATGAAATCTGAAATGTTTTGGTCAAATCCACACTTGTATTTTTAGATGACTTCTCAGGTTGTTGTTGTTTGAAAATTACTTTCATTCATTCATTCATTTATTCATTATTTATTTATTTATTTATATTTATTGTTTTATGATTATTTTTTTTGTAAAAGGTAGTTTCTGGTATTTCCCTGCTATCATTCAACTCCACAGATGAGAGCTCGATTGTTTCCTGGACTTTGAGCAGAACTCATGTGGCTGTGGCTGTGCCTCTAAGCCCTAGAGTTTGGAGCTGTTGTGGTTTGAGCCATGTGTGTGTGGTGCTGACTTTGCCTAATTGCTGTTTGTGCTTTGGGACCAAGAGAGATCATTTGGCCCCCTCAGGCCGTCCCCAGAAAGCCACCTGGCGAGGAGCAGTTACTAATTGAAATGAGCTTAGTAGACATCAGAATCAGTTTGCTCTCTACTGGAAGTGAAAAAGTAAGACATTCTGTTCTTTCTTTTTTTTTGGCAGCCAAGATCAATTTTCAACTTCCAGATAATTATTCTTTCAGTTTAGCCTCAGCCTATGGAAGGCTAGAGCAGGAAATGCAATGCTTCTTCTTAATCCAGTGATCATTTACCCTTCTCCATCTTCACTTCCAACACTTAAACAAAGAATCAAAAACTGTAAATGAATGCTTTTATTTTGGCTTCCAAAATAAAAGTTGAACGCTGGGAAACACAAACTGTACTAAGTACCTGGGACACTGGGTTGGTTTCTGGAGAGACAAAAGCACCAAAACACTTGGGACTTTGTGTTCAAAAACCAAGACGTTGAATAATGACTGGGCGCTTAAACAGAAAACACGGCCGACTTTACTGCACCAACTTACCTGATCTTTTGTTAGGTGTAAAATCAATGCATGCATAATCCTTTTAGTGAGATTTCCCTTTAATTCTATTTTAGCCGCTTTGTGATTAATTAATCTCATCATGTTAACGCCCACTCAGCTTTCCTTGAGATGGGAGATCAGTTGCATGTTAAGCAGCTACTGACGCAGTCTATTGCTCCAAATTGTTGGCAAATTGTGTAATTTTTAGATATGGCAACTTCAATTTGCAGAGCTCATATGCCAGTGGGAATTTCCTTGTTGCTTTCAAGGCATATGATATCAGATTTCCACTTCCTTTCATTTATCTCTTTCCTTGCTTCATAGCTCTTTGGAATTGCATGCATGGCCTGTATTCAGACTGCTTTGCATTGCATCTGTCTGGATGTTGCGGGATTCACCTAAATCCTTTTGGAGATTAAAAAAAAAACGAAAACAAACCCGAATTGCATACTTTTACTTAGATTTTGTTTTTTAACATTGCCAAACATAACTTGAATTTTTATTCTGACCAATGTAGCACTGCTTTGTGATGGAGAGATGCTAGACAAATGTTTTAGTGAACAGATGAAGCACGTACAGCATTGGACTGTTTAGGAAAGTTGTGCATAGGCTACTATGTGTTACAAAAATCTGAGCTTTAACAAACTTTTATTTTTTGCCTTACTTTTACTGGCATATTATATTTATGTTCCTGTTGTATAATTAATTATTATACTTAAATTTATTTAAAAAATATAATTATTTTCACTTTTTAAAATATTTTATATAAATCTATTTTTTCCTGTTTTGTACCTCAAAGCTATTATTTGTTGTATTTTAATTATTCACTTATTTTACTATTTTATTTTTGACTAACTTTTTGTTTCTTTGTTAGGTTTTTATGTCAGACTATAAGCGACTTTGTTCGATTCTTCTTCTTCTCATTTCTCAAGACTTTCATTCTCAGTTTTGCTGAAAGACAAGAAAAGGCCGTTCTGTTTTTGTTTCTCAGGTGCTGGTGAGTCCGGGAAAAGTACAATTGTCAAACAAATGAAGTAAGTCGTGCTCCTGTAAACCAAATCTCTGTAATAATAACATACAAGGAAACTGACTTTTATTAATTCCATGAAAATTCTTCATACCATGCGTATCGGTGCTGCTGTGTTTTTGTTCAGAATCATCCACCAGTCTGGTTACTCAGAAGAGGAGTGCCATCAGTTAAGGGCCGTGGTGTACAGCAACACCACTCAGTCCTTGATGATCATCGTCAGGGCCATGGAGCGGCTGGAGATTGAATTCGCCGATGCTGCTCGTGCTGTAAGTGCTAATCGAGGGAGATGTCCATATTCAAGGGCTGCCATCTTCCAGCCTTGTGCTTCTCCAGTTAGGCTTAATAAACTACAATGAGCTAGATCAACTGTAGCGATAAGAGCATTTGGAGGAAAGAAGGATTTTCCTCAGCAGAAATGTCTGTAGTGTGACTTGACTGTGTTTGTGTGTGTGTGTAATGCAGGACGATGCAAGGCAGTTGTTTGCGCTGGCGAGCACAGTTGATGAGGGTGACATGAGCGCAGAGCTCGCCGGTATCCTCAAGCGCCTGTGGTTGGATGGAGGTGTGCAGACATGCTTCGGTCGCTCGAGGGAGTACCACCTCAATGACTCTGCTTCATAGTGAGTCTCTAGATCTCACTTACTTTTCCCTAGTTCCAAGAAAAGGGGCATTTGATGGGTAAAAAGGGATGCTTCAGTGCCTTTCAGACATACAGTGATGCATATATCACTGAATCCTGTAATGAAGGTTTATGTGAGCTGTATTTATAGAAACACAGTCACACTGTAGAGGACAGCTTCAGTGTGTTCACTTAACGAAAAATTTATGCGTAGTCTTATTTACTATGTGCTAAGATTCCCAAACGCATTGCAGCACAAAGAACACATCTGTACCAGATGTGGTGATCTTAACGATACTATGCTTTTGGGAATCTGGGCCTGTACTGTTTTTATATATATATATATATATATATATATATATATATATATATATATATATATATATATATATATATATATATATATATATATATATACACAATATTTTATTTATTTATTTGTTTGTATGTATGTATGTAAAAATATATAGAAGTTTACACATTTAATCTTGCATAGTTATATAATTTGTATAAGTAAGGGTAGGGTTTGTGCTTCTCCATAGAGCACGATCAGTAAAGATGACATTTGGTTTCTACAAATCACAACCCGATTATGATTACAGCTGTCGTAGCAGCACAGAGACAGGACACTTTTGACTTCCTGAACAAGGTCATGGTGCATGACCAGTATGGATAACGCAAAAGGACATAATCAGCACCTTCCATTTGCAGCAGGGGTGCTGACATGCATCGACTCTCACCCTTAATCGACCCTAATTCCTGCCACTTGTGCAATACAAGACTCCTGCTAAATATATATTTTTTGCATGACGTACATAAATAGTTAAAGCATCATGGCAGAGTCGAATTTGTAAGAGGATTAGATAACTCTTGAACTGAGATTGGACTAATAAAAGATTTTATGTTGTTTTTAGTGTGCACTGGTGTATTTCTGGTTTTTTTTTTTTGTTTCTCTCGTTCTGGATGTATACTGCATTATCCTGTTACTTTGTTAACAGCAGCTAAACGTTCACGCTTTTCTAGACGAGTGTTCTCTTCTTATTTGAGCTGAGTGTTACAATTTATTGCTATTGTTTTATTCCCTTCTGCGTGTTCAAAAATCTCCATAGAGATTCAAATATGTTTTATTCAAATGGACAACGATGCAAATAACATGGATGTGTGTTGAGGAGTATGATGTGGCAAAACCTCACCTTTTGCATGTGATATGCAGACACAAGGCACTTTCACTAAAGGACATTCAGTTCCAAAAATGATTGATGTATATTTCAGGTCAGCATGACCAAGAATGTATGCTGACATTCAAAAGACTTTTACTGTATATGATCTAACACACTACTCCTTCGATACTACTATATCCCCTTGTTCTTCTTTTGTTCATAGCTACCTGAATGATCTAGACAGGATATCGGTCCCTACTTACGTCCCCACTCAACAGGATGTCCTCAGGACCAGAGTGAAGACCACTGGTATTGTTGAGACCCACTTCACCTTCAAGGATCTTCACTTTAAGTGAGCATTAGACTTTAATCAAAACATTGAACCCATATCACAACTGGGGAATGTCTACCCGCCATCCATAGCACATAAATCAGGCAAAATATTGAAATATTGTGGTGGAGAACATCGTTTGCATGTTTCCCTGCTTGCATTTCAGGTTTTGTGAGTGCGTCTCTGCTGTTTTGTGTATTATCTGAGCAAACAAAGAATATGTTATTGGTATATACTATGCAATTTATTTTGGAAGGCGGGTATGATGAATTCAGGAAGTGTCAGTGTGTTGGGTTTGAACTTCCCTTATGTTTATGTCTTGATTTCAAAGCAGTGTTATTTATGGTTGTAAATCCAGAAATGCCTAATTAGCATCTTGACTGAGTGTATACTAGGACACAGACCAAAGATTTCAAACGAACTATAAGATATAATATGACTTAAAACTTGCAGTATTGTATGGAGAATTTGAATATTTGAGATTTATGGTAAACTTAAGGAATGTCAGGAACGTTTGAGATTTAAATGCAGAAAATAACAAGGCATAAAGTTTTGTTTTGAAGTCTTGCTGCCCTAAAGCCTCTTTCATGACGTTGTACTCATTCTCTTCATCTATCAGCTAATGGACAACATGGCTAAGATGCTGTTAAGGGCTTTACCCATCAGTGGCTAGTTATTTTTTACAATAGGAGTGGAAATCAAAGTTGCTAATGAACAGCTCTAACATAAGGACTGATACTAGTGTCAGACAATTTATGCTGTCAGGGGAGCAAGGGAACACCTGCTTTATGCAAAAGATGAGGAACACAAGGAAAAATGTGAACCTTGGTCAGCTGGTGTCCCTGAAAAGTGCAATCTGAATTGATTGAAAGGATAGTAGCATTATTTAGTATAAATAACCTTTCAATCAAACATCTAGTAAAAAATAATATGAAATATGATAAACCTCACATTGTACTTGTGCATGTGCAAAATAGCTCAGGTTTTTTTTCCACCTACACTTAAAGTCCTTATTGTTTAGATAATGCTGCCATACTGTAATATTCATGAACATTGAGAGAATAAATCACACAACCCATGTGCGTTTATGTAATTCCTCAAGCAAAATACTTTTTTTTTTTTTGTGGCATATCTAAGAAACCAGTGCTCTTTCTGGGAAATCCAGTTCCACTAATGTCATATTGTACTGCTGTAATGTTTGAGTACTATTTTTTTTTTTTTTAATTTTTTTTTAATGATGTTAACTCTGTCCTTGCAGGATGTTTGACGTGGGTGGTCAGAGATCTGAAAGAAAGAAGTGGATTCACTGCTTCGAGGGGGTGACCGCCATCATTTTCTGCGCTTCTATGAGTGACTACGACCTGGTTCTGGCTGAGGATGAGGAAATGGTACGTTCTATTCTCAACATCACTTTAGCTGTACTTCATGCCTTTACTGTAACACAGGGTCTGTATCAGGGGTGTGAAATTCATTTTAGGTAACGGACCACATTTATAATTAGTCAGGAAAATAAGGGAACGAACATCAACAACTCCACCTAAATGTGTTCATTTATCAGCCGTTATCAAAAAGGTACATTCATAATGCACAAACAGATAGATCACCTAGAAAAAAGATGGGCCGACTGCTATTCATTACCAAAAAACCATTTTACGATCGGAGAAATGAATACAGCTTGCAATTTTTCAAATTACCACAGATTTTCCACAGATTTAGGAAATCATCACAATGCCTTGAGTGATGTCATCACAACACGCATTCAGCCAAAGCCCCCTTCGATTCATCAGTACAGCTCTCATTTACAGACAAAGCCTATAGTCATTGAAATGTAGGGAAATCAATATAGTTTGCAAAATTATTTGCAGATTAAATTTCACAAGTTGTGATTGCGTAAGTATTCGCCCCCATTGCTGTGAAACCCGAAAATCGTTCTTTTGGACAACGTTTAGACATTGGTACAGCATGAAATTTTTAGTTTGCTTATGAAGAATTGCATTAATTCACAATTGCATCATTAGCACCTTTTGTAAGTAGTTGCATGTAGGGCCCTAGGTTAATTGCTATAGTGGGAGACTAGATTTTTTTCTGTTGATCTTTCAATTCCATTACAGTCGACCAAAGAACACGGATTCTCAATTCATTTTGTGCACTGGATTAGAACCTATACTTGGCTGTATGTTTGACATATCTGCTCTAGATGATTTATCAGAGTTGCTGGATTATTTTCCATCTTGTATTTCACCTTCTACAGAACCGCATGCACGAAAGCATGAAGCTGTTTGACAGCATCTGCAACAATAAGTGGTTTGAGGAGACGTCCATCATCCTTTTCCTCAATAAGAAAGATCTGTTTGAGGAGAAAGTCAAGAAAAGCCCTCTGACCATTTGCTTCCCAGACTACACTGGTACGTGCATACACGATTAGCGTGTCTGATCTTAAATGTGTTGTAAATGTGCTATACGTCAGACATGCAGCCATATCACAGTTGATTCCTTTATGGTATTGTGTCTGGTATTCTCTCATCAGTACTTCTGTTCTTGTGCTAAGGTGGGAACACGTATGACGAAGCAGCCGCCCATATCCAGAATCAGTTTGAGGACCTGAACCTGAAGAAGGAAACCAAGGAAATCTACACCCACTTCACTTGTGCAACAGACACTAAGAACGTGCAGTTTGTCTTTGATGCCGTCACTGATGTCATCATCAAGAATAACCTGAAGGACTGTGGGCTGTTCTAGATCCAGCTGTTATATCAGTGAGTAAAAATCTATGAGATTATGAATTATTTATCTTTTACAGAGTTCTCAAGAGTAACTGCTTGAAATGACAAGAAAATCTACATATAGCAGCATCACGTCTTGTTTTACCCATTCCTTTTAATATCAAATATTATTATACTTTTATCAGGATATCTTTGGGTCCTTAAAAAGGCTTAACTTGTCTGAAATTACTTTTTTAAATTGTATTGTTCCTAGATCTTAGACTACAAGCATTTTTAAATTCGTGTCCTATTTTATTTTCCAAATATATAACATAGAAAAAAAAAATCCAATAATATTAACGTACGTCTGTTTTTACATCCTGCATTAGGTGTGCATTAATCTGAGGCTTACATTAGCTACCTTCTGTTGAGTAAAATGTAACCAAACGCATCTGGATAACAGTAAATATGTTCTCGGGTTAAAACCTGCATCTGCCGATGCCACTGAAGCTCATGGCGTGATTTTATGTGCCATAAAATTACAAATAAATTAGAATTTAATAGCACCGAAAAGTCATAAAAACTGTTAGATTTATCTTTAGGTTATGTGTAGTTGAGAACAAGGCTTCACAAATGTTTTGGAGTCAGGCACCCCTTTTAAAATAATTTGATAACTTTAAATTCAATAAATTCTATAATTATAACAGACCCCTCAACACAGATTCATCTTTATGAATATAGTCTTTATAAACTGTTTAAAGATGGGGCTTATTAGTCAAATGTGTACAAAAATACTCTGGCTATATATTGAAGCTATAGAGCTTTTCATTTAAGAACTTTCCGTCAGCAAAATATAGGTCAGAGTTGACATTATTTATAGGCCAACATGTTTGCGTTATTACAGTTTGGATCAAATCCAGTGAATTGAAGTGAAACATTATAATAATAAAATACTAAAAACATAATAATAATGAAGAACTAAACGATGAATATAATATTATAAGGGTGGATTGTGATTTCCTGTAACTAAAATAAATAAATAAAAAAAATAAAATAAAATACAATTTTATGGACCCCCTGGCTCTGCTTGTACCACTGTACTAGTGTCCAATTTATTAGGTATCTTGAACATAGTCCTTGGCCATTTTATAATGTCCACTTACCATACAGGTGTACATAATAGGTGTAGTGTATAGATTTCAGCACCCCTCTACGTTGTCCATTATCAGAACGGGACCATAATAGGGCTACTATACCTGATACTGTCATACCATTGCATGTCACTACTGTGGGGAGAATTATCCACCACACAAATAATATCTAAAATGGCCAAAGAGGAGTGTTACCTAACAAACTGGCAATTTTTTATAACAATTTGTGTGCTTATTATAACTCTGACTTTGAGTACTTGGCAGAACAAATTCCTCTTACGTGAACACGATTATGTCTGTTGCATTCTCTGTTCGCTTCATCACAGGGCGACGAAAATAGACAGACAGAAAGTAGCTGGGAGACGTACGGCTGCAGCGAGGTCAACTACGAACACGGCATATCCGTTATGTAAACATTTTATTTATCTTCTCTAAAAAATTTTATTGTTACAGGGAAAAAAATCTTTATGTAAAATATTTGTACAACTGTAATTGTCGCTGGAACTGTTTTAAAAAAAAAAAAATTATAGTTGCTTTCTGAAGGGTTTTTTTTTTTTTCATGCTGAAGGTTTTTTTGGGAACATCTTTTATTCTCTGCTCTTTTTTTTTTTTTGGTCATTTAAGCTGCTCAAACCCAGATGTAGGCATTAATATGAAATCATGTAACATTAGTAGCACTCTTTTTCGGGGGTGACTCTGATGATGACAGAGAGCATATATGAATAGTTGACAAAACAATCCCGTGGTGTACGTGTAAAACCTGCCTGAATAATAAGATTAGTATAGAGAAACTCCTCTGTGTGCAAACATTATAGATGGATGGGATTTCCCAGAACACATCTGACTACGCAGAATTCACATCCATCGTGTCTGATTAGTCTGTAGTTTGATTACGAAGAATGAGAATAGAGGGACTGAAAAGACTTTTGGTTTCAAGAAGAACTGTGATGACTTTGAAAACTTGAAGGCATTGTGGATGAAGATGAAGACATGGAGATGGGCATTTTGCTCACAGAGAACCTTTTTCAAAGGACCAAAGCATTTTGATCTTGTTAAATGATTTCTGTAGTAAATAAGTACCCTTGCACTTCTCATCCAAGTGCGTTGCACACTATTCAACTGCCTGTTATATGCTAGAAAATATGATGTTATATAGTAGACATTTTCTTCTAGATATTTATGATAAATTTTATTAGATTTATGCACCTTACCTTATGTCCCTCACTGTCTCTGTTCTCATTGGTGGGGAATAACTGACCAGTATCCACTATTTTGCTAATAAAATGTGCTGTGATTAACTCATGGCATTTCAAAATAGGTGTTTTTGTGTCCGTCAGATGTCCTTTTGTTTAGTAGCCTTTATTTTTGCCTTCCCGTCACCTTTTGGCGTTGTGTACCAGTGATACACTATATAAACACATTTATAACATCTCAAACAGCAGCCATAGTGACACATTTCAGATAGTGACTCATAATGTTTACCGGTAGTTTATGTTTAACTATTGTTCAATTATACACATAAGAAATGCATACATAGTTTAGTAGGGTTGTGTTATTATAGTCAGCAAAATTAATAAAGTCTTTTATTATAAACCTGGCCTCTTCTTAGTCTTTAAGAGGTAGAGGCCCAAAGCTATTCTTTATAAAGACATTATAAACCTCGTTAAAGTGTTATAGCATGCTGCCCCCTGGTGGTGAAAATCATATTTACAGCTCCATGCCTTGATGGTTAGACCAGACACTGTAGTCAATTCTGCTAGTGGTGTAAATCACTTGTGTAGTCTTAACATTATGGATACTCCCTTTGTCCCTTAACTAAACCCCTAAAATAAAGCAGCTTCATTTCATTTTAAACCCCAAATCGGTTATTCATGATGTAATAACCTGCCATTCATCATAAACTTTGTGAATATCTGGGTTTTCCCTCTTCACAGTGCAGAAAGACTGCATTTAATCAGTGGAAACGACTTGTTTTCTCTGCTGTTAAATATAGTGACGGGTGATTTTTGACCCTTAAGACAACACTTAAACTGAAATGCCTAAAGGCAGCCTCAGACTACAGTCATTCCTTCATTCATTCATTTGTTCATTCATTAATCTACAGTAAGTGGTTTATTTATGCTTCCTTTTCCCACTAAGATTTTCAGAACCCGTTGTTTCTTAAGGAATGTGGCAGTGTTGATTCAACCTATTGACCACATAGGCACATTTAAATAATTTCTTCTTAAAGAATTGAATCATAAAAAACACATTTTATAAAGTATATAAAGGATGTCTTTAATAGTAAATGCCTTTCTGTAATATGTGCTTCCACACATTCCTTCATTCCCCCTACTTCATTCTGAGACTATACTGTAGAAGGATTGAGTTTTACTCTCAAGTGATTAGTCTAATCTCTCCGATCTCTGAGGGAGATGAACCAGATGCCTAATCGAACCTGTACTAAAGGAGATGGTAGCAGGAAGAAGATGGAATCCTTGATCAAAAGCCCACTAGTGTCCTGTACCATATGGCTCGGATCCCAGGTAAACTGCATCAAACAACCTTCCTGCAGCTCCCAACTGTCTGATCAGTCACATGACTGATGATGCCTCCTTAGCTGTAGTACAAGTAATGAAGCTATTTGTGCATTACTTAAGAGTATTTTGGAGGGTGGGCTGAAGGTTGTATTCTTGTGGTAAATGTAAACAAAATGGCCGTAAGTGAAAGTACAGTGAGGGGGAAAAAGTATTTGATCCCCTGCTGATTTTGTATGTTTGCCCACTGACAAAGAAATGATCATTCTATAATTTTAATGGTAGATTTATTTGAACAGTGAGAGACAGAATAACAACAACAAAAAATCAGAAAAATGCATGTCAAAAATGTTATAAATTGATTTGCATTTTAATGAGGGAAATATGTATTTGACCCCTCTGCAAAACATGACTTAGTACTTGGTGGCAAAACCCTTGTTGGCAATCACAGAGGTCAGACGTTTCTTGTAGTTGGCCACCAGGTTTGCACACATCTCAGGAGGGATTTTGTGACACTCCTCTTTGCAGATCTTCTCCAAGTCATTAAGGTTTCGAGGCTGACATTTGGCAACTCGAACCTTCAGCTCCCTCCACAGATTTTCTATGGGATTAAGGTCTGAAGACTGGCTAGGCCACTCCAGGACCTTAATGTGCTTCTTCTTGAGCCACTCCTTTGTTGCCTTGGCCGTGTGTTTTGGGTCATTGTCATGCTGGAATACCCATCCACGACCCATTTTCAATGCCCTGGCTGAGGGAAGGAGGTTCTCACCAAGATTTGATGGTACATGGCCCCGTCCATCGTCCCTTTGATGCAGTGAAGTTGTCCTGTCCCCTTAGCAGAAAAACACCCCCAAAGCATAATGTTTCCACCTCCATGTTTGACGGTGGGGATGGTGTTCTTGGGGTCATAGGCAGCATTCCTCCTCCTCCAAACACGGCGAGTTGAGTTGATGCCAAAGAGCTCCATTTTGGTCTCATCTGACCACAACACTTTCACCCAGTTGTCCTCTGAATCATTCAGATGTTCATTGGCAAACTTCAGACGGGCATGTATATGTGTTTTCTTGAGCAGGGGGACCTTGCGGGCACTGCAGGATTTCAGTCCTTTACGGCGTAGTGTGTTACCAATTGTTTTCTTGGTGACTATGGTCCCAGCTGCCTTGAGATCATTGATAAGATCCTCCTGTGTAGTTCTGGACTGATTCCTCACTGTTCTCATGATCATTGCAACTCCACGAGGTGAGATCTTGCATGGAGCCCAGGCCGAGGGAGATTGACAGTTTTTTTGTGTTTCTTCCATTTGCGAATAATCGCACAAACTGTTGTCCCCTTCTCACCAAGCTGCTTGGCAATGGTCTTGTAGCCCATTCCAGACTTGTGTATTTCTACAATCTTGTCCCTGACATCCTTGGAGAGCTCTTTGGTCTTGGCCATGGTGGAGAGTTTGGAATCTGATTGATTGATTGCTTCTGTGGACAGGTGTCTTTTATACAGGTAACGAGCTGAGATTAGGAGCACTCCCTTTAAGAGTGTGCTCCTAATCTCAGCTTGTTACCTGTATAAAAGACACCTGGGAGCCAGAAATCTTTGAGTGAGAGGGGGTCAAATACTTATTTCCCTCATTAAAATGCAAATCAATTTATAACATTTTTGACATGCGTTTTTCTGGATTTTTTTTGTTGTTATTCTGTCTCTCACTGTTCAAATAAATCTACCATTAAAATTATAGAATGATCATTTCTTTGTCAGTGGGCAAACATACAAAATCAGCAGGGGATCAAATACTTTTTTCCCTCACTGTAGATGATCTCTGTAAATGTCCAGTTGCTGTATCAGCAAAAGGTTTCCTAAGAACTGTGTAATCATATAATGACTATATATGCAGCCTAAGCAGTGTTTGGTGTGTAAGTGAATTATGTTCTGTGGAACATAATTCTTAAACATTTAACTGTTGAAATGATAATGGTAAAGTTCTCCCACTATTTTTGCCTCTGTGATCGCAGGGGCCTAGCTAGATTTTTTTTTTACAATGGGGTGGCCGTATTTGACCCAATGACATTGGGGTGGCAAACTAGGCTGAGACAAAATACTAATCCTTATCCACAGAAAATGACAGATTGTGACTACCCCATCAGTACATCAGTATGTGGCCTGTGTAGGATCAACATTAGACATAAAAGGCACACATCTACTGTAAGCATAATTTGTTTGTTGTCTAGCAAGCTACAGAAAAAAGTCATAGCTAACATGACATAAGGCTGTATCTTATAACATATGCTAAAGTCACAACTTCAATAACATTAGCTAATGGTAGCTAATAAACAACTGAAGGAAACCAATGGTATGCCTCCAAATAACAAATGTTTTTAACATAAAAATATTTGACCAATGTTTGCTCACCTGTTTGTTCCTTGTGGTCAGCGGAATAGTTTGCAACTTTTCAAACGTCTCAGAAATGTAGTGGGGGTTGTGGAATTTATTCAAATTGGACAGTGATATTTTCCAGGTTGTTTATATTCAAATCATATTATATTGGTAACTGCACTGACTAATAATAAATACTACTACTACTACAGATGTGGCCTTTAAGAATGCGTGTTTTTTCAAGTGGTATTCATTTGTTGTTGTTCTCACAATAACCACCAGGTGGCGCATGCAACAACATACTGTAGCTGAACACAGTACAATAAAAATGGAATGTGTGGTCGAATGGTTCACATAAAAATATTACGTTTCTCATCAAAACTTATGATAAACCTAATTTAAACAAGTTTCTAATTGCAAGATTATGTAAAATATAAGTGAATGTGATAGAGTCTCATAGTACAGGTACAATAACTATAGGATTTAAGTTAAGGAGGTTCTGTGTGTGTGCTAGAACAGGGGTTCCCAAACTTGTCCAGGGCAAGGCTCCCCAAATGGCATTAACATTTGACTGAGGCCCCCCTTTTGCAAGATGTCTTTAAAACACATTAAAAATACATACTTCTGAATATATCCCCCCTTTTAAAAATTATTAATAATTACATCTTACATCTTTACATTAGATTAGGAATTGATTGTGTGGTTGTCTGAGAGTGAGAATTTATTTTTCACGCCAAATTGTTGAGGCCCCCTGGCGGCCCCCACCACTGTGCTAGAATAGTGGAGTGGTAACATGCAGATTTACTGTCGCAGTGAACGGGTTTGAGCCTCAGGTCAACTACCTGTTTTTAAAATGAGCAGATTTTTTTATTCACTGTAGAAAGTTCATGGCGGTAACGTTGAATGAATTCTATGTGAGCAACACTGACTGGAGGCCCATGCCAATTAGTAAGATTCAGATGATGGACTATTAGCAAGTTATTTTCATTCATCCATATAATTCCAACAATTATTATGTTTTTTTCCACTATTTAGCTGTCTTTTTATTTTAAGGATCTAATAAACTGCATATATAAAATTATTTTATTTACGAGTGTCATTTTGTGATTTTTAGGTTAGTCGTCACTTAGTACAGCTTCTGACCATCAAATCAAAACACACTTATGATTTGATGACTTAATGCTTATTTATTCAGAAACAGAAGTAACTAAATACAAAAATGCTACTTTAAATTTGAACTCCGACAGCTTTCAGTTGATGGATGTTCCATTTATATTTTTATGAGCTGCAGAGATTCAAGACAACTATATTATATATTTTTTAATTTAATATATAAAATTGTTTTATTCACAAGTGTCATGTTTGTGATTTTTATTTGTTATGTAGAATATTTAGATCAAGCAATGTCCAGAAATAGGTGCATTTTTATAGCCTAACATTTAATTTTCCAGTTTAACTTTTATTTAACTGTAGATCAAAAAAATAAAGGAATGCTTTGTAACATTATTTTAAAATGACAGAATACAATAACATTATTTACAATTATTTACAATAACATTATTTTACAATGACAGAAATCACTGCCTATTCCAACTGCAGTTTGACTTTTTCCATTTTTAGACCAATGAACTAATATTGTTTATGCTAGGGGAAAAAATTTTACTATATAGTTTGCAATATATTAATAGGTCTTATTGAGCAACTGATAATTTCTTACTGACCTATTTTACTGTCCCACCCATTACTATTGTGACCAATAATTTTTTTTTTTTTAAAGTTAGTGAAAGTACCACTAACTTTTTAAAATCCTTTTTAAGAAAAGGAATGCCGTTTGTTTAATTGGGCAATCCATGGAGTAAAATGCATATGCTGTATCTTCAATAGCTTTGGTTTCACATGCAAATATACTGGCTGATTAATAAGCAATTATCATCTTTAATTAATCTTATCTTTTGGCTAATAAAATTGAAGGGGAGGAGCAGAAGCATAAAACCTGGAGAGTTACATGGTTTCTATCCAGGTCAAGTGATTTGTACGTATTTGCAGTCTATGATATCGCAATGGAGGCAAAAGTATTTTACTCAAAGAGAAGCACTGCTGAGAGGTGATGATAATTGGGGGGAAGGGGAGATCCATGTGTCAATAAGTAACTGGTGAAAAAGTTGCAGGATTCATCCTCTTCAAAAACACAAAGAATTTCTTTGTTGCTGAACCCAATCCTACGGAAGCCCTAAGCGGCCATGTATTATTATTGTTTTTATTTGCCTTTATCCTTCCTACAGCGAGTGTCCCACAACTTGTACACATGGTATAATTTTTGAGTATAAAAAGAGTATCTTAGAGAGGCAAAGTCTCTCAGAAGTAACGATGGGCAGAGGTTCACCAATCTTTTTTTATACATGTTGCTGCCAATAAATTAAAAATTACCTAATTTTTCCCTTAAAATGGTACATTTCCTCAGTTTAAACATGTGCTATGTTTTCTACATTCTATTGTGAATAAAATATGGATTTATGAGATTTGCAAATCATTGCATTCTGTTTTTCTTTACATTTTACACATATTTTATATATTGATGCTGACAGTTTTGTGTCTTACTCATTTTTTTAATTTTTATTTTTTATTTTTTTAGCTGGAAACCCCCACAGATGTCTTTTCTTTCAGCAGAGGGAAAATTTTAAATTATGGGCCCGTGCAATGCATGGGGTTTATTCGTATAAAAAATCAGGTTGCTGGTGTTGCCATCCTTATGGAGGTTTGCAAAGAGAGTCTCTGAATTTTCTCTCAGTATCTTTTTTTTGTAAACTTTTCGTGCAGTTTCATTTGAAATATCTTTTGGGCAGTTCAGTGGAATGGCCTCCACACTTTGGGTTTGTGTGGGCCTAGGGTTATGGCCAAGATGTTTTCACACCTCCAAGATGTAGGTCAGCTGGTCAGGTAGTGCTGAACCCTCATAGAGCAACTGTTCAGCGTGGATAAAGACGTAGTAGTAGAAAGTAAAAGTAATAATAATTACTTGAGTAAGAGTAATAAAGTATACGAAACTACTCAAGTTACTAGTTACTTCGCATCTGATTCTGATTAAAATCAAGGAAAATCCTGAATTTCACACTGTATTTGTGTGTGTGTGTGTGTGTGTGTGTGTTGACGTGCTCGCTTCTTCCCCTCTCCAGGACGCTAAAAACATGAGCGGTTGTTGTGTCAGACCACTGCAATGAATCGCGAAGCTCAAAACATTTGATCTATGTCTGTAAGTCTCAGGGGTAAGAGTAATATTTAGGACATGGGGAAGCTCGACTTCTATCATAGCTGCCAAGAACGTGGGGAACAGAACTGTTAACTGCATGTTTTAATAAATCCATATCTTCACACTGATATCATTGAAAAGTGACTAAACTATTTCATTGTACATGTTTCTATTCCAAGGGTTTCATCCAAAAACTAGTTATTGGTTAGGTATAGTGGTCAAACCTTAGATGTTTACTATTCCTTATATGTCAGTTTGAGCATCAGAATCATGCTGAAACAATTCATTAGTCATCTACATATTTGTCCTGGTCAGAGTCACGGTAGTCTTTCAAGTCAGACTTTTAGCTAAAACAATAAGGGGCATGTTTTCAAGAGGTGGGAGAGAACTGGAGAACCTATAGGAAACCCACACAGGCCCAGGAGGAACTGTGAAACGCTGCAAAAGTGACCACAGTTCAGCATTGAACGTACAACCCTTGGAACATGAACTCATAATACTACCCACTATGCCAACTCACCACTCCTGCTGGAGCAAGCTAAAGTTTAACTAGCTTACCGTATGGATTAATTAACTAAGCAACGTTTACCTAATGTACTGATACATAGAAGTCTTTAAGCAAAGAAATGTGAAAGTACAAATCTGTAAAAATATGTACAAATATTAAACAGCAAGTATGCTAAATAAATATGCTTTAAAAAAGGTTGTACACAAACTTATAGACACAAAGTTTATATGCATATGTAAAAAAAATAAGTATGCATACTAGAATTTTAAGTATGCATACTTGAAAAATAGGTATGCATACTTAGAAAACAAGTATGCATACTAGTATTTTAAGTATGCATGCCAAAATTTAAACATACATACTTAAAAATCAGTTTGCAAAATAAATACAGTACTACTACTACTAAAGTTTTACAAGGGTACTCAGTATAAGATGGCTGCCCCAAGCCACCCCTTAGCTACGCTCATGTCTTTATAGAGACCCATTTCACTTCAGTACCCTGCATGGGCTCATTAGTAGAGGTCTTAGGGGACTACTAGCATAAGGGTGAGATTCCATACTGGGCTCTTGGGGGAGTGTGATGGATGAAGATGTCTTACTTCTTTCAGAAAAGCTGTGACAAGTTTGGAATATTTTGAATATAAATAAAAAATGAGGTCTTTTTTGCTTTAATAAGTTATAAATAAAATATATGTTTAGGTTCAGCAGTGGTGGATCTCAAGATATAGAGGAATGTTTGTTTGTCAAATTGAAAAACCCTCATAATCAGATCCCTGGAAATTCATCTGCAAAAAAAATAAAATGTTTTAATCTGTACTTTATAAATACATCACAGTCCTTCTTTCATATATCAATTAAGAATGACTGTTGGGCATCCATATATTTGTGTGTTAGATCTGCTTTACTAGAGAAGCACCCAAATAATCCTAATCCACAAAAATCCAGATGATCTTAATATCCACTCTGGTAAATCATATTTTGCTCTAATCTGCACATTATCTGCAAAATCTAATTATGATTCCCCTTAGGCCTGGACCATGTCATATTTGCCAACAGTCTAATAACAAATTATTTAAACCAGGGGGTCCCAGTGGTTCACTGCATTACATTTGTTCAAATTTCAATTCAAATTGTCTCCAATCCAGACACCCCTGATCCAATTTATAAAGGCTGATAATTAGATAATTAGTCAGAACAGGTGTATAGGGATTGAAGAAAGCATGAAACCCTATTTGGGGGTTCGATTCCTGCCATGGCCCTGTGTGTGCAGAGTTTGCATGTTCCCCGTGCTGCGGGGGTTTCCTTCGGGTACTCTGGTTTCCTCCCCCAGTCCAAAAACATGTGCCCAGCGATGGATTGGCACACCGTCCAAGGTGTCCCCCGCCTTGTGCCCCATGCTCCCTGGGATGCCCCATGCTCCCGTGACCCAGTAGGATAACCGGTATAGAAAATGGATGGATGGATGAAACCCTATAGGGCAGTATTTATAGAACTGTAGCAGAGAGAACACTAGCTACATACATAACTGTGGTTCAATAATCACTGAGTAGCACCTGGATACCTTCTGATGTGTACACACGCTCATGCTGAGACATACCAACAAGTCACAAAGTGACCATATGACATAGTATTTGCAATGAATACTGTTGTTATACAGTCTTCTTTCCCTGGAACCTTCTTGCTGAGTTCCTGCTAGATCTGGTTTTGGGGGACAGGGAACCATGGGCTGTTATCTGTTGTTTGTAGAACCACAGTTACATAAGTAATTAGTGTTAATTGATAAGGCCACAATGTCATTAGAAACCAACCCACCAAATGGAAAGAGGGGCAATGTTAAACATGCAGAACCTGGAGAAAGTGCACAGTGATGCAGAGGTACCATCAGCCCTGACTTTCTGGAGCAGCATGCATCTAAATAATGCCCATAAGGAGGAGACGCTCCTCATAGAGTGGAATGTCATGGTATGGGCCAGGCAACACTCAGCAATGTCTGGCCACATGCACTTTTAGTGTAGACAAGACTTTCCACTGTCCCTGCAGGAAGGAGAGTAGTCTAGGAGCTGGGCAGTTCACCAGATCTAAATGAATGGCTAGGCACCGTTTGCAGAACAGTTTCTACCCATGTACTAGGGGATCAGAAGTATTTTCTGGAGGTTTTAGTTGCAATTGTCAACCTGCACTTCTTTCCCAGTGCCAAACCCACAGGCACAGGTATACTGGACAAAGGTGCCAACAGAACTACTTGGGAAAGAAGGTGCCAAGGTGTTCTGACAACTAGTGAGAACAGCTGTGGAAACCAAGTCCTTGCTGGGCATTTTGGGGTCAGTAATGGGATTATGTGGTCTTATTGTTCAATGTGAGCAGAATCAGTGGCAGAAATGGAAATGCGTGCAGTAGACAGTGAGGTACGATGAGGTACAGTATACGTTGTGCACGATAATGAGGGAAACCATTGCAGGGTAACGGTAATGGTGTTCCAAATGTACTCCAAACAAATAGAAAATTACACTCAACGCAAGCGAATAGTCAAAAGAAGATGATAGCTTTTAAATTGGGAGGTGATTAAAAATATGTTTATAAACATTTTAGTTTGGAAGATATTTGCATACATAGGCATCACTATTTTTATTTAGAAAACTATAAGCCTTTAGATCAAAACCCACTTTACCCTGCTACTGTGGACACAAAAACCAAAATGTTCTACAGAAACCATGTTGCAAACATTTTAGGATTTCATTAGGCTAAAGCACTTGCTACCTCAGTGTGCTTTCTCATTCACAGCTAATGTTTGCCATCAGCTTGACAGCCTCCTTAATACTGAATGAAACATCAGGCCTCTCTTGTCCTCCCTGAACTCACATTAAAAAGTAATGACAACAATTAAAACGTCACTTAGTTTTTCACTTCAGATTTATATTAACATTGAAAGTCATAGATGGCATCTTGCTATGCAGCCATTTCTTTTTCAAGGGCCCAGAGAAATGGATCATTAAAGGCCCTTTAAGATCATAACAGTGTTACAAGTACACTCAAAAATAAAGGTGGAGTGGTACCATCAATGGTCTACCTTTAATTTAAGGTACATAATTAAGACTTAAGAACAACTGATGTTACTCTACAATCGAATTAAAGGTATTTCCAGGTGAAAGATATACCCTATACACCCTTCATGATATCACTGCAGTGGCAAGGAAAGGTCCTTTTTTTCTGAGAGTGTATGGATATCATTCCATGTTTAAAAGACACCAAATAAATTCTAGTGCAGAATTAACACAGTGTTTATACACAGTGTTATTAACAGTGTATGACTGTAGGCATTAACTCAGCGCTGTAAGTATTAACTCAGCACCGTCAAGGATTCAGTCCACTTTCCACATGTTTTAATTTTCATATGGACCGATCATTCCTGCTCCAAGAGACATTACATCCGGGTCATTTCACATTCATTGCGTGCCGGGTTGCCAGATCGTACTAACTAGTCTCAGTTTAAAAACCCACTCATTTCACATGACACCAGTTCATACGGAGTGAAAGTGGAGTTATTTTTGGGAATCATTGCTATGTTGTTAAATGCAGCTTTATTGTTATGGTTTATCCTACAAAGGGCCACGGGGCAGCCTGAAGCCTATCCCAGGGAACTTGGGGCACAAAGCGGGAGACACCCTGGACTGGGTGCCAACCCATCACAATCAATCAATCACAGACACGTTCACACACTACGAACAGTCTGGAAACACTAATCAGCCCACAACACATGTCTTTGGACTGGGGAAGGAAACCGGAGTACCCGGAGGAAACCCCTGGAGCACGAGGGAACATACACACTCTGCACACACAAAGCAGAGGCAGGATTCGATCCCCCAACCCCAGAGGTGCAAGGCAAACACGCTAAACACTAAAGTCAGCGGAACAGTAATGTTAGTATTAGCAAACATCAAGGATACAATTAAGGATAAAAAATATTTAAAAAATTAAAATATATTCTAAATTTTGTGTCTTAAAACTAAAATTTAATACACAGTATTAAGATGTTTATGTCATATAATTAATTCATAAAAATGATTAACAAAAGCGGACCAGGTGATAATTTATTAACACTGTTTAATTTCCCATTGTTATTCATTACTATTGATATTAATATTAATATGACTGAGAGCGAAATTCCTCAATCTGGCACCTCAATCGCGAGCGTGAGTGCGCGGGCGCGTGTGCGAGACGGTCTGCTTCGGTTGCGTAGCTACTGCTGCAGCTCTCGGCAGAAGCGCGCGCTACGTGCTACATGGCTCCACCAGCCGCGCGTGCGGTCGCGACATTGGTGTGAAGAAGAAGAAGAAGAAGGAGAAGGAGAAGAAGGAGAAGAAGAAGAAGAGGAAGAGCGCCTCGTACTGGCGCCGAACCACCGAGCGGACCTGATGAAGAGCCGCCCGTTACACACGCGCTGCTAGGCGGAAGGAAATTCTATCCGCGATGTCCAAGAGCCTGAAGAAGAAAAACCACTGGACGAACAAAGTCCACGAAGCGGTGCTCACCCGCAACAAGGAGGGCGAGCTGGGCTTCGAGCTGCGTGGCGGCGCCGAGAACGGTAATTTCCCTTACTTTGGAGAGGTGAAGCACGGAAAGGTGGCCATCCAGAGCGGCAAGCTGTGCGCCGACGAGCTGCTTCTGGAGGTCAACGACACGCCGGTGGCTGGCCTCACCACCCGGGACGTGCTGGCCGTCATCAAGCACTGCAAAGACCCGTTTCGCCTCAAGTGTGTGAAGCAAGGTGAGACGGCCTGAATACAGCTGCGGAGCGGCGTAAACAGCGGCGCGCCCCCGCTGCGCGCTCCCGTCTCGCTGCCTCCGTTCCGTTATCCGTTCTAACGTGGCTGTAGCATATGTACGTGTGTGTGTGTGTGTGTGTGTGTGTGTGTGTGTGTGTTGTAGCCTAAACAGACTGGTACATTAAGTACCAGTGGCTTTGTTGGGACGCCATCGTGTTTTTTTGCGTCAACATCAGTCCGACACGCTGGCCTACGCTATCTGAAGGATTTGGTGGCTTGTTGTTGCCTTGGTTACGCGTGTCTTCCGGTCCGTTATGTGTTTATTTAGCCTCGATCACGACCCGGGCTTGCAGTGTGTAGCAGCAGAAAGGCATGTTTTATGAAACAAAGCTGTGTGTGCAGATCGATCATGAAGGGTTGTGTGTGAGAGAGAGTGAAGACAGGAGAGGTGTGTTCATGCACATCTGCACATTAACACCTATAGTCTTACACAGATGTTGGGGTTATATCAGATATATTGCAGGTCTGAAATCCCTGATGACAAGGAACAGGCCTTTGAAGTTTGCTCAGGAATGTAACAAATAAACCTAACCCCCCCCCCCCCCACACACACACCCTTCCCCCCAGTGGCAAGAGGACACTGATGGGTGGCACCACCTGATTGTGCACAGGACAAGTTTGCATTTGCAGAATAACGTAATATAATGCACTATATCAGCTCCATAATATTCAATTATGGTAAAAATACATGTAACATTACAGTGGAGATTTCAACTAGGATGAGCTAGGTATAATTTGATTAGTCTTCATGAACTGCACACGAATAGTAGACTTCTCAAAGATGTGATATATTGTGTAGTAAATTGGACAGTTCTTACTTTACTACAGAAATCCCATGGTATCAATTTGCACCTCTGAAAGCACCACATATATTTGACAAGTTAGACAGTATTTGTGAAAATCTCCAGACAATTCTGTTGTACATGTACATCCGCACTCTTAAAACAGATACCTAGTTACCAGCATGTCATGTTAAGGACAACACATTTTGTGTTGCTTTCAGCACAGTCAGTGTGTTAGTACATTTAACACATGATGTGTATTAGTACATTTCCACACAAAGATGTGTTAAAAAATAACACAAAATAACAGAGATGTGTTGTTTATACTTTATTTCCCTACAATTATCCTCAAATGCGATTTGTTTGTATGCGAAAATTCTAAAATGCTCACAAAATAAACAAACAATTGCATGAAATTCAGGTGACATTTATTAAAATCATGAAAACATTTGACAGATATAAGAATTGGAGTTGATGCATCCTCTTATAAATTTCCCTGACATCTAGGAAGACAAGAGTCCCACTCGCTTCCATTTGAAAAGCTGAAAAAGAGCAAAAAAGCGTGTTGGTTAGTTGTTAGCTACAAAATATAGACAAATGCCTTTGGGCTTTAACTGAGAAATCGCGTTACAGAATCCCAAATTGTGTAACTTTGGAAATGTGACCTCCACTCTCCTAATGAACAAAATGGTGCTGTAGACTCACCAGGAAAATCTAGCTAACTAAATAATATTTATTTTCCTGCCTTTAGCACCTCACCACCAATTATTTTGCACAACCTAATTAAGTCAACAACATTACAGAGATAGAAACACGGCGCTAACCCATCCTCCTAATGCTTAATTACTAAAGCTTGCCTTGTCCAAAACATTTGCTAAATGTAGTTAACATTAACACACATTCTGTATTACATCATGGTGAATAGCTGTAATGCTACGTTATCGTTAACTCTCAAAAAGGTAAAGGGAATATCTAACATTATCGAGAGCTGTATGCTAAAGTAATGTTATTACCTCAGGTGAGCATCTAGGTTAGCATCACTCATCCCTACTGTGACTGATGACAACATCCAGCTAGCTAACCCTAACTCGGAGCCTCAGATAAGATGCAGACCCAGAGAATTATAAAATAACCTCAGTCCATATTTCACAGCCAACATAAACACATGACACTAGTAGCGTAACACCAACACTGAGGAAGCAGTACATGATATTCACTTTTGAAGCCGTTGCGATAGGTAAAGTTAATTATCACTCGCTGAGTTACTGTTTTCCACTGAATACATTTTCGAGAGCTCCCTGCCTAAATATCACAATCTCGGCCAGGCATTTTCAGCAGCGTTAATGCTAAATAGTGCGCAATGCTAACTTAACGGTGGTCATTTGGCTTCCTTGCCTCAGGACTCTACGGTCACAATCAAATGGTCAAACCAACAAACATTCACTTTGAGGCGAGTTTACATTTGGATGATGATGTCGGCAGCGCAGTCCGAAACGTGATGTTGTGTTGATCACGCGTGTGAATTTATTTCATTTATTGGATAATTTAACACAACATGTGTTGAAATTTTAATAACACAAAAAGTGTGTATGCTATTAACACATCCTTTCTGAGAGTGTGGTTCTCTGGTACTGAAAAATACTATAGTATATTTTAATATAATACTGTATTACCATCAAATACCATCATACAACCATGATAGAAACAGAATACAGCTTTTACACGGTCCTCGACATGTCACCAGCGCACGGGAAGGTGGGCAATTAGGCAAAAATATCATATTGCTGACATATTGGTAGTGTGAATAACACACTCTTATGCGTTATATGGGCCATGTATAGGCTTTTTAACACATCACACAGGCGTGCCCTGGTCTGGGGGGCCTAATGGAGGCAATTGGGCTTTGATGTGTGTGCATGTGTGTGTGTGTGTTTTGTTTGCACTTGAGTAAGACTGTCTCTTGTTGGTTATAGACAGCTAGATGCCACAGTGTGATGAGCCAGTTCCAACAAAGGCTATTTAATGTCCAGTATATATACACTAGCAGTCAAAAAGTTTAGACTTGGTTTGGAGAAGTTGTTTCTTCAGGAATTTCTTCATTTTTACTTTAGTTTTTCTGCTATTTTAGAATAATAATAATAACAACAGGGGTGGGACCACTACTCCACAAGTCCCACCCCCCCAGCTGAACTGGAAATTTTTATTTGGTTTTTCAACAGAGTCAGACCTCCTGTTATTGCCTAAAAGTTCTGGGTCACCGCCCAGTAGTTTGAAAAGTGCAGGGTCAAATGCTAGTTTGCCCCCGTTGCTCTGGCGACCCTGCTTTGAAATAACACATGTAGAATTATGCAGTGACTTCGAAGTGTTAAAAAAGTCATTACTATTGTAATTATTTTAAATTCTGAACAGTATTCCTGAAGCGCCCTCTCGGTATCTTCTCAAACAGCTTAATGAGGAACTTCATGCAGGAGGCTTTTCTTTAAGTTCCCTAAAGATCTAAACGAAAACTACTAGTAGTGCGCATTTCATATTGTTCTCTCATGTTGTTCGCTCCAGTGTAAAGTCGAAACGTTATTGCACATTGCTTTAATGCGCCTCCATTAACATGGCCCGTCTCTCATGGTCTTGGCTTGCTATTAGCTTCTCATCTTTTTAAATAGCTTCTTTTGTAATTACTATGAGCATAACCTGATGCTGTCAGTTGTCAGATGTTTTTAAAAAAAATCTTGTATCACATTTAATTTCAACAAATAGATGTGTAAATCAGCACAAACAAGACACGCCTGAAAATTATGTTTTGAAGTGTAATTGTCCCTTGATATTTCAGATGATTAATAGTAGAATGCCAATTTGTCCTTAGATGTTTGATGTTTATTCTTTAACTTATCTTTTAATTAGTTTTTTTTGTCCTCAGTACAATATACTCAATGTAATACTGAGTCATTTTCTAGAAGAGCAAATCTTAGTCAGCAAAACTCCTGAGTACGGAGAGAGCTCTAGCCATAAAGCTTATATTCAGCGAGACAGTCTTCCTGCTGTTGTAACTCTGTTGGCTGGACATCGACAAATCACTAGTCTGGGTCCCTGAGACAAGAAGAATATGTGTCTGGGCTATTCATTTTTTATTCATAGTTCCCTGGTGGATAAGTAGGCCAGGGATCACTAACATCTTCTCTCATTCAATGAAATAACTCTACTCAGTAAACTTGTGCGATATTGATTTTTATTTTCCTGATCAGGATTTTTCATTTAAAAATATTAAAGTAAAAGATTTAATTGTTAGCCTAAAAAAAAAAGACAGGAAAGCAAGCATTTCTACTGTTTCAGTATTAAGGAGAGAAGGAGAAGCATAATAATTTTACCAGCTGTAATGTCAAGAACTGTGGCAAACACAAAAACTCTGGAATAGTACGCAGGTAAACAGTTAAAAAATACATAACGTCACTTTTTGTTATATAATTCTCTTAGAAATCAGTTGTCTAATGTCCACATGTCCTCTGTACGGTCTACAGGAGAGCTCCAGTCAATAAACCTCCCAGCATATTTAATCTCTTTCTAATTATCATCACCATTAATGTTATTCTTGAAGAGTTACATTTGACTCTTCATTATAGCTCTATTTAATCTTTTTGGGCCAAAATCTCCATCCTTTTTTTTTTTTTTTCAGCCAAAAAAATACAAGCCGTTTTGACCATTTTCGTTTGAAATTTTTAGGTGACATCCCTAATAATTATAGCAAAGATGTTAAATATATACTTGTCTAACCTTAGATAAGTTGAACATATACTGATTTTATTTCACATGAATCAACTTAAGATATTCTCTGTTTAACTTGACATAAATCAAGGGAGCTCGCACCTGCATCTCTGCCTAATATGAGAGCACCTGAGATTGGGGGAAGGGGGCAGGGCTTTCAAGAAGTGTCTGTTAATATTGAAGAGTTCAAATCACATGCGTAAATCATTCAAGATTCGGATATTGTTTGGCTCATCTCTTGTTTTATTGGTGAGAAAAAGTCTGCTTTTTTGGTGTATTTTAAAACAATAAGTCATACGACTGTACCCCGATGTTTTTGCGGAGCTTGTACGCAAAATGCACAAAGGTTGGCAGGTCTGGTAATATAATGTAACTGCAGATAAATATCACTGGATATTGTGGCCATGTAATCGTGTAACTATTTTTATATTGCACAAGCCCACTACTGACTACTGACTTTTGCAAAGCTAAAATTTCCATTTGGTATGTATATTTATACAAAATGTGGTTCACAGTGCTGCAACATACCTTGATGCTGTAGCTACTTGTTCTGAATCCCACGGCCTGCTGCACTACACGTTGGCTTTTACTAGGCGGATTAATAACATACACCGAAGACATATTTTCATAATCAGAAAACCAAGCAAAATAATTCAGCACAACACACAGTCACCTTGCAGTTAAAGATGTCAAAAAAATACATTCTCTAACAGGTGGGACAACAGAAAAGTGTTCACCCTGTCGTCGGGAGTTGGCAATCTGTGGCCCAGAGCCGAGGGAGCACAATTGGCCATGCTCTCTGGGTGGGAGGTATGGCATACTACTCTCTCACCTCTGTCAATCACAGTAACACTAGCCAGTTGTAACTGTCTGTGAGGTCATGTATGCAGAAGAGGGTAGATAGCGCTTTCCTCCAAGTGTGATGTAGCTCGAAAAGATGTGTTTTGGCTGGCTTCATAGTTAGTAGTTGGTCGTTTGATGGGGAGATCTGGCTGGTGGGTAGGAATGGGCTGATGACCAAACTGAGGACAATGTGGGATAAACACCCTCAAAATAAAAAAAACAAACAAAAAAAGATGCTAACCAGACTCAAATAGTATATTTTATGAGATGCAATGAGAACACCACAGCTCACAGCCAAACATTAGCCAACATCGTATTTGTCGAGGGCACAAACCCAGTGTGCTACCCAATGTGCTACTGAGTTGTCCTCTACATGGGAATTTATATACCCTTTTTGTGTCTGTTAATGCGCTTAACTTAATGCTAACTAGCTTGCCATACCTTATTACGTTATATTAGCTACCATTTTTAGCCTAGTGAATTAGGTTTCCTGGGAGCCAAAACACATTAGAGCAGCACATTAGAGCTTTCACTTGCCTGGTGAGCTTGCTAATGTATTTAGGATTTGCCCTATCTATGCTTTCACACTAACAGTCTATTTAGGAACAACATAATGTAAAAATAAAGTGTATAACTTGAATCTCAGCATGTGACAAATCCAAACCCTGCAGTTTAATTCCTTTAGATTTCTTCCTTTATCTATGTTAAATTCTTCCACATATCGCTGTCCAAAACCCTCCTAATACTGCATAAGAGTTCATTTGAGCTGATTTGGTAAAGAGGACAGGAGTGACTACACTGACATGGTTCAGAGTGAGGAGAGGCCTACTCATACAGACTCAGTTCAACTGATGATCCTCTTGTGAGTTACACATCATATGCATAAAGGGAAGAAAGAAATGATTGAAGAATAAAGCATCTGAAGGGCAGGAACAGGGTTCAAACAGACTTTGGAGAGTCACAGGACTCACAAAACCCTCTGGGTTTAGAAAGTAGAGGAAGAACAGAACTGGCAAATAGTAAAAAATATTCATGTATATTTTAGACCTTCATAAGTACCTTCATAACATGAAAATAATTAGGGAAAAGTTCTAAATGAGCCTCAAGGTTTGTTTACACATGAAGACGTCCTGCTGACTGATTACACACTAAATTAAACATTAAATAAAAATATGCACATGGATTAAACAGCAGTTGGAGTTTCAGTAAGCATTAGTTCGCTAGTTTTATTAGTAAGAGCAGCACTAGATCAGCACTAGATCAGACTTAAGGTAAGGTTAAATGCCCCACCTCCTCTTTTTTTTTCATTGGTTGCCATGCTGTATTGGCTTGCTCTGATTGCCGGAGAGAGAGCTATTGTATCAACACCCAAGCAATATTCTGAATTCATTAGCAAAATTGCTTCTTTTTTATTTTTAGATGTAACATAGATAAAACAAATAGAAAGTTTGATTATCACCCAATATGTATCTTGCTGATGTAGAGAAGTTACAGTGTCCTCCTGAATTATTGGCACCCTTTATAAAAATGAGCAAAAATTATTGTTAATATAATAATATAATAATAAATATAATAATAATTCAAGATTTTTACTCAAACAATAGGGGAAACTAGTTTTCTTTGTTCTCATTAGAACTACTTTTAGTTAATAGTATTTTCTCTCAAATACATGTGCCAAAATTGTTGAAACCCCTAATTTTTACACACTCTAGGGGTGTGTCTCGATCAGCTCCCTAGTTACCTCGGTGGTGAATCAGTATATAGTGTACATGAGTTGGGGAACTGGTAAGGACCTTGGGTCACTACATATTTGGACACTGATAACTCAATTTCCGGCGACATGACTACATACTCGCGTTGTTAAACGTGACCAAAAATTAAAAACGTAAAAATATTAAAGGTTTATATGTCATATAAATTTGTTAGCTTAATCACAAACGTTTCTGTCACGGTACGTCAAGCAAGATAATAAGCTAGCTAGTGGATTAAAAAAAAGTCGTTTGACTCAAATGAGTCAAATAAAGAATAGAATGTCAAATGCAGTTAAAAATCGCTAATGTAAGTAATCATTTGAGAGCTACAACAACGATAACAAGCTACTTAAATTTGTAGCCAGAAGTTGGCTGAGAGTTCGTAAAATGGCCGACTCCGTGATCGGTGCCCTGACTACTGAAATATGGAGCTGATCGAGACATACCTTAGGAACTCTGTGAACCTTTCCCCGTTTCCCTGGGGTATAAATATGAGGTTGCACACCCTCATGCTTTTGTCCCTTTGTTATCCATTATCATGGGAAAAACCAAATAACATTCAACACAAAAGAGATAGATAGTTGTTTACCTGCCTAAATCAGATAATGGATATAAAAATGCATAAAAAAAAGATGTTAAAATACCATTAAGCATAATCAGGTCTATAACAAAAAATGTCAAGTTTGAAACCGTCTGAAATTTGCCAGGAATTGGACCCATGTACACACAGTGAGGAGGATGGTGAAGGAGGGAAAAATAGCACAAACATCACAGTTTTAGAAATACACAGGTCTTCCTGTTGTTGTCAAGTTTGAGAATAAGCTGATAAACACTACTTTCATAACAAGCTGTTTGGAAGAGATGCAAGAAACTGTTACTGAACAGGATAAAATATTAATCCCAATCACAATATTTTTATTGTATTTCACTTCCTCTTCCTCAAACACGTACTATTCTGGTGCACTCTGGCTGCTGTGCCATCATCAGGCTATTCATCGAGTTGAGCACTCATAACATGTGAAGTGCTTGGTATGTATAAAAAAAATCTATTCCTGTATTTCTTCATGAATGACTGTTTCAAGCAGATGACTTGCAACTAACTGCAGAACTAATCATCGGAAGTCTGGGCCCAGTATGTCACAGTATGTCATAGGAACCAATTTGGTTCAAGATGCTGCTCTTTGGCTGTGAGTGCTGGCCCATTGCGTAAAAGGACTATCAGTGTGACGGCTATTGGTTGGTGTTGGTGAGATGATTACAGGCTGCCTGCATAAAAATGGACAGAGACTGATTGCAATCAACAAGACGAGTTTGCAATGGGCAGTTCATCTTTAAAAAATGAATAAATCCATGTAGCATTCTATGTCTGACTTTAAAACACTTATAACTGTTTGCTGATATAAAAATTTTATCATCCTGGTGATTGCCTAACCTTTTATCACTGGTTATATTTCTCAGTTTTAGTGGCATCTTATCCACTTTTTTAGAAATATTTTATGCACCACTAGACAGGTAAATTTAATTATAGGTTTGTTATTTAGACAAAATAGGAAATTTTAGAATACAGTTGTCTTGAGACTGTCTAATGGGCATGCAAAAATTTAACATACTGACACTACACAAAATATTGTTTGTTAATACTCTGTCACAATATTGGCTTTTAATATAATGATATTGCAGAAGCCTGCTATCTGCAAATGAGCACAAATAAGAACTTTTTAGTTTTCTACTTAAGGATTCAAAGCATTTGAACAGATTCAGGTAAGTTTTCTGTGTGCCTGTTGATAAATCATGGCAAAACCACATTTTTTGGCCATAACCCTCATACATACACCCTCAAAAATATATTGCAAAGGAAATTGCAATTGCAATGTGATGTATTATAGTCATAACCTGCTATTTATGCCCATCTTGTCTGGCCATACAGCCTACTTAGACAGCCTTATTGTGAAGGTAACACAGCGAGTGACAATAGCATAAAAGATTTAGCAATAATAATAATAATAATAATAATAATAATAATAATGTGTAATGTGCTGAATATATAGAGCTGATTATTGGGATATGTGTGGTGTCCTGAGAAAACCTTTCACTAGGGGATATTTTCTACTAGACATAATTCTGAAAACTACAGGCTAACCTGACCTGATATTTGTTTCCTTGTTTTACATGTATACAACCCAAAAAGGGAAAAAGGTGAAAATTACATTTGATTCTGACTGCAGTACAGGAGCATCATGGACATTTTGAGAGCTGGTAATGGAATTGTCCATTTCTCTATGGCATACAACTATCCAGCAAATTAATCAAAGCCTGACATTACTGTGTGAGGAAATGTAGCAGGGCTTTGGACATCTTTAGGCAGACTGCTAATTTTTAACATTGCATTGGTGAGACTGGCTCCTTACTCAACATTATCTTCACAGGGAGATACAGGAAGATCACCTAAGCAAGAATAAAATGTTTTTTAAAAAAAAAAAACCCAAACATTTTGTGTTATTTAGGTGAAATATGTTTGTGGTTTCTTAAAGATGAAACATCAAGGTATGCTTTAGGCAGAAAAAACAATTTTGGCCAAAACCTCATTTTGACCTTTTATAGCCAGATTTCAGCACCAGAGACATCTTATTGGTTTTTCCCCATTTACACTATATGGCCAAAGATTTGTGGACACCTGGCCATGACATCCATATGTTCTTTTTGAACATCCCGTTCCAGATTTACTCGCCCTTTGCTGTTAAAATAACCTCCACTCTTCTGGGAAGGCTTTCCACTAGATTTTGGAGCTTGGCTGTGGGGATTTGTGCTCGTTCAGCTACAAGAGCATTAGCAAGGGCAGTGACTGATGTTGGGTGAGGGGACCTGGGCTGCCGTCTGCATTACAATTCACTCCAAAAGTGTTCAGCGGGGTTGAGGTCAGGGCTCCATGCAGGTCACTCGAGTTCTTCAACTCCAACCTTGGCAAACCATGTCTTCATGGAGCTCGCTTTGTGCACAGGAGCATTGTCATGCTTGAACAGGTTTCGCTTCTTTAGTTCCAGCGAAGGGAAACTGTAATGCTACAGCATACGAAAACATTCTACACAATTGTGTGCTTTCAACTTTGTGGCAGTTTGGGGAAGAACCACATAAATAAGGCTGTGACGGTCAGGTGTCTACAAACTTTTGTCCATATAGTGTATGTACTGGCAGACTTTCATGTGTAAATAGTTTTCCAAGTTTATAACATTCCAAAAGTAAACTTTCACTTTCATAGCTTTCCCCTATCATACGATGATGAATCACCAGCTACCAGTCATCAAGGGGGGAGGCTAACACATCCCTCCTGCACGACACGACGCCAACCAGTTAAATATTTTGAGCTGCTGCTCATGCTGTGTCACAGGGCATTGTAAGGCGGAAACGCACTATCTGCTCACTTCCATATACATGAGATCAACAAGTGGCTTGTGATCGATGGCTGTGACATCACCAGGATTCAAAATCACAGTCTCCTAACAATAGGGCTCCAAAATGTTTCTTTTGTGCCACTTGGGAGCCCACTGCCTATTGTTATAATAAAACCTAACTTATCAGAGTAACATGTTAAGCATTACATAGGGATTTACTTGTTTATGGAAGCTCTCTTTTACTGTCTCTAAACCCCATTGAAAATTTTCCCAAAACGCAGACCTTTAGAGAATTGACTAGTCAGTATGTTGTGTTTGTTAGGATATGTAAGGATGTGCATCTCTCATGAAGGTCACCTTTAAGCTAATAACGTTTAATGTTTATGCTGCTCTGGCTGTTCTGGCTTTACCTTTGGGCCTCTGGGATCTGGATTTGAGCATTTGTCATGCTGTAAGAGGCTATTCCATTTCTGTCAGTGCTCAAGTTGAGATTGGCATAGAAAATTTCATTTACTTTAATGCGCAAGTGGAGGAGCATGCACGTGTACCATTAATCTCAGTGAATGCAGGCTGAGGAGGAAAGGAAGGTTTTCATATCCACAATCTTTGCTTTTTTGGTCACTATTAAACCCATTAAAGCTGAAGAGACTAACATTCCTCACTCTTGTAACTACATAACGTACCTTTTCCTCTTGGATTTCCTAGTAGCTGGGTGTTTAAGGGGTTAATAACCTATTTGAAGATATCACAGGAACAGATTACAGGCTCACACAGTTAAGGAGTGTGTTGAAGAGCCTCATCTTCTTTGATCCCAGGGGAGGAAACGTGCTCTGGAGTTGAGTCCTTTCTCAATACAATTCACCGTCTACCCCTGAAATACAGTTCACCCAAAGCCAGTGACCTTTTTTTTTGAACCTACTGAAATATAAAAAATAATTGAAATCCAATTCCAAAAGATTTTTTTCAAAGCTAAAGATTTGTAAGCTGACATCTCAGCATATAAATTAAATAAACGTATCATAAGGTGCCATTTTGCTGATGCATAGCTCTTGGTACACCAGGTTGCTCTGCTTCACTAAAACTAATCATTACTAATCGTTTTTTTTTCTTTTCATCATGAGCTACACCAGATGTGTCTGCTAATGTATGTGTGCACTATAATAGCCAAAACGATAAACCTGATTCAGGCTGTTTAAATATAGGTCAGTAAATTGCATTCGATCCTTAACACGTTTTTTTTCCTTCACATTTTGTATTATGTTCCTGCAAACGGTGAATAAATCAGACAGACAGACCGATTATCTTAGATTTACATAATGTGATGGGTTTTTTTTCTGCAATGCCAGTGTCAGTCTAAGGAAATCAAAACCGTGCTGAAAAAAACATAGTTTTGGATGTTATATCAATACTAACATCTAACATTTCAGCAATAACACTGTCGATTGTTAATTAGGTAAGTCAAAAGCTGTGATCATAATTAAAATATGATTAAAACGTGATTGTGCACCAGGAATAAAGCAGATGTGACATGAATACAATTTACTTTGTGCTGAGCTAATTTGAATTTGAATTTCAATGTTATCGCAAGGAATCCACCAATCTTGGAAGCAAGGGCCAATAGAAAACGAACAAATGGCTTGTGGCCCTGTCTTTCTCATACTCAACTACTTATTATTCCAATTTCGATACAACAATGAGGTTTTTCTGCTCCTCAGTCGACAATACTTGTCACTCACAACCAACAGGTTAAAGCTAAATCGTATCACACCAGAATGGGTAATAATCACCTGATTTTGCTTCACATTTGCAATGCAGAAATCCTGAGTGACTGCTGCTTAAGACGTATTACATTTAGGAACAACATATGAGCAATTCCAAAAGCATCACTTTTTACTTTTAAATGCAAATAGTGACTCACGCCCAAATGAAAGAGCTCCAGTTTATTTGTGAGGAATGCACCAGGGAGCGGTTATTAAGCCTCCCTTTCGGCTGGCGTTTTTCTGCCATTAACTGGCTTCAGGCTCCACTGCTTTATTCACCAACCCTAAACAACTGCTTCGTCAGTGCGATCTGAATCTGATCCCCAAAGCATATTTAATTTGAGACTCAACCATTTTTTTCCTCTGTAGAGTTTCCTTATTGATGTTGTGTGTCCACTACTTCAGCTGCTTCACCTTGTATGGTATTAAAAGTGAAATGTGTCCCTCGACTTGCGAATGTGCTGTTACAGGATAGTGTGTTGCGGCCCAATGTGAAGCGGGGTTACTGTTACCGCTTAAAAGTTGATTATTTTACAATAACAGTATGTCCTAACGTGTTTATTCCTCTTATACTACAGCCATTTGCCATTGCTAACTATGTTTAATTTATGAAAGAATGACATGTCTTGGTTTACATTTTATTGGTTTATAGTTTGCTGTTGTGGAAGTTAGTTCCTGTTACCACTTAGATATCATGTTATTGCAGATATAAACATCGTCCACCAGCCTTTCTTTTTTTCTCATTTGAGGTTAATAAGACAGAAATTACCATGCAGATTGCCATGTTACAGAAAAACCACACAGTGCAAGGCCCTCTGTCCTGCTGCCTTTCCAGTGTTGGAAAATTTAGTTACAGCTGTACCTCGGACTGTTAGACGTGTTAAAAGTTCTAACACCAGAAACTGCTTCCATAAATGCTAGATTAACGTCTCCTCTCAGAAAACTTCACCACATCAGCGATACCTCACATGTTTTACTCTCTTTATTAAAAGAGATCCACCTTACAGGTTCCTATGTAAGTTGTTACTATAGAAACAATAATATGCAGCCTTTACTATTGTGCAAGAAAATTAATCAACGCTTTTAGACCAATGAGCATTCATTCTTTCAAAAGTCAAAATCTCTAACTGATGTGAGGATGAAGAGATGACAAGTTTAATCATTGAATTGTTTAGTGGTAATGCATGCCACTTGTTAAAATCTGTGCTAGTTGAATTTCCTTTGATGATTATTTCATCAAATGACGCGTCAAGAGGATTTCATAAAAGGCTCTGACTGTTACACAAAGAAGGAGGAAATTATGTCACTGGTGTGAAATCAGGTCAGTTGTTTTGGCTGTAGAGGAGGCTTCTCATGCTGCGAGCACCCTACATTCAAGATGTTTTCTCTGACAAATAGCAGTGACCTTATTCTTGCAGATGGAAGGAGATTGTAGCATGAGCTGGATGGCTGGATGGCACTTCCAAATGATCTGCCGTGAGGAAGGGACATTTTTGACATGACATCAGCATCACCTTGTTTAATCTGTGTGGTCAGGGACGGTCATCTGATCTGCTGTTATCAAACACTGCCAATGTGAAAGACACAAGCTTTCAGAAACACAAGATGCCCTGACAGTTTCACAACTGTCTGTATGTGAGATGTTTCAGAAATCTGGGTATACCACAGATGAGAGTAAGGCCAAGGTTCGATGAGATAAAATTTTAGCCTGTTTGTATGGGATGTTTTGCATAAATTAATTGTATATTCCACAAGCAAAATGACTGTTAGCTTATTTATTATTATTTAAGTACAGTGAGCAATGTGTGTAATGGCATTTCATGGCCAAGGTAAATAAAAATAAATTAAAAAGTTTTTTGTAAATAAAGTGGTAATATTTTAAGATTATGAGAAAAAGATGTAAATAGGAAACAGCAGCTATTCATCACTTAGTGAGGCTATACTTTAGGTTTCACAAATAAGGAAATAAGTCTTCTGCCATGTCAGCGTCAAATTAAACTAAGCAATAGGACATTAGGACAAGTATTATGTGGAGAAATTATGTGGATTTAGAAGAATGAGCATTGTGGTCATCTCAACGGCTGTCGCTGATTATACAATATGACATCTTTTTTTCCTCCAAAGATTTATGACTTTCTTCGTATTCGAACCCGCCAGCGTTCATTATGACTTCATTCAGGAAACTGTATTAAAAATGTGGTCAGAGCTCTGAAAACAGATTTTGTATTACGCTGATAGAATAAGTCATCTAACATGATCATTATAGCAGTGTCATTTCAGTTATGGAGTCTCACTTCGTTCCCTGCTTTAACAAACAAAAGCCTCGTTTTGATGTATACAGATTAAATGAACTCCATCTTCTTAATAGGCACCAGGCTGAATACATTAGTGTGTTTGGTTCAATTGCAAGAACACGAGTCTCCGCAGCCATTTATTTTCAAGAACTTTGACTGGTTTATTGCCTTCTGTCGAAGCCCTGTTAAACACGTTCAGAATGATAGCTTTCAGACCTCATCTGAGGGAGCACACTTCACCATTATCAGGGGCTCCTTAAACAGGCCTGTGCTGGAGAGGATCTAAATAAAGTCTTCATCTGTGCACATTTCACATATCTCACTGCTACTTTAAAAAAAAGCAATCGTGAAATTATTAAAATATGTAAAAATTTGACCTGTTTGAGTCTTCAAAGCTGCAGACAAATGATTGGCAGACCCCCCACCTGTATAGCCCCCCCCCCGCCGCATAGTTGATATACATGTTATTCTGCTGAAACATCACAGTAAGAATGATGGGATGAGGGTACAGCAACGATGGAGAGAGTAGATTCTTTGCAAAAGAGAATGCCAGCTTTATTAAACATTGTTTCATACTAAAGTGGATTAATGCTTATTAACACTTCTCCCGTGCGTTAAATGTCTCACATTGCTGTTGAATTTGTTGAAAATTGATTCTGATTGATTTTCTGTAGCAGCAGCTCTGACAGTAGTACCAGCTGTAATTCAAATCATAGCTTTATATTAATGCACTCATTTTAATTAAACAGCTAACTCAGGGACTTTTATGGTAGATACAAAAGTAGATAAAACAATGTGTGAATTGTTGATATGGTGAAGTTTTCTCTGAGGAGATGTTTATTTAACATTTATGGAAGGAGAAGGGGGGGGGTTGGTAGTGGGACAACTTGTATTTTAAACAATTGTACATAGAGGTTCACAGAGAAGTCACTGTCAGTGTTTGGATATCTGTGCATGCAGAATACTGAGAACTGAGGGACATGTCATTGGAAAAAAAACCTCTCCCATTCACATAGATCTCCGTGAGGCTGGTTTTTCAGTGCTGATGTGCTTGAAGAACAAGTATAGCGCCAGACTATGGTCGAAGATACCTCGCATATTTTTCAGACTGAGCCACAACTGGACCGCCTCGCATCCTTTATCAAAGCCCAACCATCCCATTGAGCAAGTAGACCGAAACATAATCCATCAGGTATGGTTGATTGGCGATACACCGATTATCCAGTTTATTAGGTATTAGGTATTAGTTGCATAAAAAAGTGAACTTTGTAACAGTGGAATGAAAAAATGATGAATGATACAATGCACTTAGCCAGATCACAGTTGAGTAAAAAAATTACTTTTACACTTACAGTACATGTAGAAGACATGACAGACTATTTCACAAATTAAAATAGTTTTAAAACTTGCTGTTTTTCCTTCTTGTGCAAACCAATATGTCAGATGTTTTCCTGAAGCCATATCTTAGGATTGATGAGGTCTTTCAAGCTAACCAGCAAAACAATTTATTGTTACATTAAATAGCTAGTCATGGTAGCTACGCTAAACATGGCAGCTAATGTAATTTAACTCAAATTTCTAATTGGCACATTAAAAATAACAGCTAGCTAACTAGCAGTAGTAACTAGGCTAGAATACAGTCAAAAATGTAGTTTAACCCAAAGTTTGAAGTGCTGCATAGTAATCATCCAACTAGAGTTATATAGCTAGTTAATAGCTATAGTTAATAACACTGGTGGTTAATGGTACCCATACATGGTAGCTAAGGTAATTTAACTCAGATTTAGTGTATAATTAACCAGTTAGTTAGATAAGTGCATTGATACAGACTAATGTATAGATTATGATCAATAAACACTGCTGGACTTAAGTCATAAGAGCACTGGTATCTTGAAAACCAGGAAACTAGAGCTACTGTAGATAACTAGCTAACAGCCTTAATTAGGCTAGGATATGGTAGAAAATGTTGTTTAAACCAAATTTACATTTACATTTATTCATTTAGCAACTTATAAATGAGGAAATACAAGCAAAGCGATATATCAAACAAGCAGTTCTACATGCAAGATATTTAATTGAGTTCTAGAGAAGCAAGGTGCTCAGAGTAGAGGTGTAAGAGCCAGTGTAAGGGTTTTTAAAAAAACAAAATAATGTGGGGGTTGGCAGGTTAGGGGTTAGTTAAGAGCTCACGGAAGAGGTGGGTCTTTAGCCTTTTTTTGAAGATTCTGACAGATTCTGCTGTCCGGATTGAGGTTGGAAGTTCATTCCACCACTGAGGGACAGTTAGTTTGAAGGTGCTGGAAAGGGACATTGAGCCTCGCTGAGTAAGCACTGCCAGGCATCAGTCGTTAACTGATCGCAGGTTGTGTGAGGGAACATAAACCTCAAGGAGAGTGTTGAGGTGGGGGGGTGCTGTTCCAGACATGGTCCTGTACGTGAGCATCAAGGCCTTGAATTTGATGCGGGCGGCTACAGGAAGCCAGTGGAGGGAGATGAAGAGGGGTGTGACATGGGTTCTTAATTATACATTTATAATTAGCCAGTTAGCAAGTTAAGTGCATTAATTAAAAAATATGTAAACATAATTTATCTGACCAATAAACATACTGTATGTTGTAGCTAAGTTTTAAGAGCACTGGGATCTTGCAAGCTAGCAGGGAAATAATGTTAGATATCTAAGGGGTCATTACTATGTTCCCATGGCCCTATGCTCCCCAGTTCAGTATTCTGTTAACACACATTAAGTAAACTTTTAAAAAGGTTTTATGTACTCAGGACTAATTTTCCAATGGCCCTATTAACTTGATTACCTTTTAACTAAGACACATTTAAAGGAATAACATCATACATTTTTCCATCCTTCATCCACACTTGAAATTTCCGAAAGTTATGAACTTGGAAAATTATCTAGGTTGCACATGCTGAATCCTCATTTGTGCTGCTCTAAAAATAGCTTTTAGTCTACTGTACATTCATACACTCATACAGTTCAACTCCATGCATGAACAATAGTGAAATCTATAGACTAAACTGAAGAAATACCATACTGTAGCCTATAAAACACAGTAAACGGTCATGAAAGGAACAAAATGTTAAGTATGAACATGTCCCAGCTCTCACTTATTCTGAAGCTTAACTCCAGCTTTAAATTACCATCTGTTCATTATGTGCCATACAAATCTGGGGAACATAGGACCCTGGGAAAATAGATACGCACCCAATATCTAGCTAGCATCAATTAGGCTAGAATATTGTAATCCAATATTTATAATTAGCCAGTTAGCTAGATAAGTGAATTAAAACAGACTGGTGTAAATTAATCTCACTAGTCGAAATAATGTTTCTGGAGCGCTGACTTCTTGAAACCAGAGGTCGAGAACTAGCAAGCAAGGGTAGCTAATGGTACCCAAATATGGTAGCTATTGTAATTTAATCCATCTTTAGGAAGAGGTAGTTAGCTAATTAAGTGCATTATACAGACTGGTAATTTATTTAAACAGTAAGTCTTATGAGCACTAGAATTTTGCAAACTAGAGAAAAAAGAAGTTGAAGAACTAGCTAGCATCATTAACTAGGCTAAATAAGATTGGCTAGTTAAGTGTAACAGTAAAAATAAATGTGGGATTTGGGTACTTGCTATAATTTTGTAAACAGAAAGATGTAGTTACAGCCTCACGTCTCTGCTTGATTGACAGTACAAAAGAACACTGCTGATGCTATAAATGAAGATTACAAAAAGAGTGCAGTTTCGTGCAGTGCTGTGTAGTTTGACATGAGCCATGCTGACTGAAATGTTCTTTATTTAGCTTGTAATCAGTGGCAAGTGGTTCCAGAGAGTAATGTGCATACTTTCACACTTTCAGGATCAACAGAGTGAGTAAGAGGCAGCGGTCACTTCCTTCCTGATGAGATTGACAGCTGTAGTTATCCTCTGCAGAATTATAGCCTAAATTAATACTATGGTTAGTTTGATCACAGGCCTGATGGCGCATTCAAATCATGTCGGAAAGATCGTATTTCCGAGTTGAACGCACACGAATGGCACCACAAATACAAAGCCGTATTTACAAGTGGGAAACATGGGATATTCTTTGATCCCCGAGTTTCAGAGTTGGGGGCGTGTCAGTAAGAAAACTGGTAACCGTAGAAAACGGTAAATTTGTTGAACTTTAAAGTTTACTCACCTCAGAAGCTGATTTCAGTTATTCAGTTATTCAGTTATTACGTTGTTTGGTATATACAGCAAGATATTGAAATACAAGCAAACTGCTTAACATGTCTTTGTCGGGCTTTTTACTTTACAATAAAACAAGATAATTTCCTGCACAAAATTCGATAGCATTGTACAATTACGATATAATATGCAACGATAAGGTTTACAGTGGCTTCATACATTTATTAAAAACGTAAAAAGTAGCAGTTTTCTAGCAGTAGAGTTAGTATTTTTTTGTAGTTAATTAAGAGAAGGTACACCGCCATATTGCGCCGACCAAAGTGACTTGAAGTTACCACTTCCCAACTCGCAAATACGAACTTCCCAGGAGGACTTCACTGCACCATGATTGTAGCGTTTGGAGAGAGAGTATATGTTGTGTAATGCCGTGACGTTGCCTCTGCACTCAGTCCCAGGTGCTCTTCCACAGGTAGAAGCAGGCAGGTTCGACTCAGGACAGGAGCAGGAACGTGGAGCCGTTACAGAAGCAAATGAGAGATACAGAAGGAGGGAGGCACTGTTTTTGTGCATGCCTGCATGTGGATGCGTGTATAAACTCTTAATCAGATGCACAGCTTGCCCTGTTGTAGGAGTGGATGGCAAAGAAGGAGGTATCGATCAGATGATGTGACTTTTTTTCTTCTCTCCGTGTCAGAGAGATGTGAAGCTTTTCCTCAAGCCTGTTTCAACTGCTCTTCGGTGTCCAGCGGCTTTCCGAGAGAAAAACGTTCACCTGATCAATAACGTGCTTTCCTGTTTGCTTGGCTTCCTCAAAGGCAAGAGTGTCAGCCATGATTATGCTGTCAAAAACGCACACTGAAAACACTATGTAAGTTTTATTAACCTCGCTGCCATTTACAGGAATCAATGGGGAGATAAATTACAGACAGATATGGAAGAGCCAGGGACATGGATCTTTTACTGTAAGAGTAAAACTGATAGCACAGTCAAATCTTTGTTCCTCTTCATTTCATTTCATATCAGTAATTATATTAATAATCTTGATGTATGTTTGAGTCCGGAGCCCCAAAGTGCTTCATCTATAAAATATTAAACAGCACTTATCCTAATTTATACCACAGTGCTGTTGAATTCTTGAATCTGCTTGGTCAGAAGGTGTTGATTAACAGTTCTTCAATTAACAGTTCTTCAAATTATGGGTTTATATTAATGCGTTTATTTTAGTATGTATTGTTTCTATAGCCGTAGGGACATGTATGGTGGACGCTTCACATAATCTAAGTCTAGTAATAAACTGATTAAAGATATCTCATTATTTAACAAAGAAGAATAAAGATTATAATACAACAGTTTTCTAGCACAAAATTAAATGTTACAGAAAAATGTTTGTATGTCAGTAAAGAAACCAGCACATATAAGTGGTAAGAGACACTTTTCAGACAAAAGACATAATGATGGCTGCTGCGTTTTGCTGCAAAAATAGAAGCAAGTGCGACAGTCCAAGTCTCCAGAAAAACCATGGCTGGTTCTGCAAGACGCTCAATAAAACTTACAGCTCATTTCCTTATAAAACTCCACAAATACTTTTTTAAGGACCGTCACACCAAATATCGGCTTTGTTTCATTTATTACTGTTTACTGCTCTTTATAGTATTTTTTTAAATGGAGAAACATTTAATTTTATTGTTTTTGAAGGCATCTTTGCTCTACAGTATTTATTTGCATGTGCCTGAGACCTTTGCACAGTACTGTAACTTTTGACTTAAAATATGAAAGCTCATCAGATGAGGATGAAAAGGAAGAAGGGATGCCAGTTTTAGTCGAAGCACCTTTAACGGAAACGTACAAATCAATGTGAGCTACGTAGCTAGCCAGCTAGCCGACGTGCTATAAAACTAGAGTAGCTTTTGGGATCTATTTCCTCTAGTGGAGTAAAAACAAACCGAGCATTTGACCATATTGTGTCACTTACAGGATATTGATTTCTTGTTTGTGGAACTGTTGAATAAAAGTAATATCACACAGACAAGGGTGTGGTTTCACATATATTCAGTATAACCGCACTCTTGCTCATGCAGTCTTGATTAAATATGATGAAGTTTTCTGTAGGTGAAGTTTATTTAACATTTATGGAAGGAGTCTCCATTATCAGCACTTTGTAACAGTCAGTCATGGAAGAATCTTCAGGACAGAGGACTTCATGCTTTGTAGTTTCACAAGGGCTGTCTCAATTGCAAAATCCTTCCATTGCACTGGAATGTTTTGGAATGTTCCTAAAAAATCCCACAATGCACCTCAATCAATGCTCACTACGTTCCCTTACAGTAAATAACGTCATGTTTTCTGAAGCCTCTCAGCTCAACAAAAAAAAAAAAAATAGGCAGACGAACTCTCAGTCAACTTCGTCTACAAATGTAAGTACAGTAGCATGTTATCGTTGCTGTAGCTCTCAAATGATTACTTACATTAGCAATTTATTCTGAACTTGACTTGATGTTCTATATACAGTTTGTTTGAGTCTAATGACTTATAAGTGTTTAATAAATAATAATAATAAAAAAAAAATCCAATAGCTTGCCTACGATCATGCTTGAAGTACCATGACAGAATGTGTGTGATTAAGTCAACACATTTATATGACATATATAAATTAAATATTTTGAAGTTTTTCATTTTTGGTGAAGTTTTATAACAAGAGTATATAGTCATGTCACTGGAAATTGAGTCAGCAGTGTCCCAGTGTGTAGCGAGCCAGGGTCCTTACCAGTGCCCGAACTCATGTACACTATATACTGATTCACCACCTAGGGAGCTGACCGAGACACACCCACTGTCATTTTTTGGTCTTATTAAATTCATGAAAGACGAAAAAAATTGCCTGGTGAGGCAACGACTGTTTAGAGCTGTTATAATGTAAGTGATAACAGGAACTAACTTGTGGACATTCCACAACATTTAATGTAACTATAAGCATATAAAAATGTTATAAATAACAATAAATAAGGTTAGTTTCTCTTTCACAGAGCAAGCTAATACCTAGACGGTTATCTAAGCAAGCCTAACTAGCAGATTACACAACATGTCGGGGGTAGTGATGATTCATGCTAATAATAATATTAATAATGCAGAAAGGAGATTGAGGCTCCAGGCCTGTGCCAATAATTGGTCGTGTCTGTTGAATATTGTTGTATATTGTATGAGCAATTATCGCCACATGCCTGGAGCCTCAATCTCCTTTCTGAATTAGTAAGGGCTCATATTGTGTGTCTGCCAGGTATCTAATTCATTAAAGGATCAAAAATGTGTGCGTGTGTGTGTGTGTGCGTATGTGTGTGTGCAGACCCGCCAACATTTTGTGTAGGAACTCTGCATTAGAGTATGCTGCTATGAGTTATCACTCAAAAATACACAAAGCCCAGCCCCCCCCCCATGAGAATAGCAGATAAATAAATCAACAGGTAAAAGATAAATAAATCAACTACAGTTGCAAAGTTGTTTTGTCCTCTCCAATATTGACTGACCCTTGGGAAACCCTGCTCTCTTCCGCATCTCACATTAATAATCTTGTCTCGATTTTCTTGCTTGAAAGATGCAGCCTCACTTTTAGTCAAAGGAAATGGAGAATGTTTTGAGTTCATTAATGTGAAATGTAAAGTTTATCAATGTATGTTTGACTTATTGCTTATTATATTGCTGACATTTGACAAGTATATAGTGAACATCAGTTAACTACGTTCGTTAGGGATACCACTGAAAGATTTCAGCCAAAAAAATGCGTATTTTCCACTGTTTTCAGACAGTACTTAAACTCACAGCTTCATTATTAAGAAAGGCGCGGTACAGACACAGGTAATTCTCACACACACACACACACACACACACAATCTCTGTCTCTTTCAATCTCTCTTTCATAACTATTTATTATAAATAATTCAAATAAATGTAATCTCTTGCATTGTTGGGGAAGCTAGTTTGAAACTGTAGCTTTTCAAGGTGCAAGCTACTCATAGTTTGAAGTAGTTAAATTGCAGTCAAGCTAACCTAAAAAAAATAGTTATTTACACTACAAGTTACTAACAAAAAGTAGGTACCTACAGTGCCCGCCACTAATATTGGCACCCTTGGTAAATATGAGCTAAGAAGCCTGCGAAAAATTGTCTTTATTATTTAACCTTTTGATCCTTTCTTCAAATTCACAAAAATACTCTGCTCTCATGGATATCAAACAATTGCAAACACAACACAGGTTTATCAAAAATATCTTTGTTAAATATAGGTGTGCAACAGTTATTGGCTCCCTTTTAGTCAATACTTTGTGCTACCTCCGTTTGCCAAGATAACAGCTCTCAGTCTTCTCCAATAATGCCTGATGAGGTTGGAGAATATATGGCAAGGGATCTGAGATCATTCCTCCATACAAAATCACTCCAGATCCTTCACATTTCGAGGTCCACACAGGTGGACTCTCGTCTTCAGTTCACCCCACAGATTTTCTATTGGTTTCAAGTCAGGGGACTGGGATGGCCATGGCAGAACCTTGATTTTGTGGTCAGTAAACCATTTTTGTGTTGATATTGATGTATGTTTTGGATCATTGTCCTGCTGGAAGATCCAACCACGGACCATTTTAAACTTTCTGGCAGAGGCAGTCAGGTTTTCATTTAATATCTGTTGATATTTGATAGAGTCCATGATGCCATGTATCCTAACAAAATGTCCAGGTCCTCTGGCAGAAAAATAGCCCCAAAACATTAAAGAACCACCACCATATTTAACCGTGGGCATGAGGTACTTTTCCATATGGCTACCTCTCTGTGTGCGCCAAAACCACCTCTGGTGCTTATTGCCAAAAAGCTCTATTTTTGTTTCATCTGACTATAGACCCCGATCCCATTTGAAGTTCCAGTAGTGTCTGGCAAACTGAAGATGCGTGAGTTTGTTTTTAGATGCAGAGGCTTTTTTATTGAAACCCTTCCAAACAACTTGTGGTGATGTAGGTGACTTCAGATTGTAGTTTTTGAGACTTTCTGACCCCAAGACGCAACTAACTTCTGCAATTCTCCAGCTGTGATCCTTGGAGATTTTTTGGCCACTCAAACTATCCTCTACACAGTGCGTTGAGACAATATAGACACACGTCCTCTTCCAGGTTGATTCATAACATTTCCAGTTAACTGGAACTTCGTAATTATTGCCCTGATGGTGGAAATGGGCATTTTCAATGCTTGTGCTATTTCCTTATAGCCACTTCCCATTTTATGAAGTTCAACAACCCTTTGCCGCACACCACAGCTATATTCCTTGGTCTTACCCATTGTTATGAATAACTAAGGGAATTTGGCTTATGTGTTACCTCATATTTATACCCTTGTGAAACAGGAAGTCATGGTTGAGCAATTTCCTTTCCCTAGTCACTCAGGTGTACTAAAAGAAAATTTCAATATCAATGGGAATATACTTAAAGTATATTTCTCCTCATATGGATTCATAGGGGTGCCAATAATTGTTACACATCTATATTTAACACACACACACACACACATTATATATATATATATATATATATATATATATATATATATATATATATATATATACACACACACACACACACACACATTGAAGCTACTCAAATGGGCAACATTTTTAATTTGTAAGAATTGTGCATCATCTTATGAATAACTGCGTATAATTGTGCAGAGGCCATTGCATTGCATATGCAATGATTAATAAAAACAACAACAACAATAATAATAGTATTCTAATTATTATTTTTATTATTATGATTTTTCTTTTAATTTACCACTGATTAATTAATTAATCATGGAAATAATAATAAATAATAAATAAGTTAAGATAGGAACTCTTTCTCTTGCTGATACAATCAGATTGATGTATTCAGAATATAAAATAAGCCCCGTAGCATGCACTGATAAACTTACTGAATTCTTTTATTTTTTTTATAGAACTCATTACTGGAAAAGCTACACTATTTTTAAAGTAGTGGAGCTACTGTCACACTACTGAAAAATGTAGTTAAGTTAGTAGCGTCGCTACTTTTAGTTAGTTATTCCATTTTGGCACTACTCTGTGTATGATTTAGAGCGGGCAGAATTCTACATCTAACGACCCGTATATAAAATAACTAAAGAAATGTAACCATTTTTCTTATCCTTTCAATCAAATTTTGCACTGCAAACATCAATGACAGCTTAATTTGTCAGTGCTGGCATGTGACCATGGTATAAGCGGATAATCCATGTCTACGTGTGTGTTACACGCTTTTAGTGCACTCCGCTTCACATCAGGTGGTTCTTTGCCTCCATGTTGTGCATTAAAATCATGCAATGCACACCTAGCCGTGGATTATCCCTCACATATCCTTTGAGATGAAGGAGAATCAGTGTGTGCTCTTTGCCATTGCGGTCATCTATCTTTAGTGAAAGTGCAAGTGCCAGACTTTCTGGGTCCACGAAACAATTCGGATTCACAGGCTGCATTTTGGATCACGGATCACATGCGCTTTTCACTTCCATTGGCAGTCACTGTACCAAGTCGCTCCAAATTCACATAAAGTTCAACTTTTCTCAACTTTGTCACTTTGCTAGACACGCCCACATGTCATCGCAAAAGATCACTGATTTTACTGGATGTCGGGAGCTCTCATTGAAAATTAATGGTTTCCGGTTGCATTGTCGCTGCAAGTCGCAGTATGTGTGAACATACCTTAAAAGAGGCACTTTTTTTGGTTGAAAGAGAGAGAGAAAAAAATTAAATATGCATACAACAAAGTGTCAAAACAAACCATTACAAATCATTTTAATTATAATGATAATTACCAAGTGATTAAAATGCTGTTTGTTCTCCAGTGACAAACAGCACAGTGAAGGGGTTAGAAACTGGAGTGTGCATACAGTACTGTGCAAAAGTTTGACACCCTATTTATTTTACTACAAACTTTCTCATAGATTTTTTTTATTTTATGACTTCTACATTATCAATTCAGTACAATAACCTTTTAGATTCCCGAACATTAGTTTTCTAGCACAAAATTAAATGTTACAGAAAAATGTTTGTATGTCAGTAAAGAAAGCAGCACATTATGTAAGAGACACTTTTCAGACAAAAAACACAATAAAGGCCGCTGGGTCTTGCTGCAAAAAAAGGAAGCCAGAAGAACTGTGGCTGGTTCTGCAAGATGCTCAATAAACCTTACAGCTCATTTCCTTATAAAACTGCACTAATTGTACCGGAGACTATTATTTTAATGTTTATTTTTTTCACACCAAATATTGACTTTCTTTCATTTACTACTCTTTACTGCTCTTTACTCTATTTTTTTTAATGTAGAAACATTTCATTTCCTTATTTTGAAGGCATCTTTACTCTACAGCATTTCTTTGCATGTGCCTAAAACTTTTGCACAGTACTGTATATACTGGGTTGTACGGTAACCACCAAGCTGCTGCTCATCTGTTTTAGTTAAGACATAGGCAGTAAAGCCTGCAGTAAAGGGGTTAAAACTGAAACAGTAACAACATTTGATGCTGAGCAGGAAAACAAGCTGTGTAAATGTCTAAATGAGTTCCAGTTTACGTGAACATGATATGAGCAGAGAAGAAGGAAAGATAATGTACTTTGCCCGGCACTGTAGCAGCTAAAGCTTAGCTGTGCCTCCTGTTGGTTAGCGACACCAAACTAGCCTAGTTAGAAAAGTTTTATATTTTAGCAGTCTGGTACTTCTATAAACAGTGACAACACCCGAGGCTAGTTTAATTATAAATCCAACTTTTTCTGATCAAGGCATACATTGATGTGCGCTAAAATTACTGAAAGAACTATGAGTTTCACTGTGTAGTGTATTTTTGTAGGTTTGATGGGTTTTGAAAGTAATGTGGAAGTAAAGTAATTAGTAATCCGATTACAATTTTAAAGTAGTAATTAGTCATCTGTAGTGGATTACTTTTTTTTGAGTAACACTGATCAACTAATCAAGAAGCATCTGTCATCAGTACTCAGAGCAGGCAGCTGTGATGTGACAGCCCAGAGGAACCATGTGGTGATGACAGTGTGGAAACAGAAAGGGTGTTTACTGTTAGTGAGTGATTTCAGATGGTCTTTTTACTGACTGCTTGTGGTAGGGGTCTTGTTGTTGTTCACCCTGTCAATGGCTTATGACAAATGATGAACTGCTGCTCAATCTGCTACACTCAGCTTTTGACAGTTTAGGCCTTTTATTTAATTTTTTTTATTAGTATTTTTTTTTAGTACTTCTTATTCCCGTACCATGACAGAGCAGGAAATGTACGAACACCAATTTACACGCGTGCGACCGCATCAAAGCTTTTGGCTTTGACAATGCAAAAGAGATTTCCAGCATAGCAGGGTGAAGCCTCCATCATCTAGCAGACACGTGTGAGCAATCAGAGGTTTATAATCTGTCCCCGCTTTTCCCGAAAGCTCTGTAGTGTTATGCTAATTTCAGCGGCTCAAAGCAACACTCTCTCTGTCATCTTACAGTGATCTTTTCTGCCGCTTTGTGCTGCGGTTTTGTACATTTTTCCCCCTGCATATTTGGATGCAAGCCTAGAATTTCATTCCATATGCCAAGGTCACCTAGCCCGATCTTTCCTGCACGGTACCGGTGCTGTGCAGTCTGCACAGCTAAGATTTCAGACAGCGTTCTTTTAGAGAACACATCTATAATGTGGAAAGCAGCCAAAATGTTCACTTAGCCTCTTATATTTTTTGTGTTAACAGTGCTAACAGGCTTTAAGTCTCTCACAACAACCAGAAGCTTCTAGCATGATGACGTCCAGCTTTATTTACACACATATGGCATAGAGGAAGATCAGTGTAGTGAAATCAACTGTTGTAATTCGTTTAAATGCAGGCTTAGCATTTCTTCATAGCATATCTAATACAGAGAGGTGGTGAGGCAGGATTTCTTTTCTTCGAGAGGAAACAGTGATACTGGCGGAAATCAATTCCATAGTGATGTTATACCAGATGAAAACGTCAGATAGGATTGCTTAGTACTAAGTTCAATATAACACATATAAAGTACAGTAAATTATTTCATGCACTCAATATTACATTCATGACATTTTGTCTTCATTATTGTTGCATATTGTACTGGTCATGGCAGTATAATCTGGTGTTCATTTGCCATTATGTTGCACAAAATCACACTGTAAGTCATTTCATGATGTTCCATGTAAGCCTATAAAGCTTTATTACTAATATGCTCAGATATGTTTTGTGGAATAATTTGACTTTGTAGATTTTATTCTTCAGCTGTCTTTCATCTTTTACTTCATTATCCAAAAACATGTCTAATTTTTTAAAAATAAATTGTATTCAGGTTGATGTGATATGTACGAAGGGAATCAAACACGCTGTTGAGGCATGCTGTTATAGGAAAAAAATCAACCTACCAGGCATGAAGTGGAGTTACTCTTACTGCACCAACTTTGATTATTTTCATGTAAAAGCAACATCCCGAGGTGTTTTATTCTGCATATACTGCTATAAGTTTTTATTTATTACAAAAATGACACATTGTGCTTTTTATAGTCTGTTTATAGTTACATGTTGTGGAATGTCTGTGAAACAAGTTAGTTCCTGGTCTGTCTGGAACTAAACAAGTTAGTTCCTGGTCTGTCTGGAATACTCGATTCTGATTGGCTGGAAGGTGTGCATTCAAACCATTGAATGTACAGGTAGTTCCATTCTGTTTAATCACGTTCTAAATGAATGTGCTGCCTATGGACAATTGTAAACATAGTAACATACTGTTACAGTAGCATACAGTTACAGATGCTACTTTTAGTTAGCTACTCTTACTAACACTGATCTTATGGCACTACTTTATCTCTGTATGATTTAGAGCAGGCAGAATTATAGATCTAAGAACATATAAAATAACTAACGAAAATTACCGTTATTTATATCTGTTCAGTCAAATTCTTCACTGCAAACATTTGTGACAGCTTTAACTTGTCATTGCTGGCAATCCACGGCTAGGTGTACGTTACACTATTTTAATTTGATTAAATTTCATTGCGTCCACATTGTGCATTAAAATCATGTAATGCACACCTAGCCGTGGATTATCCCTTCCATATCACTTATGTTATAGCGGTACCAGTGTCTCTTTTTCTCTCCTCATCAATAAATGTAAAAAAAAAAAAAGTCTAATCACAGATAACTTCATATCAGCAATTACACTTTTTTGTCAGGCATCCACCATACATATCCCAGTGTAATTCATTACTATAGAAACAGTTGTATATTAGAATGAGCACATTAGAATAAACCTGTGATATGAATTACAGCTGATCAGAATGAGAATCATACTGAATCATATAACATAATTTTCCATGATTGCCCAAAGCATTTATTATCACCTTAAAACCTGTGCTATGTCTTAAAATGCACTATAGATTTGCATGATACACTGAGTATTACACTATCTAGTATCTGTTTTGTGAGGTAATAACATCTCAAATCCAACACTAATGGTTTGTAGTAAACATGAATAATAAATTGCCTCACAGTACCTATTGTCATTAATTTGTCATTAATTTGTACTGGATCAGACCCCAGACAAGCCATCCCAAGTCTTAAACTCTTATTTTTTTTAATTTATTTTTTTTTTCAGAAAATCAATCCAAGTGATGTAAACTGTGAACCAACCGTCACCTTTTTAATGTGTAAGCATTAGTGATTAGTTCTTGACTGTTAATAAGACAATTTGACGTGTCTTCAAGTCACTTTGCTAATCAGACCAGAGAGAGAGTGAAATAAAAACTGTGAAAGTCAACAAACGATCCGCTACAGAAGCCATGATGGTTCATGTTTAAGGTTAATGGTTCTGCTACAGTATTATAAGTGCTCGGTTTGATCCAGCTGATATACCACTGGTACGATAAATTCTTTTGAACACACTAGACAGTTATTTGACAGTTATTTGTACTCTGACATAGTCTAGACATAGCTCACATTTGTTGGAGTTTCTTTGCTGATACGATGATGATGATGATTATGATGATGATGATGATGTTGATGATGATTCCCTGGAACCTGGGAGTCCAGCTGTTCTCCTGGGGAGATTTCAAAAGTGTAATTTCAGCTTCAGCACACCTGATCCACTTAATTAAAACTTTCAGTAGTGTGAAGATCTGAGCCAGGTGTATTGGAAGTAAATTGTGCACAGAGGTAGATGATAAAAATGGAGTCCAGCCTGGACTCGTTGTTTGAGTTCATTTCATTGCATACATAAGAAGATTAATAGACGGCAATAAAAAAAAACTCCTCCGATCTGCTTCTTTATTGTGAGCTGGCCCTTTGGTGAAGTTTCTGAAGGTTTTTGCTGCTTCCTGTCTTTGTCTTCATGAGGCCAACAGGTTCAGTAAATGCCAGCTAACAGAAAGCATCTGGTGCAAAGAATCTGGCCTTTTTGCTGAAGTGTCTAAAAGTATTTGTATCTCACACACAGACACAGACAGAGCAGAGCGCGCAGACAGGGGGAGCTGTAGGACTGTACTATTGCTCAGGCCAATCAGAATCCAGCCACTGTTGTGATAGGCTCCTTGTTGGGAGAGCTTTTTCTCCACTATTGTCTCCTGACTGTGGACGACTCTCCATCTCCCGCTCTCTCTCTCTCTCTCTCTCTCTCTCTCTCTCTCTCTCTCTCATGGCTAAATTACATGAAGCGGGGGGACTTCATCGTGTCTGCCTCCGCTGAAACATGAATGATGGGATTGTTGTGAAATTGAAGTCACCTGTCAGGGAGGAAGGATTTTGCTTGAGAGAACCGGTGAGTAAAACATCATCTGTAGATGCAGCGGAAACCGACCGCTGGATTTCAAATGAGGTGCAATGAGGTTTCTGGGTTGATGGAGAAGAGGAGGTGGTTGGGGGGGGGTTTAGTGTTGGCTAATTATGCATGATGATCAGTGATAGATGGAAGGATGTATAAATGAAATTCCATTCAGCACAATTTACATTCCCTTCCACTGTCTTTTTTCATCGTGTTGCATTTGTGTGATGGCATTTTTTTCAACCAGGGCTTTTCCCCCCATCAACATGTTACATTTCCAATGTCAAAGCAGTGCAAAATGTATAGCCTTAGTCGTACCACAGATGTGTCACCAATTGTTGATATGTTTGCGTGTGCTTGCAAAGACATGACTGCAGTGTTTTTAAGACAAAGCTGATTGGTTGAGGCTTAATCTATCAAGGATGACCAGAATGGGGGGTTGGGGGGGTATGGGGGTTATGTGTGGAAGCTGTGTAATTACGTACTGGGCAACACTAGACACTGCCACGCTGAGCACTGTCGGGAGCTTAGCTGTTGTATTCATCCGTTAATGGCTGGCTACATTTGGCTGTACTGAATGTTCAAGGTTATGATGGAGAGAGAGAGAGAGAGAGAGAGAGAGAAAGGACAAAGCATCTGCGATGGTCAGATAGATAGATCATACGTTCTCTCTCTTTCTCTTTCTCAGTAAAAATGTTGAAATGTGGCGGAATGTATTGAAGCGATGTTTTTAGTGCTGACAATCTGACAAGTAGTTATTAGCTTCAGGCAAGGGGAATCGAGTAAAGGCTCCAGTTTTGATTTTTGTAATGATATTCAAACCTTTCATCTGCTTAGTTTTGCCTGAAATTTAGCACTGCAAGATTTTCTTCAGCCAGTCTTTTCTGCTTTCCCTCATGATCCCTGGAGTCGAGACCCTGATCAATTACAATATTGGTGTGTTTGGGATGGTTCTAGCCTCCATCCTCAAGGAACCTCAATGGATGAGTTTAAAGGCAAACGGAGAATATGAGCTGTGTTCTGAATATTACTTTTGTCTTTGCAGGAGGTGTCGTAGATAAAGACCTTCGCCATTACCTTAACCTCCGATTCCAGAAGGGCTCAGTGGACCACGAGCTTCAGCAGATCATACGGGATAACCTCTACCTCCGCACTGTGCCCTGTGAGTAAACTTCTGTTTCTTATTATTATGAGTTCTAAAATTTAAGTGACATTAGCTGGAAGTGATATAAACATTGCACTTAAAAACAAGCACTTATTTACAAATCTCTTGACTTGTGTGTTTTTCTTGCTGTACTAACAGGGTTCTTGCTTGATGGTATTCTTAGACTGTGACCTATTTGTACTAGCATTAGGATATGTTTTTGATGGGAACTACAAAGCACTTCAAGTTGCTTGAAATAAGAATATGCACTAACTTTGTTTGGCATTTGATGTCCAATTAGATGATTCTATTTGAATCCCTAAATCAACCCTGCTCCTGGAGATCCACCTTCCAATCCTCATCCAGCACACCTGACCTCACTAATCTGGATCGCACTTCCCAAAACCAGTGTATTCCCAAATCGTCCTTGTGTCAGCTGAGGGAGTTTTTCCATACCAACATCACCCCTTGTTTGCTCATGCTGGATCTACAACCAGATTTTTGTGAAGGCGCTTTGTGGCAATGGCTACTGTGAAAAGCGCTATACAAATAAAATGAAATAGATTGAATCAAGCCGACAGATTATCCAGAACAGGTGGAAGTAAATTCTATTAGCTCTCCAGGAACAGGGTTGATGAATACAGCCCTACAGCAAAGCCTTGTTGATATTGAGGTCCTTGTGTCTGGTGTGTTTGGGTTTGTCTGATCTCAGTATCAGTGCCTGTGATGATGACGACGATGTCATTGTATCAAGAGTTTTCATTGTGAAAAGAATAAATGTTTGGCTGCTGCTTCAGTGTGATGCAGAGTGAATCACCTAGCTGTTTACACAAGCAAACAAGAACTTATTGGTTATGGTTTTGGGATGTTTGCTCTTGAACTTGTACAGTCACTCTTGCAGAATGGTAAACGAATTTTGAGCAGATGCTCCTGTTACATGGTAATTAATTAAGAGAATCCACATTAGCCTCGTACCTTTCAGTTTACTCGATTTTAAAGAGGGAATGTTGAAGCCCTGCATGCGCTTATTTCTACCTTCTGAACGCAAGACTTTTCAATAGAAGATTTGCACCATTGGTGTTATTTGCTGGTTTTCAGCCAGAGCACTATTAACGGATTTGGTTCTGTTACGGATTAACAGTGGTGTGGTGTGAGTTAAACACTTTAAAAGCTTTTTCTAATTGGTCCTGTGACCCGAATGATAGCTGATGATTTCTATCCATTTGGGATTGAAAAAGAAATGTGAAAAGGGGTGGAAATTAAGATTTTTAACTCATCAGATCTCTTGATATTGAGGAAAGCTACGTCATTACAGCTGAAATGTTGTTGTTGTTGTTGTTGTTTTTGTTTTCCCCACTTCTCCAATGATGAGCAATTTGGGCTGAATCTCTCGAAGGTCATAATTTTCTCATCCTGCTTTTATGTTTTCATTTTCTTTGTCTTTTCACCGTATATCCATTTCTCTCTCTTATTTTTCAACTTCCGTCCATGCAGTTCCACATCCAGCTGTTCGTTTATCGCGTACTCCAGCAACTCTGTGCTGTCCTGTACTCTGTAGCTGTAGTTAATCCATTCTGTCTGTCTTTCCATCGCTCTCTTTCCCACTGTCTGAGACCGGGGTTTCCAAGGCAACCATCCCTCTCTCCTCTAGTCCTGCCGATGGAGCCCCCTCCCCCTCCACAGCACAGCGCAAAACATCACAATTACCCAGCGGCGGGCAAGAAACAGCGCCTTTGATTTATGCTCGTGCCGCACAGTCATGAGCAGACGGCTCTAGACGTATTCATGCTGTACGTCATTAAGGTAACTGAGCAGTCTAGTAGGAAATGCAAAGAAGGAGGGATTGGAAGAGAGAGAGAGAGAGAGGCCAAAATAGCATGTTAACTATGCACCAGACACACTAGCTGAGAGAGAAACAAGAAGGCGACTTGGGTGGCTTATCTTGCCTTGTAACTGCAAATATGAAGGAATTAGGTTCTACTAGAGAAAAGAATGAAATAAACAAGGAATTGAGTGAATTTCTAAATTTATGGTAAATAAAAGTTCAATATCATCTGAATTTGTATCATTGTTTCATTTCACATAATAGCTGTTCTGACTTTGCCATATTCGCACACATTCTAATGAGTTGAGCTTATTTACTTTCAGTGTGTGTTTACATAAATTATTGTTTTGCCACAAGATTTTACACCCCCACATGGCTTGGACATTAAGTAAAATTAATCAAAATGATGATTATTGCCTGCGGTTGTATTATTAAAATTACTGACTATTACTGCATTATAGAAAAGCACAATTACAATGTATCGTGTGTTAACAATGCAGATGCTTACATTACAGTCTATATTTTCTCTAATGGGACTAATTATGATCTAGCTTCAAATATTAGTGAAAAATTCATTAAGATAACTGTATTAATCAAAATATGATGCAGTATTTTTCATATTTATATTAGCTTTGTGTTAAAAATGTTCCCGATCTTCATGTGAAATTGTGTGCATTCCCCCTAAAGCTGTTTTTGATTGTTTTAGCGGATGTATGATGTATTACAGTTTGTACATTCTGACGTATTACTTAATTCAAGGCTTTTGAATTTTACTTGGACCTCATCATATAAATCCTGTTTTTTTCTGTCTCATGCACCATACATTTATTGTTTTTCAAATCTCTCAAAATTCCTGTGTATCTTATTGTTGACCACACGTGGGGAGGAAGAGTTTGTAATTTTATGTAAGGAATAAAACTCAACAATTAATACAGTTATAGGAAAATAATCAATGACACAGTGGAGTGTTGCCACCTGACACAAATTCGACAGTCCGTACAGGATTTTGCGGCGTTTTTTGTGCTAATTTGTTGCAGAAAACTACTTGAATTGGTGAAATTGTTTTGCAGCATCTTTCACAGTGATGTTTGTTGGTAAATGAAACGTTTTAGCTGTACTCATGTTCGACGCATGTGAATCGAAGAGGTGATGATGTCACATGACACGTCCCGAATCTGCCGTAATTTTGAAAAATTGCAAGCTCCTGTGAACATTGCGGAGTTTGCTTGATTTTGTGTTCATTTCTGCAAAATCCTGGAGGGACTGTTTAGCTGTACTCATGTTGATGAATGTGAATCATAGAGGGTGTCATGTAATATCAGAGAAGGAACTCTGGACTACAGTTCTGAGCAGCCACTGCACCTGAATCACATTCATGTTAACAAGCACTGATGTGTATATTAGCCACAGTTTGCACTGCACTCCTTGTCTTGCGTTTGTTTTTCTTTACCGTTGTCTCTGTGTGGCTGTGTTTTTGCTCTTTGTATTTTGTTTATTCCTAGCCTTAGTGTTTTTGCCACTAGCTCTAAGTTCCTGTTTTGTCTTTGGTGGTGTTTGTATTAAAGTTATCTGTACTTGCATCCGACTCCACCTCTCTTGACGTGACAGAACGCAAGACCTACTATTGATGCAGAAGAATGTTTCAGGATCCAAGAGGCCCTGTATGAAAGGGAGAAACCGATGTGGAAGAAGGAAGGGAAATTCTCCCTAATTAAAACCAATCAGGAATGGTTCAACGTGATGTACTCCATCAGGGGGTATATCAAAAAGGAGCCTTCCAACCAGGCTGGAACAATCTCCCACCCTCCCTCCCCTACTGTGGATCTCATCCAGCCTGCCGAGTCGATGGGGAACGTTGCTCAGTCTCCTTGTTTAGCTGAAGACATTGCTCTGCCTCCTGGTGTGGCCAAGAGCTCCGCTTTTCCTCCCTGATCCGCCTCGGACGTCACTACGCCAGGCTTGGATTCGGACATCGCTCCACTGTCGTGCTCGGCTGAGGACGTTTCTCCGCCTCCATGGTCGGCTGAGGACTTTGTTCCGCCTCCATGCTTGGCTGAGGACTTTGTTCCGCCTCCATGCTCGGCTGAGGACGTTGCTCCTTTTCTTTGCTTTGTGCCATATGTCCCCCCCCCCCCAAGCCTTTCAGAGAACTTTGACCCCCCCTAGCATCGTGGAGAACTTCGCTCCCCCTTCTGACCTCGCCGAGAGCGTTGCTCTCCCCTCTAGCCTCATGGTGAACGTCGCACCCCTATTGGGCTCAACAGTAACCCTCGCTCCACGCTCAAGCCAGGCTGGGGATGTTATGTCATCTGTCTACAGTGCGGAAGAGACCAACGCTCTTCGGAACCTCCGTGAACACGTCAAGCATCCTCTATCCAGCCCTGTGAGGGATGAAAAACAATGCAACTCTGTAATGCTTAGAGACATCTGGTCTGGGGATCCAGGGGATCCCCCTCCTGAACTGATTACGTGCTTCGGGAGCAACGCGTTAAGGGAGAGTTCTGTCATGTAATATCAGAGAAGGAACTCTGGACTACAGTACCCAGCAGCCACTGCACCTCAATGCATCACGGTCACATGACCACCCGCACCTGAATCACGTTCATGTTAACAAGCACTTATGTGTATATTAGCCACAGTTTGCACTGCACTCTTTGTCTGGTGTTTGTCTTTCTTTACCGTTGTCTCTGCAGCTTTGTTTATGGTCTTTGTTTATGGTCTTTGTTTTATGTTTATTCCTAATCTTAGTGTTTTTGCTACTACTGTAGTCCTAAGTTCCTGTTTTGTGTTTGATGGTGTTTGTATTAAAGCTATCTCCACTCACATCCGTCTCTGCCTTTCCTGAAGTTACAGAGGGTTTTGGGTGAATGTGTGTTTTGATGATGTCACGTAAAGTGTCTTGGTCCAAATCTGCAGCTGCAAGCTCCTGTGAATGTTACCATTTACATTACTGCAGTGATAAACGCTTACCAGCATCTCTTTTTTGTTGTTGTTGTTTTTTTTCTATTTCTTGAAGTTAATTAGACAAAACAAATGCAGCCTGAATGTTACCAAGAAAAATCTTCAGTCCTGATGACTCTCAAATGACAAACTCTTACAGAGCTCTGACATTGGAGACTCATTCCAAAAAAAAAAAAACCCTCAAAATACCATCAGCAATTACACACATTTGTAATTCGTTTACTGTTTGTGGAGTGTCCCTTTAATTAGGTGTTTCTATAGAAGTGATACCGTATTACAACAAGCACATAATATAACCTGTGATTTGAATTACTTGCTTTCAGAGCAATAGGAATCAAGACTTCAACAGTGCTGTGGTATAAATTATTCTTAATATGTAATATCTGTAGATGGAACCATTGCTCCAAATTCTAAAGCCTCAAATTACATATTACATCAGCACACAACACTGTAATACATCATGCTGGCTACATATTTGGCGCATGCTTTTTAGAAACATGAGCTTTCAAAGACAGCCAGAGAGGGCAGGAGGATTTTGGCAGAACCAGACACAACAGAAGCTCTTCTTCTGTTTTCTCTTGCCTCATTACACACACATTTGGAATCCTGTTGATTGATCATTCAACTCTCTGCCGATGTACTGGAGTTCATTTTGTGCCATTTGCATATACCCCAGCATTTCTTCCAAATGGAAAATATACTGTATGTTATATTCTTTTGTAGGTGTTGTTTGTAGTTATTTATACCACAATGCTTGATTCTGTTTGGTCAGAAAGTGTTGATTAGTTTTCTATAATAGTAACTCTGACAATATTTTGTTTTCAGGATGAAAACAAACCTTTGCAGTTTCTCAGATAGCATGACTTATTTCTTAACGGAGAGAGAAACAATACATAAATATATATTTAAAAAATTGTTAGCTTTGGCAAACTGTGGGGTGGTAACATCGGGGTGGTAACAGTTACTGCGCTTCATGTTGAGCCACAACACCACGCAGTCCTTGATTGTTTTCCTATAGCAGCATGCCCTGTTGTGCTTCGTTCATTACAACCTATTTAGTTAAATAATTGCAATTGCTTTAAAAGTGAATTACCCATATATGAGAATGAATAAATGGTGAGAGAAGGTAAACAAAATAAAAGGAATACTCCTGTGGAAGCCGTGGTTTGACAAAATAAAAGCATGTAAAATAACCTTATCCCTTCACACGGGAGGAAAACGGTCGATAATGCTGAATTTTATATTATATATACTGTATTTTACGTGTTAAAGTTCTCAACGTTCCTGTGTATTTACAAATCCTTTGACACAGAAGCTGGTGATGTTCAGCTGCAGGCTCTCAGTGCCAATAATCTGCATATCTCAGTTCTTTCAACTTCAGCTGGAGTGTTGGGGATTGAGAATTTAAACTGATGTGTAAAATGGCTTTATTTAAAACATGACATTTTTTAAGCAGACTATCCATTAGCATGCAAAGCCAAACTTATAGACCTTCTGAATGGCTCACGCATTGTTGAACAGTTAGCAAGCCTGTTTCTGTGTGATAACCAAGCAAAAATCCTGCAGAGTGGCGCTGAAGTCCGTCTGCCAGCCACTTTGTTTGTGCACTATCCACTGACCCCGGCTCGAGCCCCAAACAGTGACGGCACAAATTCCAAATGTCCTCTACCTCAGGGCTGCGGTGCTGTCTCTTTCTGTCAGTCAGTCAGTGAGTGGACATCAGGATGCATAATGAAGTCCTGTCCTTCCACAGGACAGCAGGAACTATGATTTACCCACGGCGTACAGTTCTTACAGACTTGTGTTTGCTTCACTGTGTCTGCTTGTGCCTCCACTCCTGAGTCACTCATTACAAAGACCCTGCATTAACCTGCCACTTAAAAATGTCCTGTAAGTAGCCGTGTGCCGTGGCACGGTGTTATCATCCTTCCGTCTCAGACTGCTGCACGCTGAAGAGGAGCACAAAATGAAGACAAAAGAAAGATGATATTTTGATTCCGTCATGTGTCAGGCTGCTTGAAGCTTTCACTAGGCTTGTCAGCACAGTGATGTGTTGTTCAGCACTGAGGAGCTCTGATTTCCAGGTGACGGTGTTGTTTAGACTTACAGTACCATCTGTCTTTCTGGAGGAGGGGAAAGAACATTTCGATACATGCCAATCTCAAAATGTTCTTTTGAATCCCCTTGGTCAGTTTGACTTGAATTGAAAGACTCATCTTTTTTTTCTTGCTGCTCGACACTGCTCTGTTCCTCTTCTTTTTGAGATGGCTTCAGATGTTCCAGACACCACACTAGAGCTAGTGCTGAAAACAAGACCACAAACTTGATAATTAACCCCCCCCCCCCCCACCAAAGGTGAAAAATACAGTGAGGTGTCCATGCAAACTGATAAATTTATCAGCAAGATGTACTACAGACTGAAAGCCTGTGTTTCCTCTTTATACTATTGATGCATCCATACCATTTTTTCACCATTTTTTTCATGTTTACTGAGTACATGTCTTTGGTACTTGATACCAATACCAAAATGGACTGTGGTGGGTCTCATCAGCAAGAACAGAGATTCAGCATACAGAGAGGAGGTGCAGCGGCTAACGGACTGGTGCAGAGCCAACAACCTGTCTCTGAATGTGGACAAAACAAAAGAGATGGTTGTTGACTTCAGGAGAGCACGGCGTGACAACTCTCCACTGAACATCAACGGCTCCTCTGTGGAGATTGCCAAGAGCACCAAATTCCTTGGTGTTCACCTGATGGAGAACCTCACCTGGTCCCTCAACACCAGCTCCATAACTAAGAAATCCCAGCAGCACCTCTACTTTCTCCGAAGGTTAAAAAAAGCCCATCTCCCACCCCTCATCCTCACCACGTTCTACAGCGGTACCATTGAGCAGCTGCATCACTGCCTGGTTTGGAAATTGCACCATATCGCATTGAAAGACCCTGCAGCAGATAGTGAGGACAGCTGAGAAGATCATCATGTTGTGGAGGACCCCACACACCCCTCACACAAACTCTTCACCCTCCTGCCGTCTTGCAAAAGGTAGCGGAACATTCCGGCCCTCACGGCCAGACTGTGTAACCGCTTCTTCCCCCAAGTCATCAGACTACTCAATACTCAGAGACTGGGCTGACACCCACACGCGCACACACACATACACACTTAGCTTAGCTTATGGTAGTCCATTGTGTCCGATGATGATATTCCTCCTCATTAACGGTGTGTTGTTTGATGGCTATTTGTGTCCCATCCATGAGCTACAAATTTTATTGCACGTTGGACATGTGAAGTCTGGGTTAGTGGAGGCAGGCATGGCTGTATGTGTCCTTAGTCTTTTTTGCTGTTTCTCTCCGATTCCATGTGCTCTATTCCTGTGTGGCAGAGCTTCCGCCAGATAGAGTGGATAACGGCAGCTTCTTCCAATCATGAGGGGCTGATTTGACATTTCCACGGTGATGTTTTTAGCTAGTCTTTGTACCGCTTCTTCTGACCCCCCTGCAGACCGGTGGCCCAGATGAAGTTGTCCATACAGCACTTGCCATTGCAGACGATCTGGAGGCAACCTAATAACATGCCCAAGCCAGTGTAATTTGTGTTCAGTGATTGTGGCCTTCATGCTCTTGCAGTTTGTCCTTGCAAGCACTTTGGAATGTGGTACATGTTCACGCCATGTGATCCTCAAGATTCACTGTAGGCATCTTATATGGAAGCATTCCAGCATCCTTAGGTGGCGAGTGTCTGTGACCCAGGCTTCACAGCTGTATAGGAGAGTGGTGATACAGACGGCTTTATAGATGAAAACTTTGGTGTGAGGATGGAGGTGGTTGTTTGGAAAGACCTTATGTCTGAGTTTGCCGAAAGAGTCAGAGGCTTGTTTTATCCGATTGTGGATTTTGTGGTCGATGTTGCAGCCCTCAGATAGGATGCTGCTCAGGTATTTAAAGGATGGAACTATTGTGAGTGGATGATGTTCTATGGTGAAGACAGGCATAGTGGGTGGGGGGGCCGGACCTCCATTGGCATATCACCTCAGTCTTGGTAGTATTGACTGACAAGCCCAGTCTTCTGTAGGCCTTCACAGCCATGGCAAGGATGGTTTGCAGTTCCTCTGGGGTGTGAGCCACAAGCAGGCAATTATCAGCATACTGCAACTGAAGGATTGCTTGAGGCCTTGGGGTTTCGGATATTAAAAAGGTTTCCATCTAGCCTGTCCACAGTGATTCCTCTACTGCTTCCAGCTTGTCATGAAGAAGCTTTGTGACACATAGGAGGAAGATGTTGAAGAGCACCGGTGCCAACACACACCCTTGTCTTACTCCAGTGCATACATTAAAAGCCACCCATTCCTGCCCCCCATGGTCACACGGGCCACAATCCCATCATGGTAATGTGACAGGATGTTCACAAATTTTCCTGGCAGCCAAATTTTATCAGGATTTCCCAGAGTAGCTCTAGATTCGCAGTGTTGAAAGCTTTGGAGAGATCAACAAATGCCATGAAAAGGTCCTGATGTGGTTCACAACACTTTTCTTGTAGCTGTCTTACTGTGAAAATCATGTCCACAGTGGTCCGGTTCTTCCTGTAACCACACTGTGACTCTGGCAACAGATGTTATGTTAGGTTCTCCACCAGCCTGCATAGCATGACTTTTGCCAGGACCTTGCCTGCAACAGCTAGAAGTGATATGCCATGACTGCTTCCACAGATGGATTTGTCACCCTTGTTTTTGTAAACAGTGACAAAGTTGGCATCCCTCCATTGTTGAGGGATATTCTCCTGATACCAGACCTGCAGGGTGTATTGGTGGATCATCCTGGTACACAAGTAGCCACCATGTTTGAGGAGCTCTGCTGGGATACCATCACTGGCTGCTAACACCTCTTGAAAAGTTGGTGGGTAGTCAAAGACTTGAATTAGGTAGCTCCTCCAGGATGGAGTGATCAGTTGGTGAGTGTTGGTTGAGAAGGGCTTCAAAATGTTCAGCCCACCTTGCCAAAACCTATTTTTGATCTTTTAAGATTGTCAATCCATCTGCTGTTTTTAGAGGTGTGATTGAGCAGCTACTAGGGCCATATATTGTCTTTATGGAGTTGTAGAAATTGTGCATGTCTTTTCTGTCAGCATATGATTGGATTTCTTGAGCTTTGTTGATGTATTTTGTAAAGTACATAAGGTTGTTTGTACCTCCTTGCATGCTGTTTGCTACTGTTGCCGGAGGATGGTGGTTGCAGGGCAGTTAAGAGTAGCCCTGTATGCTCTGTGCATGATTTCAAGCAGGGATAGGGTGGTATCAAATTTCTCATCAAAACAGTCCCGATGCTTTCTGGCTTTATAGCCTAAAGAGTCAACTGCAGCTTTGTATAGCATTGAGAATATGGAAGTCCATTTCTGATTCATGATGTTATCAAAGCACAAGATGACCTCAAACTCTGGTGCATTCATATCTTCAGAATGACGGAACATGTTCCTTACTGGTGCTGACTTTAGTTTAGCACAGATCAGCTGCTTTTAAGTGGACTTCCAGAGGCTCTGCCAAGGACGGACTTTGATGCGGAGCTTGGTCATAATCAAGCGGTATGATCCGTCCAGCATCCTGCACCTCTCATGGCCCGGGTCAACAAGACATCACTGGTGTCAATGCGGCTTGTTATGATGTAGTCAGTCAGGTGCCAATATTTCGATCGTGGGTGCATCCAAGATGTATTGTATGTAGTCTTCTGTTGAAACAGTGTGTTGTAATGGTGAGGTCATGTTCTGCACAGAGTCTTAGCAACCTCAAGACACTCACATTGACCTGCTTAACCATGTGTCTACCCATTACTCCACTCCATAAAACGCTGTTTCTTCCCACCCAAGCATTAAAGCCACCCAGAAGAAAAATCTGGTCATTCCCGGGGATACGGTGAAGGGTATCATCTAATAGTTGATAGAAGCTATCCTTCACAGTGTTGTCTGATGGTAGAATGAGTTCCTCAGCAATCAGCGCGGTCCTTCTATGAGGTCTATCATGATTTGCAAACACTATCCAGGTGGGTTCTGACATTCCATGTTGCCAGTTTGAAAGGGATAATTTTCTTATTTTGATCCCAAGTTGCATCACAATTTTGAAAAAGCCACAGCAAAATCAAACATTTTTGGCTGCAACAATCACAAGAAATAAAACATTGTGAAATCCTGTCCTGGACGGATTTATCAGCTGTCTCTCTCTTTCTCTCACTGTCTTTCTCTCTCTCTGTTTCTGTCTGTCCTAGTGTCTCTCTCTCTCCTTCTCTCCCTCTCTCCCTCTCTCTCTCTCTCTCTCTGTTTTTTTGTCTTCCATTTTTCTTATTTCTCGTTTTCTCTTTTTTTCTGTCTCTTTCTCTCCCTCTCTGTTTTTGGGGACTAGCATTATAATAGTTAGGTTTTGGTTCACTGGATCCTTTAAAACCTAACTTGGAGGTTAAATAAGGTGAACATGCAGAGCTTAGGAAGTCTCTGTGCTTAGGTAACATCATGATTTACCCCAGTGCAGGAACACAGCGCTGCTGTATTGGAAAGAGTTGGTGGTACATTGAGAACTGTCTGCCACAGGGCGTGTGCATTATGCATGATGTGGGTTTGCCCTCCCACTCTTGTCAATTGGGTGAAATGTAGAGCTGTATCCGTCCCGGGAACGACATTAAATGTGGAAGTGGGTCACTGAAGACACAAACTCGGCACATTTTGACAAGCCACTCCATTGTAGACTGTGGAAAAATGACCTGGGCTCTGGAGCTTGCCTGTTTCAGATTTGAAATGTCTAGCGCGTGTTGAACATTAGAGATTATTGAAGTGCATGCTGGTTGTTTTTTAAAAATAGCGCCTTTGAAATCATCTTATTTTATTTTATTTTTTACTATATCTACGTCTTGTTTTGGTTTGGGTTTGTGCCTCTATATTTGTGCCTCTAGAATTTTTCTGATCATTCAGTTGTGTCTGCAAAGCAAATTGCTCCAAATAAGTCACAACACACATTCCAAAAGTGCGTCAGTGCTTTTTCAGATGAGCCAAAGACAAACAGTCTGCAAAGTGATGGAAGGCTACAACGCACACGTTTCCTGTCATCTGTTCTTGGATACATCTCTCTCTCTTAATCTCCAAGTGTTCTGAAGTTACCCATTACACTCCTCAAACGAGCCCTCATTAAGGCCGTATACAGAGCCAGTGGCCCCTACGGGACACTTCTAGACGTCAGTGGCAGATTTAAGAGCTCGAGGATAAGAGAGTGGAGGGTATATGGCTGAATCAATACGTAAAGAAAGAAGAGTGGATTTGTGAGGGCTTTGAATTCCTCGAGGGTTCATGGCCCCGTTTGAATTGGTCCTCTTCCTAATGAGGCAAATCACAGAGAGCAACAACTCTCTTTAGCAACCATGGCTGTAGATCATTGATTCTATAATGAAAAAAACCCCAGACATTTTGGGGTGACGTTAATATCTTAGCAGCGCTGCTTTCTTAGATAGGAAGATAAATATCTGTTTAAAAGGTTAAACACAGCTAATCTCGAAAACCAATATCCTCAGGTTAAACGGTACTTCAGGAATATTAAACCATGCAACCACACCATAAAGAACATGTGAATCATTAGGGGAACAGATAGTAAAATAGTTACACTTTCAGCAGCGAGGTGAAATGCATCATTCTATAAATAGCCTCAAGCCTCCGAGTCTTAAAAATAACCCGCTGTGTGGCTGAACGTTGTGTCCTCTTGATTATACATTTCCCGCAGTCAGCATTCGAGCTGCAGGTCCTGTGATGATTGCTTTCCTATGGATGCATGTGTTGTGCATATACTTACAAATTAAAAAAAAAAATCATCATTACTGTCAATACTATCCCAACTCCCGGTTGTGTTTTTTGCTTAATGAACACTTTTTTGCTTAAGAGAGCAAATTTCCTACCTTTGTCCTCCTCATCATCATTAATCAGCTATAAAGGAATTTGGTGTCATTTGGAAGCAAACACCAATGCAAGATTTTACCAAGATCTTCAAAGTCAATCAGGTAACTTGGGCCACTTGTTCAAGGCTCCAGGTTGCTTACTGTTTTTAGGCAAAGAACAGTAAACTTATCAATGCTACAGTAAGTTCTTTGCAGTATTTGCCTAATTAAAAATAGTGGCAACAAGGCTACATGCGCAATACATTTTCACATTAATACATGTTGCTGGTTGGTGTGGAGGTGGAGACAGATTTTAGGTGAAACGTGTGACGATTTTCTTTTCCTCTGATAAACATATGAGCTGCCCTTAGAGAAGCACTGGATCATACAACTCTGGATGAACTGACACCTTAGAGTTTCCCTCTCCTGTTTACCTCACACCGCTACACTGGTGTGAATGAATGAAGCTTCCCCCTGACTAGCTGACACGTGGTTGTCGGAGTCAAAAGTTAATCTATTTGAAATTATTTGTATGCGTCAGCATAAAGTGGTGTGCGTTGCCTGTCTAATTAAAATCAACAGCAACAAATGATGCATTTTTGCCAGATACCAAAAGTGATTCACATTGTGATTTTATGAAAATATATATAAAAAAAATGAACAGATGATTTATTATATGCTTAACCATGTCTGAGACACTCCCAACAAGTGATTTAATAAGCTAAATCATATTAGTCAAAGTAGTACTGTCACATAAAGCATTCACCAGTTGGGACGAACTCATTCAGTACTGAGTGCTGGTTTTGGAGCATCATACACATTATTTGCACTATTCACTGAACTGGTATCTGATTGAATCTGACAGTTCCTCTGATCATGATGACTGACACAACACAGATCAAGTATTCACCAAAATTGACAAAGTATCAAGTATTGACCAAAATTAAACTTTCTAATCAGTATTATATCTCAGAAAGGAAAGATGGGATTGGTGTTTTAAAGGTTAATTCTGCTTGTCTGGTTATGATGATCTGGGCAGTTTACACGCACCGTTTGTCTCGTTCTACTTGCAACATTAAAACATTCCCTGTAGGCACAAACAATATTGATATCTGTCCAGGAGAAATGTGAATTTGATGTCCAATTTCATCCCATTTGTGATCAGCAGGTTTCTCCATTGTAGCAACACATTTTGGCAACAGATTGTGTTTTTTTTGCCTGGTTACCTCGCTGTTTAACACAATATGAGGGCATGTCTATAACATGACTGAGGGGTTTGACTCTCATCTCCGTCCTGTGTGCGCTGAGTTTCCTCTGGGTACGCCAGTTTCCTCCCCCATTCCAAAGACATGCGTTGTAGGCTATTGGCATTTCCAAATTGTCCATAGTGTGTCATTCTGCCCGGCGATGGGTTGGCAGTCTGTCCAGGGTGTCCCCTGCCTTGTGCCCCGAGTTTCCTGGGATAGGCGCCAGCCTCCCCTTTGACCCTGTGTAGGATAAGCGGTATGGTACAGTTTCACTGTATTTCCCAGATATTTCCATGTAGGTTATAATTGTAAGAAATACAGATCTGTGTGCCTTTATGTCAGCAGCAGCGAGGATGGCCGCAAGTGCAGGAATAAGCAGCTTTATTCAGAAAGCTTCAAAACACATCCTAATCGTGAGGCAAACTCAGAACAGGAAACAGACAATGATCAGGTGATTTGCAAACAAAGCATGGCAAGAATCAAAAACCAGAATATCAGAATCACTAAATACAAGGCTTGGTAACAAAGGCTTGGATTGTTAGCAAGGACACAGAGCGTATACTTCACGCTGAACTGTGGGGTTGTGTGTTCACTTATGGTGTGGTTCATGATTGTGTGTGTGTGTGTGTGTGTGTGTGTGTGTGTGTGTGTGATTAGTAGGATGGTGACTATGAACTTGACTGTGGGTGTGTCTCGATCAACTCCCTAGCTCCGTAGTTGGTGAATCTGTATATAATGTAGATGAGTTCAGCACTGTAAGGACCCTGGCTCACTATACTTTGGGACACTGATGACTCAATATCATTTGAGAGCTAAAACAACAATAACAAGCTACTTACATTTGTAGACGAAGTTGGCTGAGAGTTTGCCCCCAATTTTTTTCGAGCTGAAAGGCTTCAGAAAACATGATGTCATTTCCAGTAAGGCAACATATTGAGCATTGATGCTTCCTGGTTTTTGCAGTGCATTGTGGGATTTGTTTAGGGAGTGAACGTTCTAGTGCACGGGAAGGATTTTGCAATTGAAGCAGCCCTTAAATGGCCGACTCCCTGATCAGTGCTCTGACTACTGAACTAGGGAGCTGATTGAGACACACCGAGAGTCTGTTGAGTGTTGTAGTTTGTGGCAGCCATGTTCGTAGGCAGCGTTGTGTTCTGGTAGATATAGTGTGATGCCGATTCCAGCATTGGCTTGACACTTTAATAGAAATTTGCTACATGTAGCCGTGTAACTATTGTGCAAAATTTGGCCCATCTCGTGTAGCTCTAATATTAAAACAGTGAAAAAATGATGGGCTCAAGTACACAGATTTCAGACATGATCAGTGAAATCACTCTAAAACACAATGATTTTGATCACTTATTGACGTTTGGTATGATTTGAATGCTTAGTTTTGGCCTGTTTTGACTTTCCTTATAAGGGAAAAATCAGAGGATATAGTAGACATAATGGTGGTGCGGCAGGTAACGTTACTGGCCACATGTCTGCTTGGGTTTCCTCTGGGTTCTCTGGTTTCTTCCCATCTCCCTAAAAACATGCTTGTAGGTGTATTGGTGATTCTAAATTGCTCTGGTGTGAATGTGTGTGTGAATGGTGCCTATTCAGGGAGTATTCCTAGGATTGATTCACAATACTGACCAGGATGAAACTGTAACTGTGTCCCAAATGACATCCAATACACTATGCACTTACACTATGCACTACTGTATGTACTCTACCGTCTAGTGTATACATTTCAGATGGGTAGTATCTTCTCAAATAAAACACTAACATTTTTGTTTACTAGCCAGAAGTATAAGGCGTTTCACAGTCGCTGGCAAATGATGTCAAAGGCACATAGTGCGACGCAGCTAACTTTAGCAGAATACCCAGAGTCAAAGTATCAATTTAACATAAAGAAATTAATCTATTGAAGCCCCGCCCCTCTTCCACTATTTAAGCAAAGTTGCGACTGTTGGGTGCGTGAAATGTTCAACATCCAACACTTTGTTTTTTCAGTTGAATAAGTGCATCATCCTGGTACTTGAAGTGCACTTCTTCCTGTTGGAATTTTCAGTGTGAACACACTACTCACACTATTTATACTACAAAATGGCATAGAATAGTGGCTAAGTATGCAAGTCGGGACAAATGTCCAGTACTTGCATACACTTTCGCTACAAACTCAAAAGTACATACTTTTTGTTCACAAAAAGAGTACATGCTTTTAGTGGACAGTGTAAGTCGGCGAATTGAGACACAGCATGTAACTGAGAATGAATGAATGAATGAATGACTGAATTGGGACATTTTGTCAAATAAGCTGCTCCATCCGTATTGCAGTGTGGGGGCTGTTACAGAGGACTAAAATGTCTGTGTTGTATTGATTATTCTGTTTGTGCCTGAACTTATTTAACATGCCACACTGAACTGTAGATGATGAGTGTGATAAACTGTCTCTGCCGCATCTGCTTGTTAAGGGGACACTTGTCTCCGCTTTGCTTTGATGCGTTCGGAAGCTCCAGCCGTTTGATTGACACTGACTAATTCCCTCACAAGAAGTGGCGTATGTGTTTGGATGTCACTTTAGTGTGCTGTTCTTGTTTGCTAATACCCTTGATGAGGTGTTTAAATTATGCCAGTGAAAGACTTAGTCGTATGTTCCTACTTGACACTCATTTCTTTTCTCTGAAACTCTTCTTAACGATTATCTAAATCAAAAATTCATGAGAGTTTAAAATTTAAAAAAAAAAAATTTATGACAGGTCTCTGATAGTGGCTTTATAATAACACTAATCTCTAACTAGAGAACATTGGAAAAGAATGAATCATTTAAAGGCTCCCAGGAGAAATGGCTATGTATTTGAGCGCTGGAAACCGTATGCAGAGGAGACTTACATGATGGTTTAAGACAGTGGTTCTCAACCAGGGGGCGCGCCCGGGGGGGGGGGGGGGTCACGGAGAGATCGGAAGGGGGCGCTAATTGTTTTCAAGAAAAAAACACAGACAGGGCATCATTTGGGTACTCGGTGTATTTTATTGCTTTTCAAATAGAATGTACATAAATGAAAAACTCTGTGTTCCCTCTCCCTCTGTATTTTATTTTTGCTGGGGAGAGGCGGAGCTTAGCCTTTCTTTTATCTAGCTGTCAGTGCAGACCAGTGTAGCCAACTTAGTGACTTCTCAGACCCCTTTAGTGACTTTTTTTTTTTTGCAAAAAATTATAAACGCCTAGCGACAAATCTAGTTACTTTTTGAACAAACCTTAGCAACTTTCCAAATATCACCAGTCCTGTCCTGCAAGCGCGAGGTCTTTCTTTCCCGCTGCACTCTCACCTCTCTCTGCGTCTGCTCTGTTCAGTGAGTGGCTGAGAACTGGAGATTTAACAATGTCATGGATAACGAGATGCAGACCTTCCTCCCAAATTACATGATTCACATGTGAATGTTTTTAAATTGCAAGACGAATGGAATGCAATATGTTAAATAGTACATGTTATTATAGCCCAGTTCTCTTGTTCAAAGTAGTTATAGTGTTCAGAAACATTTTATATCATTCATGTTCCATAACTGTCCGTTATATAGTTTTATAAAAGTCATAAAAGTTATGAAACATAATTTAAAAAGTAGCCTACAAAAACACAAAAGCAAAAAAAAAAATCTATCTATCTATCTATCTTTGTAAAACATATATATAAAGATTTTATATAGAATAGATAATCATTATAACGGGTCTCCTCCAAATTTGGTGGATAGGGGAGGCTTGGGGGGCTTTAGTTACAAAAGGATGAGAACCGCTGGTTTAAGAAGTCAGTATGGTGTAAGTGTGCAGACTCGGTGTGTGAGCGCCCTACAGTGTGCTGTCTCTCCCCTCATCGGCTGAAGTGTGCTTGGCAGGGCTTAGCCGTCTTACAGTTTCACTGGTTGACAGAACAAAACTCTTTAATGGCCTTTCAGTCCGCCTGGGTGCTCTCTCCTTCACTCGTCACCTCTCCCAGAGTCACCCTGATACACAAGTGGCCTCATTCCCTCATCCTTCACCACAGAGCGAGCGAGAGAGAGAGAGAGAGACTTGACTTTAAAAGGTCCTTTAATATCCAAAGTAAAAAATTTTCCATCATAGAAGGAACATAAAATTCGTTGAGTATCATATTTTAGCAGATCACATGATTACTCCAAAAAAAAAAAAAAATTACAATAAAATTTTCAGGTTTCCATTATGATCAACATCACAAACACATTGTTTTACACCCCATTTGCATTTAAATGATTCAAGATCTTTTACCAATTCATAGTAGGTCTTTTCGATTCTTAGTCTTGATCTTATTAGCCCTCTGACAACTAGGTCAACTTCACAAGGCTCTTTGCCACACAGTTTTTCTTTTTGTGATAGCCAAATGGCCATTTTAGCTTGTCCAAATAAAAAGTTCAGCAGTACATGAGATTCCTTTTTACTCTTTTAATAATTAGGTCCATATATGTAACGCATAGGTGAAAAGGCTTCTCCCAGGGCCTGACACCACCCCTCTATTATTGGGAAGAAAGGTTGTAATCTAGTATACTCTAAAATCAAATGAAAAACCGTTTCTTGTATGCCACAGAAGGGGCATCCCTCCCTCACCTGCGGATCAAGATGTGCTCTGTGTCTGTTAGTGGCTATTATACCATGCACCACCCTCCACTGGAGATCTCCAGTTCTTTTCTTAATAGGAGTTTTGTACAAGGTCCTCCAGCTGTCCCTGGAGGAGGCATTGAGTCCAAACACCTTCTGCCGTTTAGACTGCTTTCCGTTTGCGAGGGCTTGAAGATGCATCATCTTTGTACACAACTTGTAAAGTGATTTTTTCCCCGGGTTGCTGAAGGCTCCCAATCGGGGTGTCTTGAAGGATAATATTCCACCTTCTGTTTCCTCCCAACTTTCAGTCTTGGCTGCAACTTCTAGTTCTGGAAATTCGGATAGATCCGTCTCCCCATTATAAGTTTCCAAGGCGAGTCTGTAGTTCTGTGGTAAAGACTCAGCAATCTGAGTCAAAATTTTCTCTGCCACTCGGATTGATATTATGCCCAATTTCCTTGCGAAAATCTCATCTGATATCCATTCGCCTCTAGTTATCAAGTGTCCGATTTTTGTGGTTTTTGAAGCCCATAGACTTTTTCTGAGCGACAGGTCTCTAAAAACGTCCAGGTTCAGAGCAGAGTTGAAGAGTAGTGGCTCTTCTCCTTGCCACATGCTTTGGGCGTTGTTTGATTTCCTAGAAAACTTAAAAAGTGTTTAGGAGCGATCTGTAAAATGATGTTAATCCTGACAGATCCAGCTTGCTTATATTCATCAGGAACAAGTGACGATCTAGACCCATGTTGCCTGCTTTCCTCAATAAGGCACAATAATATCCCAGCCCAGCTCACGTCCTTCCCGTACAGGAGTCTCTGAGCCATTTGGAGTCTGAAAGTTTTCACTCTAGCTCCGATGTCCACTAGGCCTTGTCCTCCTTCCAGTCTGGGCAGATACAACACTGGTGCCTTCAACCAGTGTTGACCTGACCAGAAAAAGTCCACCAGGCACCTTTGAATGTGTCTCATGAGTTTCTCTGGGGGGTCGAGGATCATCATTTTGTGCCAGAGAGAAGAGGCCACAGGGTTGTTACATATAAGTACCCTTCTCCTGTAGGACAGCTGGGGTAGCAACCGTTTCCAGTGAGACAAGCGCGCACGTGTTTTCTCCAGCAGGCCCTCCCAATTTTGCTTTCAGTATTCATCTGTTCCCAAAAAGACTCCTAAATATTTAAACCCTGCCCTTCCCCATTGCAACCCACCAGGAAGTGATGGACTTTTAACGGCTTGACCACACCACACGGCATCGCTCTTATGCCAGTTCACTTTTGCAGATGACGCTTTTCCATAACATTCCAGGGCGTATTTTACCACCTTAACATCACCATCACCTCTAATTAAAGCTGTGATATCATCCGCATATGCAGATAATTTAGTGGGTTGTTGGGAGTTTAGAGTGTCGATTTGTAGACCTGTTAATTCTTTCCTGAATTTATATAGCAGAGGTTCAATAATAATGCTGTAAAGTTGGCCCGACAGGGGACAGCCCTGCCTGATACCCCTCTGAGCCTTCACAGCAGTACTTAAGCCACCAGCCATTTTTATCATAAATGTAACTTCAGTGTATAATAGCCTTATCATTGAAATAAAATTTTCACCAAAACCAAAAGCCTTTAAGGCGTTAAAAAGAAAAACATGTTCGAAAAGCTTTCTCCTGATCTAATGATAAAAACCCCATTTTGATCTTGTTGTCATAGGCATAGTCATATAAATCCCTTACTAGATGCAGATTATCTGCAATAGATCTGTCTTTTACACAATATGATTGATCTTTGTGTATGATTGTGTGCAGTACGTCATTTGCTCTGTTTACCAAACATTTTGAAAAGATTTTGTAGTCTGAACACAAAACTGCTACAGGTCTCCAGTTCTTTAAGTGTGTCAGGTCCTCTTTCTTGGGAAGCAATGTTAAAATTCCACGCTGGAAGCTCTTGGGAAGGTTTTTTTCTGTGATCCTTTTTTGAAGAACTTTGAGATAGTCATGTCCGAGAACAGGCCAAAATGCCTTGTAGAATTCAGCAGGCAGTCCATCTATTCCAGGTGCTCGGCCTACAGAGAGTCCCATTACCGCAGCTGTGACGACTTAGTAGGTTAGTCCAGTCTCTAAGGAGTTTTTCTGCTCCGACGATAGAGCTGGAAAGTTACAAAGCAGTTCATCCCTACATTGCTTGTTTGAATTTTCAGAAGCATATAGGCTTGAGTAATAGTTCACAGCGATCTTTCGCATCTCCGTAGGGTCCGAGGTGGCTTGAGCATTACAGTCTTTTAAAACGTACATAATTTTCTCTTGTTCTTTTTAATGCTCTAAATAAAAAAAAAGAAGTAGGAGCATCCATGTCTCGTGCCATTAAAAAGCGACTTCTTACAAGAGCTCCTTTTACTCTTTCATTTAAAATCGAGTTCAGCAGGTTAGACTTTTCAGTCCACAGGTCTTTAAGGTGTGCAGAAACATTTTTTGTCATGCTTTGTTCTATGCGGATAATCTCTCTCTCAAGACATTCCACTGACTTTTTTATACAAAACGTAGAATATGATAGGTATTGTTGACAGAAGTTCCTTATTTGTACTTTCCCTATCTCCCACCATTGTATGCAATTTTCATAAAAAAATTCTCTCACTTTTCCAAGACTCCCAGAAAAATAAAAAAATCTCACAGAAATGTTTATCTTCTAGTAACTTGATATTGAAATGCCAATAATAACTTTTTTGTTTTGTTGTTTGTAAGGTACACTCCATGGTGACAAGTTTATGGTCAGATATTGGGGTAGGAGAGATGTTGGATTTTAGAACTCTGTTCCTCATATCATGTGATGTATAGAACCTATCCAACAGTATAGAACCTATCCTTGCAGCAGAAATCTTTCCATCACTGATTTTTACCTATGTATACTGACGTGTAGAGGGGTTATGTTCCCTCCATACATCAGATAGGTTTAGGTTTGTTTTTGATCACATTGTCTAAACGAGTGGCACTCTGTGCATGAGGTTCCTCACTATTTCTGTCCTGTGTAAAATCCAAAGTGCAATTAAAATCTCCTCCTAAGATTATGAGGTCTTCTGTATGTTGTTATTTTCTTAAAAAAATTCTCTAATTTATTGAATAGACGTATCCTCTCTACGCCTATATTTGGGGTGTAGATGTTCACGAAGAGAAAGTTAAGCTTACTGATTTCTGCCCTCACAATCAATAGTCTCCCTGGGTCAATTTCGTTTTTGACAGAATTTTTACTTTGGCAGTAGGAGAGAAAAGAACTGCCACTCCGGCACTCAGGTTGGACCCATGACTGAGGACCATTTCTCCTTCCCACCATAGGCCCCATTCAGCCTCATTGGTTGGGTCACTGTGAGTCTCTTGCAACAGGATCACACTTATATCTTTTAGCTGTACTATCTCAGAAAGTAACCTGTTCATTCTTCCACCCCTCATCCCATTGATATTTAGAGATCCCACCCGCAAGACTTCCATAAAGAAAAGGGAGAGGAAGAAAGAGAAAGTACGTAAAAAGAGGAAGTTAATCATCATCATCGTCGTGTTTGCGTTTTTCCTTTGCCCTCGTTATTCTTTCATTCCCTGTTTGTTTCCTTTGTCTAATGGCGGTCAGATGCTTTCTTAGTCGATATCTCTTCTGTTGTGAGAGCTCTTCGTAGTTGCTAGTTTTCCTAACAGATGCAATTAATTTTTCAGGATCTGAAAAGAAGTCACTGAGTTCTACACCTGTTTTTCCTTTTGTCTCGTCTAAAAAGTAGTTCATCTCTTCAAGGGTATACAAATCTTGTTCAGTCACACTTCCCATATCTGTATCTGACCAGTGTTCTTCATCTCTCGACCCATCATCAGCATATTGGGACATTTCATCTAACTCATCAGGCACATTATCTTCAGAGCCTCCTGCTTGTGATTCTTTAAGTACACACATTCCTTCATTACCTTCCTGTACTTCACTCTTATCAGTCTCATCAGTTACAATCTCAGAGTCACTATCTGGCTGTTCAACACTCCTAACATCTACGTTACCATCACTCACTTCCTCTGAGGTTCCTTCCTCCTGTGTTTCAGTGCTTTGTTTTTCTGGGTCCTGTCGATGTTGATTCTCACTTTCCACATCTCCACGCGATGTAGATGGCCGCTGGTCATCTTTATGTGGGCATGTAAAACGCTTGTGCCCTAGCTCACCACATACGAAACACTTCAGATTTTCAGTACTTGCATAAATCATGTAAGAATTCTCTTCCTGTTTAACTCAGAACGAAACTTCTAGAGTGCGCTCCGGCGAATTCAAAAACATAAAAACTTGGCGGCGGAAAGAAGTAACGTGTTTAAGCGGCATATTTTTACGGCCTAAAGGAATTATCCTTACTGGGCTTGCTATCTTCCCAAATCTTTGCAACTCTTTTGTGATTGCGTCATTACTGATAAAAGGTGGAACATTCGAACCGGTAATCTTAGTTGCTGGAGTGGATAGAGGGGTGATCTGTACGTACACTTCCTTAACCCATATTCCACTCACAGTCAGCTGGTTAATCAGCGCTTCGGATTTTAAAAACACAACAACCGCTTTGTTCATTTTTGAAGCCGAAACTATGTTGTCGAACCCAACCTGTTCTCCCATAGCTACAAGTAGCTCCTCTATCGTTACTCCGGGTTCTGGTACACACCTGCACCAATTTCGGAGAGAGGTTTGGTGATGTTTGCCCGGGAGTGGACGCCATTTCGGCGTCTAAACTTTTGCCTCGTTCTTACTTCTTCCAAATAACAAGGGAAAAAGGAAAAGAAAAAGTAAAGAAGATAACAGAGGAAGGAAAAAGTAAATAAACTTTTTCGCAGTCGTTCTCAGAACCGCGCTCCGTCCTCCCCACGCACACACTCCCAGCGAGAGAGAGAGAGAGAGAGAGAGAGAGTTAATAGAGGAGTTCAATAAACTAACACGGAAGAGTAAGGAAGAGATTTTAATTTGAATTATTGATGTGTGTTGGGGATTTAGGTGTTAGGTAGAGATTAAAAAAGGATCAAATTTTGATAGTTTGTTATTGATATTACATACCTAAATATTTCTTCTTTCAGATTGCTAATATGAGGAATTTTATGCAGTTATATTTGTGACAACGCCACATAACCTCATCTAGCATGCCAAGCTAGCAAGTTACATTGTGATTTCATGATTATGATACACTGTATACTTTCTCCTATTATCGATACGATTTCAGTTTTACCCAGTTTCTGTATAATAAAAGAATGAAATGTACTTCCATGCGCCGTGTGATGGTTGTTGTGGTCTGTTTTAGAAACTGTTCACACATTTAAGTCCAAAGAAAACATCCTGGAACAGCGTCAGATGTTTTAGGTCAATCCGTGAGCACTTCATAGGGAACCTTCTATAGGAGGTGTACTCAGTATTACCTTCAGTAGACACTATCTAGAGACAATATTTAGGAAATCTATTGTGCATTATACTCACTAAAGTCTATACGCTACACTACAGGGTCAGTCCATCTCAAGTGGTCCAATAATTGCATAGTTGGTTGCTTGACTGACCACCATTTCTTTTTATTTTTAATTAATATTTTTTATTTTATTTGGTTTACCCACAGCAGCCATGTTTGTGTCATGGCACACAGCTAATTTCGGTTATACAGCTGTTTACGGAAGCCTCGGTATCTTGGCTCAGGATGGGCCTAGTTCCTTGGAACAAAAACTGATCTCTAGAGCACATTACAAGTTATATGTACATATATAAACATTTTAATGGTCAAATGTAATGCTCAATATTGCTCACAGTTCCTCTTTTAGGGTCAATTTACTGGATATTAGGAATGATTCGAGTCTCAGTCTTAATTTTTTTAGGGGTATCTGGGCAAGTATAGTGCTTATACAGAACATTTCAGGTTTGAGACTTCTTTTTATTTTATTTTATTTTATGGGGACGAGAAAGTGCAATTTTTAAAAATTCCCCTCACTTTCAGGTTGAAATATCTCTGGGGGACCAGATACAAACCTGAAATCAGTGGTTTTGCAATGCCATACATAAAATTTTTTCGAAGCACATCATAATTGTAAGAGTGTCTGGCTGTGCTGGGTGCATTTTCTTTCCAGACAGACTGAAATTGGGGCAGAGCAATGGAGTTTTGAGGTGTGTCTATATAATGACTAGTAGAAGGCCCATGTAAATACAGACAAGCGCTCTGGCCCAAAGCGCAGTTTTCCGAACAAGTTTTCTCTTCGAGATAATAAACTTGTTCTGAGGGTATGGTTTAAATTGTTTTTTTAATCATGTTGTACATTTTGATTAAAAATAAAATTATGTTTGGTTTGGTTCATACCAAGCTGAGCCCAAGTTCCCAAAAACATTACAGCACAAAAACATTGTTAAACTGCAGAGCATCACTCTCATCTCTTTACCAGTTATGAAATATCTCAGCATTACGATGCTCTTCTGAAACTTATGTGCTCGGCCATGTGAACCAGTGAATGACAGCGTGACTTATGAGACACTTATTGTGTGGTGAAGCTTCAAATCTGACTTTTAGCTGCCCTCCTTACAGATCTGCATTCACAGCTGATGACTATCAGTGTCAGTGAATCCTGTCCTGAGCTGAGTTTTGCTTTTTTCCCTCAGGTAAATGATGATTTATTGGGTAGAGCTTGTTCTTTAAAGGAAGGTGTGTATCTATATTTTATAGTCATTGCCTGGTTTATGAAGGTCAGTGAAACAGGAAGTCCTTAGTGAAACAGAAAGTCAGTTAAGAGTTCTTAAACATTCGTGAACATAAAAAAGAAAAATATTATTCATATTCACAAAGGAAATGTTGTACTTAAGAATTTCTAAGGATGCTAAAAAATACTTTCTCAGAATAAATTTGAAGTTTTAAATCTCTCTCATATTTTCAGTCAGTGTGAGATTAGGTTCATTATAAACAAACTCATTTTATCATAATTTTTTTTTACACCAGGGTGCCAATAATTCTAGAACTAACTGCAGATCTGTCATTTTAACACTAAGATATTAGTGTAGATGCTGAAATGGTGCATTGCCAAATTTTGAAAGTAGGTGAAGTTATTTATTTAAATAGCAGTGAAAATGAGAGAAACAGCTTTTCTACATCATTTTGATCAAACTATTGCAACATAAACTTCAATTACACTGACTGCGTTATTGTGTTATGGTACATCAAAAGTCAATTCACTTCCAATTATGCTGTGTCTGGTCATGTAGAATTGTATCACAGTAGCCGTTCCATTCCTCACGGTGCGTGTGTAAATATTGTTTCAGATCAATTTTTTTTTTTTAAAGGATCAATCTAATAATTATATATTCTAAATCAAGTACCCACATAGATAAATAAAGCTTAATTAAACTCGCGCACTTCTCTCAGCACACTGTGTGGAATTGTAACGAGCCAAATTAGCATTTCCTATATTTGGCTAATTTGAAAAAGAAATTACAATCTGCATCATGCAAATGGTGCACATCTGTTTTGTACCCAACATTTGCACACACCTGTGTGGGAGGTTTTAAAAAAAATTTTTTTTTAAAAGAACGTCCAAAATAAGCATAAAAAAATATAAACGTCCAGGAGGAAGTTTTGATACTGAAACATTTAACTGTAGTTTTGCATACAACTTGCTCATTAGTTATCAGTGAGGAAGATGAAACTGAAGATGTGCCTCGAACACTGATCCGGTTGCTGAGACTCGCTCTAAAGTTCTAAGCTTGTGTTTTCAGTGTTTAACATGGGCTAAATTAATGCCTTAGAAAATGATAGGTTTTTTTTTATTGGTGAACTAAATAACTTTGCTGTACAAAGCAAAAGCATTCATAGATACGTCTTAAATGTGGTGATATTTTACTCCTACTAAGTAAATAATAAAACATGACGACAAGCTGTTATAAGAAATAAACAACACTGAGGTGTGGTGTTACCACCCTAATGTTGTCCAACAACAGCATGTTCCAAAGTGTGTTGTTTTTTTTGCCTGACTTTTTTGGCGTTAAATATTCCTCAGCTATTTCCATATTTAGTTGACAACAATTAAAAAACAGGTTTCATGCATTTACAGTTATGTTTAATTTTGTGGAACATTCGTGATACAAGTTAGTTCTGTTATCTCTTACTTTATAGCAGATATAAACATTCATTCCCTCCAGATTCATTCCCTTCAGATCATTCGCTCATCAGTGTCTCTTCTTCTCCCTTGAAGTTAATAGGGCAGTCCCTCCAGGATTTTGTGATCGCATAAATTAATGCAAAATCAAGCAAACTCCTCAGTATTCAGAAGGGGCATGAGACGCATCATGTGACGTCATCACGACACGCATTCAGAAAAAGCCGTCTTCAAGTCATGTGCGTCGAACATGAGTACAGCATGAGTAGCCTTCCTGTCCTCTTGAACCAGTCTGGCCATTTTCCTCTGACCTCTCTCATCAACAAGGCCAAGATGCATTTCATTGTACTGTACTAGTATTTGTACCAAGACAATGCAGTTGAATCCAATCAACTATTTCGTACCATTCCACCGCAGTGCACAATCTGTGCGTGTTGGTTTGGAACCTGAGCCCATGGTTTTCATGCCCGAGCCACTCTGCAGCTTGTTCAGCCTTATTCAGGCATTAGAGATTCAGCAGGCAGAGCAGCATGTAGCTTCAAGGTTGGAGTGACCGATTTGTGGATTAGAGGGAAACGCAGCTCCCCCTGTTTCTGAGTGTCAGCGCAGAGCCGCACACAATTACAGGCAAATTTCAGCCCTCTGGCCGTCGGACGTCTCAAGCCTTTGTAACAGCTTCAGCGCTGCTCAGCAAGTGCAGCATTTCAGTGTCAGCCTTCACCTAACCTCCACCTACAAGTCCGCCTCTGTTTCTGAAAGGAGTCACATGCGCTGGGAAGCCAGTTAAAGTATTAGCAGATAGACACTTTGAGCAGTACTCTAGCTCTGAGATTTTCTTTCTTCAAGGACCCAAGGCACTTCACATTTTTTGTTGTGTTCCAGCTCTCAGCATGACTGAGTCAGGTAATCAAGAGCTGTACGAGTGGGCTGTCAGCTGTCAGCATTTGAGACTGGGTGAAAAGCACAGTTAGTGTACTAGCTAGCTAGTAACTAGTAGCTGCTGTGGGGATGTCAACTAGTCAAGGCTGTAGATTGATAAAAGAGAACAGACTAAGTGTCCTTTTACGGTCAACCGTGCAAGGCTAAACTTGAAATTATTTTCCTTAATGGACTGTTAACACTGTGATATCACTTTGCTTGCATGTAGCCCTTTAATGCTACATAAAATTGAAATAAAATTCTTGCACTGCTGCATAGCGTGGTGTAACAGAGCACATTCAGTGCCATGGCTGGCTTGCATTTCACTATCAAATTCCACTCAGCTAGTTTAGAGCAACAAACCAGACACATTTCCAGACACTACTGTGGCTGGAATTAACATGGACGTCCAAGTCCTGGATCATTATCAGCCTGAAAAAACCTCCCAGATGCTGCTGAAGACATTACATCCTCCATCCATGGAAGGCTGGCCACAGAGCTATTGGTCCATTCTGAACACAGCCACATCCCCAATTATAAAAGGGTGTGCACATGTATGCAACTTTTTTAGTTTTCCTATTTTTCCCTAAAATGTTTCTGATTGTTTTTCACTTAATTTTTATACATTGTAATTTCACAGTGAGGGTGGAAAAAGTTCGGACACCATTTATCCTCGTTTCATCACAAAAACCTGCCATTTTAACAAGGGTGTGGAGACTTTTTATATCCACTGTACATCCTTAAATCATGCAATAAGATACACATATTTATTACGTTGCCCATGTATTGCACTGATTTATTTATTTTCTTCTCTAACAGTCTGGCCTAAAAAAGCATTGAAGCTGGAAATGTAATTTGTAGGCTGTGTATGGGTTTTAATTAAAGTGTGACACATTCTTTGCTGTTGTTTATCAGCATTTAGGAGCACTAATAAAACATAAATTGTGATGTCTGTGGAAGTAAATTTGTGCCAGAAATTATTGAACGCAACTTGTCAAGGACAGAACAAAAATATACAATGAGAAAGAAGCTCTCTGAAACCGAAAACAGTGAACTCGGCGGCAAAAATGTAACACGGTCTTCAAATACACATTATTCTTTGTTAACATTTTTCTAAGCTTTCTTTTCACTTCATCACGGTTTATGAATGCGCTGCTAGAGTTTTCGTTTACGCTTTTAAAAGTTCTCGTTTACATTCCGGGGGTTTACGTTCGCCCTTCTGGCACAAACCTCTCGTGTGGGTGGGGTTTAACAGCGACTTACTCTCATTGGCTAGTGAGGGGTTTTCTTCAATCACATTGTATATTTTTGTTCGTTTCTCGAAAAGTTACGTTTAATACTTTTGGCACAATTTTAATTCCATAGCTGTCCGGAATCAGTTTTTGTTTTAACTATGGAAAAATGACTAGTCGGCTACTTGTTTGATTTACTGGTCAAATAATAATTATAATAATAATAATAATAATAAAAAAGAATAATTTAAAGGAAAAGAAAAGCCCTAGTTCAGACATGGTGAATGTAGCTTGCATTAAAATATGGATAAGGATATTAAGGAGCAGACTCTGTTTGGAGCACAACCAAGAAAGCAAATGTATCCCTTGTGCAGAACAGCCAACAGCACACATCTGTACACAAACACAATATGAAACATAAAATAAGAAAAACTACACCAGGACCATACAACTAATGTATCAACTAACAAAATCCGGAAAAAGACATTTCTCAGAATATAGGATGGGGGAAATAACACGCCATGCTTGTACTATTCTAGTCTTTTGCTGTGGTTGCTAGAGTAAATGTGATCTCCAAAGCACATCACGGAATAAAGTGTGACCACTGGATATGAAGAAAGAAACATTAGTATATGCTTTCATTAGCAGTCTAAGAACGCTTAGGTTTTTTTTGTGTTTTTTATTGTGATTTTGCTTGATAAGACACACTGACTACGTTTACATGGACAGCAGTAATCTAATTGTTGACCTTATTCTGAATAAGACAATATTGTGATTAAGGTGTTTACATGAGTCACTTTTAGAATATTCCTTTCATGTTCCCGTTTTACATGTTATAGAACACAGATCGATTAATGGCACACGTCATTACGTCCCCACACCACGCCGTCCGACGTCCCTCCAGAATTTCACGTATCAACATACAGTTGGTCTTCGTTATGGTACCATATACAGTGTTGGGTGTTTCATCTTTAATTTTACGCAAACTTCATGTGCAGTAATTATTTGTCATGCTGTACGTGCACATAGACGACTGTTTGAAGCTGTGGGCTGCGTCCCCAACCGCGTACTTACCTACTTTATAGTAGCCTACATACATGTATTTCACCTACTATATAGCAGGTAAGTGCGCAGTTTCGGACACAGCCGTGTTCTCTTGATTGACGTTAAACGGTTGAGCACTGCCGTGTGTGATCGTGTCCAGTCGCAAAATGCGGCGAAAACTCCCACACAATGTTAATAGTGTGATTAAGGTGTTTACATGTCTAATGCACGTCAATAATGCGACTAAAACAGGAGTACTCCACATGTCTTAATTCGATTTGTGTTCGAGTATGACTTTAGTCGGATTAAGGTAATTTCTTAATCAGAGTATTGTCTTAATCGTGTTAATATCAGAACATTGTTGTCCATGTAAACGCACTGAATGACACAGAAGCTCAGGAGGAGAGCAGAGTATTAATCGTTTACTCTTCACCCTGGGTTTGGATGAAAGCGCAGTTTCCTGTACGCATAACAGTCTTTAGGGGCAAACCGAGTTTGCGTTTAAAAAATCGTAAAAATGAGAACAGGTCAATCTGCATGCAATTTCAGATCCGTCATCATTACTCCTAATCACATCCAATGGTGTGTGTGTGTGTGTCTCTACTGTATGCAATGGGACACTAAGCCATTCTCTTAGCCCATTGTATTACCTTTGTGGACCAGATGTACTTCGCTTTGCAGATGTTTTTGCAGGGGATTACATTATGGACATGATATCATGATTTTGCCTTTTAAAATAATAATAACAATAATGATAACAAAAACAACAACAACAACAATAATAATAATAATAATAATTATAATAATAACACAAGTAATTAAAAAAACGTAACTATAACATAATATGGAAGGGCACATGTAATACACACGTTTTCCGCTTCATCAAATAGTCTTTCTCTAGGCTGATTCATATCCATGATGATGATGAGAAATGAACACAAAAACATAACAGCTCCACCCTTTTCCGATTTTAGTCCCCGGGCTACAAATACGAACCATTTTGCTGTGAGCACTTCATATTAATCCAGCCGACAAATCTTATAAATATTCATGCCACACATGCAAATGAGAGCCTCGTTTTTTTTTTTGCTCTTTGCTTGTGTTATTTTCAGGCCTTTTGTGAGGGCAAGAGCAGCAGCTGCACGTGCACACAGGAAGAGCGTCCGATCCTCTGAAAGGGCGCTCTCGTGCCTCGTGCATGCATGAAAATTGCATCGTCAGAGCCTGAGATAAATCCAGCCGGGGGTGGGTGGGGGGGGTTTCATCTTCAGCCATGATTCATTCTGATTTGTCCTGTCATGTGTGAATCAGTCTGTATGAAATGAGTGAGTAGAACGACAGCTGTTCACAGAAGAGCCTGTATCTGAATCGTAGATGTCAGCGGAGTTTAAACTCACCAAGCAGATGGCTTTATTACTGCATTTTCTTTATTGCCAAGCCGTGACTGTCTGACCGACCCCCCACCGAAATGCACATGCATTCTGAAATGCGTCTTTTGTATTGCTGGAGAAGGCATGCAGGGTCGTTGGCGCCATTTTGTGCGCCGTCAATATGAACAGTTCCGTCCGTCTGCTTCGGCTTCAACCATTAAACGAAGCGGGGAACTGGCACTGTGCTGAATAGCTGTCCTTCTGATAAATTCTTTCATATTAACAGCTCATCATACACATTAGAAAAAGAGTTTTCTCCAGCTTTAGCTAGCTAGTTTGCTTTATTTCTTGATTAAAAAGCTACCTTGCAATTCGTTTTAGCCCAGTCTAAAAACACCAATCAGTTATTTTCTCTCTCCATAAAGTGGCAGAAACATTTATGGACAGAAAGTCACAAGTTAAAGGTTTTAGTTTCTGTCAGTCAATGTGTACCCCACAGGCTCCAGACACTTCTTTTCCGATGCTTCCGATATCTCAGTACAAAAGGTTTCATAATAAGGCATCAGCGTCTGGGGTGGAAGTGTCTGAAGAGAAGAGGACTGCGAGGATGAGTCACTACATATGCACAGTCTCAACTGTTGTCTCAAATGTTTTTTTTTTTGTGGTTTTTTTTGTTTGTTTGGGTTGTTGTTGTTTGAATATTGTTTTCAAATTCCAGCTCGTCTGATCTTTTCAGTAGAAACTTGAATCAGTCAGCAAAGTAGCTTCCGAAAATATGATCATGCGATTTTACATTAACCTTGTACATGATTTCAAAATACAGAAAATACAAAATGTGTGCGGTGACATGATGCAAACTGTTAATGTGATTATAGTGGATTTTTCTCGTTATGAATTTGTACGCTTGAAATGCCCTCAAACAGGAAGGCGTCTCCACTGAATATTCAGAAGTATCCAACACTTTCTATATTTAGATCCGTCCAGAATATTCTTGAGAAAACGGCATAGACGGAATGTTTTATTCGAATATTAGAATATTCAAACCCTGAATATGTCTTCTTGTGTTGCATATTACATAAGCTGTGCATGCTGTCTCTCTCTCTCTCTCTCTCCCTCTCTCTCTCTCTCTCTCCCCCTCACTCTTTATTTCTCTCTCTCGTCCTCTAGAGTGAGACTGAGCTGATTTGACTTTTGTGTCTTAGTGTTTTATTATTCAGCAGCATGTCAGCTCTTTCGAGCCACGATGTATTGGACACTCGATGTATTTTTCAGCTCTACAGTCAAAATGGACTTTTCTTGTAGAAAATGATCAAAAACAGACACCTGGGGCAGCTGTGATTTCTCACAGCGATGTAACACAACACTTCTACTCTGAATGGGAGCACTGATGGGAGCTGGGAGAAAATGTTTGCCAAGAACCTGAGAGCATCAAGCTGAGTCTTTTGTACCGGCATATGTTTATGTTTACTGTATATGAGAAGACTGTATACGAATTCTGTTTCTACCACAGTGTTGTTGAATTCTCAATTCTGATTGGTCAGAAGGTGTTGATTCGTTTTCTATAACTCAGAAGTTAGCATCACGCTGGTTCCTTCGACAAAAAGCCAATAGGATTTTTCCATTGGCTTTTGGATTTTTGCAGAAAATATGCTCTGTCACACGTTTTTGTTCATCAAGATCATTTTCACAAATTAACACGACTTTTAATGAATTTTGAAGCCTAACTACAGTCTCCAGAAGTAAAAAAAAATAAAAGTATGACATAGAATAAGATATTGTATCTTGAGCTTGTGTTATCCACAGACCTTATTTCAGGCATTTAACTAAAAACCCATTCAGAAAACCCATTGACTTTTGACGATGTAAGGAGTCTCCACTGTAAGATGTAAAGCTATAACTAAGATTTCAGACATGGGGACATCTTAAAAATGGAGGACATCTCTTTAACATGACAAGCTGTGTTTTTTTTTGGTGTCTTATACACTTTAACAGAGTGCTATAACATAAGTGATAAGAAGAACTAGCTTGTTTTGCAGATGTTGTTTTCCGCAACATTAAATGTAACTATGAATGGATAAAAAGTACAGTTACGTAAAAATTGTAATCGTTGGTCAGTTGCTTTGGTATAACAGGAATAAAACATTTCATGATGTGGTGTTATTTGAAAATAATCAACTTTGAGGTGGGAAGAGTAAAGCCGCTTCACGTCAGGCCGCATCACACAACCCTGCCGCTGATTATTTTCCTAACTTGCAATATAATATAGTGTTTTTTTTCTTTACATAATACATCATCTACATAAACAGAATGACACCATGAATACATTTACAGGTAAACACATTGTTTATTCTAACAGCACAAAGTAGTGGTATGCTTAAATATGAAGAGTTCTAAAATTGTGTTAGTCATGAACTATCTATAATATTGCGAATGATTTCCTTCTCATCTATCCCAGCCTTCTGAGAGAAATGACTGTTTACTGGATTAATTGTAAAACTGGAGTCTGTCTGTGTCCACTAAATGAAACCGCTTATCGCAGCCACTTCCAATTGTTCAGCAATAAGACTCTGTCCGGTGTCTGATTAGGTCTTTGTTATTGGCTGTGTATGTCTTCATTAAATGCTCTTTTTATCCGCAGTGTGTGTTTAGATGTGAGCGAGGATCCTGGCCTCGTTATTTCAGCACGCCACTGGCTATCTGCAGCTGATTGCAGCTGTAATTTACTTACACACATGATCGTGGTCCATGTCTTACAAAGCGAGTCTCTCTTGGGGACCGACTGACTAATTTCTAATTCCTGTAGGGCTTTTAAAGCCACATATTTGCCATCTGTTGCACAACGATCTAATTGCTGATAAGCGGTTGTGACAGGTGTCAGAGTGTATTTATGAAGCAATTAGGAGGTTTCAGTAACAAAAGCATCGTTTCTGAAGAAATGTGAGCAGAATTGTCTATCTCAGTGATCGACCAGGTCGGGATTAGCATTTTCAAAAGCACGACCGCACAGCTGGACTGGGAAACGCACCTGAAGGTTAACGGATGGCATTGTTCAAGCTGTGATAATGACACTGGAAAAACACGACCAAGACCTTTAATGAAATGTTGCTATAAGGAATAATGTTGCTACACATCACTAACCATTACACTGGAACTCTGGGTTATGGGCCTGCTTCATTTCAGATTTAATCTACGATTAGCAGAGGCATTGTGTACAAGATATATTAATAATATACAGTAACTGTAGAACTTTGCAAAACCCCTTGCTGAATCACTAAAGAAGTTTGCAGTTCTTATGTTATACTCTGACATAAATATATAGATAAATATATCTGAAAATGCATAAAACCTTTACTGCTTTGTTTATCTGATCATGACCACAAGTAAAATGAACAGAAACTCTGCTCTGATTTATGCGATCCACCACACACACACACACACACACACACACACCCATTTGCTCTCCTTATACTGTAAGAACCTTCCATAAGCCCTATCCAGATGAGATAAATTTTTCTCATGTGGTCTTGGTATGCTTTCCTATTTTACAGGTGCTACTCTGTGATTTTATTTCTGTCCAGATCAGCAATGTCTGTGTTTTTCTTCGTCCTCCTTTGAGAAAATTACAGACCAAACTCAGCATTTGCCTTTTTTTCCCCCCCAAACTCAGCATTTGCTTGATAATTTTAATCTCATCCGGATGCACGGCTGTGAGTTTCTGTGCATTGGACAAAAAGATGTTTGACTGCTACTATTTCTTGTATTTAGTCTCGTAGCATGCATATCAGTGCACCGTCCTCCAGATATTAAACACTTTCTGAAGCCCAAAATGAAAAATGGATGCTTTAGAAGAGGCATATACTTGGTCTGGATGGTAAAACCTCAACTATACATGTTACCTGGGAAAACATTTTGAGGAAGAGAAAGAAAATAAAATCATTATGAAAAGCTAGATCGTGCAGGCTGATTAAAGGAGCCATTATAATGTCCGCTACAGGTATAAAGCACTTTATAATTTTATATTCATATATGCACGATATCATCAACTTTTTATTTTCTATAAATAATATAGAAATTATAATATACAGAATTGTCATTATGGGATATTGTTTGTAGAATTTGTGTGTGTGTGTGTGTGTGTGTGTGTATATTATATATATATATGTGTGTATACAAAAATTCTACAAACAATACCCCATAATGACAATGTGAAAGAAGTTTGTTTGAAATTATTAAAAATAAAAAAACAACAAAAAAAAAATGCATGTACATAAGTATTCACAGCCTTTGCTCAATACTTTGTTGAAGCACCTTTGGCACCAATTACAGCCTCAAGTCTTTTTGAGTATGATGCTACAAGCTTGGCACACCTATTTTTGGGCAGTTTCTCCAATTCTTCTTTGCAGGACCTCTCAAGCTCCATCAGGTTGGATGGGGAGCATCGGTGCACAGACATTTTCAGATCTCTCCAGAGATGTTCAATCGGGTTCAAGTCTGGGCTCTGGCTGGGCCACTCAAGGACATTCACAGAGTTGTCCTGTAGGCACTCCTTTGTTATCTTGGCTGTGTGCTTAGGGTCGTTGTCCCGTTGGAAGATGAACCTTCGCCCCAGTCTGAGGTCCAGAGCGCTCTGGAGCAGGTTTTCATCAAGGATGTGTCTGTACATTGCTGCATTCATCTTTCCCTCGATCCTAACTAGTCTCCCAGTTCCTGCTGCTGAAAAACATCCCCACAGCATGATGCTGCCACCACCATGCTTCACTGTAGAGATAGTATTGGCCAGGTGATGAGTGGTGCCTGGTTTCCTCCAGACATGATGCTTGACATTCAGGCCAAAGAATTCACTTTGTTTCATCAGACCAGAGAATTTTGTTTCTCATGGTCTGAGAGTCCTTCAGGTGCCTTTTGGCAAATTCTAGGCGGGTTGTGGCTTCAGTCTGGCCACTTTACCATACAGGCATGAATGGTGGAGTGCTGCAGAGATGGTTGTTCTTCTGGGAGATTCTCCTCTCTCCACAGAGACACGCTGGAGCTCTGTCAGAGTGACCATCGGGTTTTTGGTCACATCCCTGACTAAGGCCCTTCTCATCGCTCAGTTTGGCCGGGCGGCTAGCTCTAGGAAGAGTCCTGGTGGTTCCAAACTTCTTCCATTTACGGATGATGGAGGCCACTGTGCTCATTGGGACCTTCAATGCTGCAGAAATGTTTCTGTACTCTTCCCCAGATCTGTTCTTCGATACATTTCTGTCTCGGAGGTCTACAGACAGTTCCTTGGACTTCATGGCTTGGTTTGTGCTCTGACATGCATTGTTAACTGTGGGACCTTATATAGACAGGTGTGTGTCTTTCCAAATCATGGCCAACCAACTGAATTTACATCTCAAGGATGATCAGTGGAAACAGGATGCACCTGAGCTCAATATTGAGTGTCATGGCAAAGGCTGTGAATACTTTTTTTGCTTATTTTGTTGGGTTTTTTTTGCAAATATTTAATACATTTGCAAAGATTTCAAACAAACTTCTTTCACGTTGTCATTATGGGGTATTGTTTATAGAATTTTGAGGAAAATAATGAATTTAATCCATTTTGGAATAAGGCTGTAACATAACAAAATGTGGAAAAAGTGCTGTGAATACTTTCCAGATGCACTGTAATATATATATATATATATATTATAAATATAAATATATATATATATATGTGTGTGTGTGTGTGTGTGTGTGTGTGTGTGTGTATTTATATATGATTGTTTTTTGCAACATCAGCCGACACATACATAAAATTCTGCTCTATGTATATTTATTTATTTATTACTCTTTGTTGCTCACCCTCTGCTGTGAACTGTGCAATATTCCATTTGTCACTTATTTGCATATAAACGATGTGTTACTCATCTGTATATATTCATATTCTTATTCATCTGTGCATACATTGAGGTGTTCATAGTGTACATATTGCCATTATTATTATTATTATTATTATTATTTTACTACTATTATTCTTATTTTTCTATTCCTATTATATATATTTTTTAGACATTTTTCTATTCTTATTTAATGTGTATTCTTTCTTATCTGTACTATCTTATCTGTAACTAAAAGGAAACATTTTGGCTAGTTTAGTTTTGTTTTAAATACAAAATAAACAAAAACCAATAAACAAACAAAGAAGTTTTCCTCAAGGGGACCAGCCATATGTTTCCACAAGGTCAAAAATAAAATGTCACAATAAAAATAAACTAGAAATTAATCATTAGTCTCTGTGGTATACTTTTAAATGTTTTTCTTAGTATAAGCAGCATATGCCTTCATACATATAATAATAGCACAAACAGCTAACGTCTGCTCTGCTCAGCGCTTTACAATACTGAATAATTGTTATTTAAATTCCACCTCTGGGCTGCAACTTTAAATCTATCTGCCCACCCTGGATGAGTCTAATGATGTAAATGATGAGCACTTGTCTGACCCCAGATTATTAGTGAGAGTGTAATTATTTAGCAGTTATTTGCACTTTCTACTTCCCTAAAATATTTAATCAGTACTTTGCCATTGATAAAATAGTTACACTTGATTTTAAAAGGATTTCAAAAGGCTTCTGTAATGTTGATTTGATTCTTTTCCACTTACAGCAAGTGTTTTATTATGGTTTATTCTTCTACCACAGCAACTTGACAATGCTAATTGTTTATGTATAATAAACAACGCGTCATACTTTTTATCCATTTCTAGATACATTTAATGTTCTGTAATGTCCGCAAAACAAGTTAGTTCCCATATCGCTTATGTTATAGCAGCTATAAACCATCGTTCCCTCACCAGTCTCTCTTTTTCTGTCTCGAAGTTAATAAGATATAAAAACATTGTCATTCTTAAAAGCTGGTTGCACTCGCAAAATGGTTAAGAACCACTGGTCTAAAATTTCAGTTACTCAATATTAATTTCTTGTTTAGGGAACTGTATTATAAAAGCAGTATCAACCACCTCTTGCATACTTGTGTATAATCGCTGTGGAGGTGCTCTCTAAATGTTTGTCCAAACTCCCGAAGGCTACACATAGCTAACAGAATGTTATCAAAGCATTCAAGAGATTTTAAGGTTAGGCTGTAACATTACGGAAACAATGTTCCTCCAGTGTTCTAAACATATCTGCTGTAATAATGATTTATGTATAATGTTCCTCACGCAACATTACCGGGTAGAAAAAAAGATAAATAAGGAAACAGTAGTTTTAACATTCCTAACAAAACGTTACAACGACATTGATGAAGTTATCAGAACACCTAGAAAACTTGGCCGATTTTTTTTAATATTCCTAAATGTTACTAAACCTTCCTAAAACAGTAAGGTTCCAAAAATGTTCAGAAACGGAAACCTCAAACTGTTAGCTGGATGTTAGTGTAAACCAGCCTTATATTACATGGTGTGCATTTGTTAAATTCGTTTTAGCTCTTGTTTTAGCGTCACTCAGTATGTTTACATAGACAACAATATTCTGATATTAACCTGATTAAGACAATACTCTGATTAAGAAATTACCATGTAAACAGAGATTACTGATTACCTTAATCTGACTAAAGTCATGCTAAAGTCATAAAGTATACACAAATCGAATTAAGACATGTGGAGTACTCCTGTTTTAGTCGCATTATCGACGTGCATTACAGACATGTAAACACCTTAATCACACTATTAACGTCGTGTGGGAGTTTTAACCGCATTTTGCGACAGGACACGTACACACACGGCAGTGCTCAACCGTTTGATGGCAAACAAGAGAACACGGCTGCGTCCGAAACCGCGTACTTACCTGCTATATAGCGCGTGTAATACATGTATTTCGGCTACTATATAGTATGTAAGTACGCGGTTTGGGACACAGCCCACAGCTTCAAGTAGTCGTCTGTTTGCACGTACAGCATGACAAATAATTAACCGCACTTGAAGCTTTCGTAAAATTAAAAATGAAACACCCCAAACTGTATACGGTACCATAACGAAGACCAACTGTATGTTGATACGTGAAATTCTGGAGGGAACATCGGACGGCGTGGCGTGGGGACGTAATGACGTGTGCCGTTAATCGATCTGTGTTCTATAACATGTAAAACATGAAAGAAGTATTCTAAAAGTGACTCATGTAAACACCTTAATCACAATATTGTCTTATTCAGAATAAGGTCAATAATTAGATTACTGCTGTCCATGTAAACGTAGTCAATGATATTAGTTGGCTGAAGCGACACTCGTGATTGAGATCTATATAAACTATGCATTTGCTTGCATAATGTCAGATTTCCCCCCTCAAGTAAATTTTTCTGTAAGATTTCAATTATCCCCTAAAGAAAAGCTGCTTTAATATGAGACCCCTTATATGAGATACCACTCCTGTACGTCTTGTACTCACGATGCAGATCTCATTTCTGGTTCATGATTCAATCTTTCTCCACGGTCAGGAGCTGCAGGGTTTCATGTAATCATGTTGCCCTGATTACAGGATGCCTGTTGTTATTGATTATGATCATTAAGCTTCTCTGAAGACCTGTAATAGCATATCTGTTCGCACGCTGTGAGCTCCGATAAAATTCCATCATTAATGTACTCCCTGTACTCGAGCCGCCCAAAGCGCTGTGAGGTAACGTTTATCTTAAACGTCTTAAAATTCTCAGTCTCCGGAGTTTGAATGCATAACTGTGGTGTTTGGTAGAAATCCTGCAGGAAGATGTTTGGGGTGTCAGGTTTGTCACTGCCTTGTCTCTGGGTGAGAGCGACTCTTCAGGGGGCCACTGTAAAGCTCAGAGACCTGCTGCTAACAGAGATTTGGCCTGACTGCAAAGTTTTGTCTCCAACTAGGCAGTTCATTTTTCCAGACTCTATTTCGAAACTCATTTCAAGTCTAACTCGAACTCTAATGACTAACAGCATTTCAAGAGCTCAGAGAAGTGTGGAGGAATTGAGAGAGTTTTAAGGATAAAATGATATCAGCACTGGAGATATGTAGCTCACTGCTTCTTAGATTACACTCAGGACATACGCCAGTGTCTATGGCTTTATTCACACTTCTGTCAAATCATTCTGCAAGGAATAAAACACTGTTATAGGAACATAATCAATGACAATGTTGTGTGATATGACCCTACACAAAACGGAGTTACTTTTCCCAGTAAGAAGTGATTTGCAATGCCTCTGATGGATTTTCCTTCTTTTCTCAGATTCATATTGACTTGCTTTTCTCTCATAGACAGCTCTCTAATCTTCATGTTGGCTCATCCATTTTAACAACAAATGCAGTCTTCACAGGTGAAACTGAAAGCTAAAACCAAAAGTGGATGTTCAGAGCTATTTATTATTTAAACAGTCGATATAACAGGACATTGTTTAACACATCTGCATATAAAAAACAGGAAATAAAAGCTGAATTACTCAACTTTATTCTCTTCTCATATTCATCTGTTGATCGCAAACCCAAATGTTTTCAGTCTACAGCAAAAAACAAATGAATTGGCCTTGCCGTTCCAATAGTTTTTGAGAGGACTGTAGTACTTTAAAAAAAAAAATCAATTTGTAGTTGCATGTAATATTGTGGAAAGTCCACAAGTCACGTTAGTTCCTATTACTACTTATATTTTAGCCTGCAGCTTGTCTTGTTACCAAACCAGAAAAATGTATAGTCCTCTGTCCTGAAGACTTTCCCATGGTGAAAAACCTACAAGTGCTGACATGCAAAATGAGTTCCATAACCATATCAGTGACTTAACAAACCGACATGATTTTTTTTTTTGTTAGTCCATTTATTATTAGCCTTAGCTTATGGAGCTTGTCTGACATACAAGTCCTTGTGAATGAGTTGTCGCTATAGAAACGATAATGCATCAGAACGAACACATTAATATAAATCTGATATTTGAGTTATAGCCATAAATATTTTCAGAGCTGCTGCAATAGAAATTTAATCAACACTTTCTGACTAATCATAATAGTGGTAAAACAGAATATATTACATACTTATTAGATAATGTGTAACTTTTACATGAATTCTGAAAAGCACATTTTCTCTATCACTAGGCACCACGCGACAACCAAAAGAGGGAGAGGTCCCAGGTGTGGACTACAACTTTGTGAGTGTCGACCGGTTTATGGAATTAGAGAAAAGTGGGGCTTTACTAGAGAGTGGAACATATGAAGGTGAGTAAAATGCACTTTGTTCATTCTTTGTTTTTCTCTCAGACTCAGAATCCATATACTGTATACGTATAACTGAACCTGATTCACTGTCAATGCTAGCTTACAGTATTTTGACTAGAATTAGCTCTCGATATCTTGCTAGTGTTTGCCCTTGATACTTTATGTAGTGTTAGCGCTCAGTGTTTTTATGCAAATGTTGGGATATCACATAAAAAAACGCTGGATGGCAACACCAAATGCAAATAAAATCTCCAAAATGCGCACAAAAAACATATGCACTCAGTTGAGGAAGATGATTTTTTTATTTGATAAGAAGACATGCGCATAAACTATGATGGAAACACACATTTACTAAATAAATTCCTCAATGCGAGTCAGAAAAGTCCTGTGACTACCCGCAACTGTGATTGGATAATTGAGTAAGAAAAGTAAAAAAAAATGATGCACGCAAGATGTATGTTTGGTTGGACAACTTTGAACCACTTTCCCCGGAAGTGACAATTTTGTTCTTGTGAACACATGGGATGAAAATTGTGCTTTATTCGCAAGTGTTTTATGCGATAGCCCAATGATTCGCATAAGTTAAATTCACAACTTGGATGGAAACATAGCTAGTATCTTGCTAGTGTTCGCACTTTATATTTTATCTGAGTTAGCTCTCAACATGTTAACTGGTGTTAGCGCTCAATAGTTTTACTAGTGTTAACTTTCAGTATAGTGCCTAGTGTTAACTTTCAGTATAGTGCCTAGTGTTAACTTTCAGTATAGTGGCTAGTGTTAACTTTCAGTATAGTGGCTAGTGTTAACTTTCAGTATAGTGGCTAGTGTTAACTTTCAATATAGTGCCTAGTGTTAACTTTCAGTATAGTGCCTAGTGTTAACTTTCAGTATAGTGCCTAGTGTTAACTTTCAGTATAGTGGCTAGTTTTAACTTTTAATATAGTGCCTAGTGTTAACTTTCAGTATAGTGCCTAGTGTTAACTTTCAGTATAGTGCCTAGTGTTAACTTTCAGTATAGTGCCTAGTGTTAACTTTCAGTATAGTGCCTAGTGTTAACTTTCAGTATAGTGCCTAGTGTTAACTTTCAGTATAGTGCCTAGTGTTAACTTTCAGTATAGTGGGTAGTTTTAACTTTCAGTATAGTGCCTAGTGTTAACTTTCAGTATAGTGGGTAGTTTTAACTTTCAGTATAGTGCCTAGTGTTAACTTTCAGTATAGTTCCTAGTGTTAACTTTCAGTATAGTGCCTAGTGTTAATTTTCAATATAGTGCCTAGTGTTAACTTTTAGTATAGTGCCTAGTGTTAACTTTCAGTATAGCGGCTAGTTTTAACTTTCAGTATAGTGCCTAGTGTTAACTTTTAGTATAGTGCCTAGTGTTAACTTTTAGTATAGTGCCTAGTGTTAACTTTCAGTATAGTGCCTAGTTTTAACTTTCAGTATAGTGCCTAGTGTTAACTTTCAGTATAGTGGCTAGTTTTAACTTTCAGTATAGTGGCTAGTGTTTACTTTCAGTATAGTGGCTAGTTTTAACTTTCAGTATAGTGGCTAGTTTTAACTTTCGGTATGGTGGCTAGTCTTTAACTTTCAGTATAGTGGCTAGTCTTTAACTTGCAGTATAGTGGCTAGTTTTAACTTTCAATATAGTGGCAAGTGTTAACTTTCGGTATAGTGGCTAGTATTTAACTTTCACTATAGTGGCTAGTTTTTACTTTTGGTATCTAGCATTAGCTCTCAATATCGTAGCTAGTGTTAGGCACTTGATGTATTAACTAGTGTTTGCACTTGATATTTTAGCCAGTCTCAACTTTCAGCATGGTAGCTAGTGTTAGGCACTTGATATGATAGCTATGGCTTTGCTACATAGTATTTATTCCTTTATGTTGTTGGCTATAAACTGATCTTAAAGACTTCTGTTAGCTTAACTGAGGTTTTGTAGCTATATTTGCTAATCCATGTTAATTTGAACTTGAGGAATTCAGTTTTAATATCATCTACACTTGTCACAGACACACACATACACACGAAAAGCATTTCACACATGATGGGCTGGTGACTTGTGTCAGAGACTTAGGTTCAGAAGTATCCATTTTTATGTGATGAAATTTGTGCACTTTAGTTAGACAGGTACCTAAGTTGATTTTCTGGGTCCGGCACTGAGATTATGTAAATTCTTGAGTAGAAGCTTCTGAGATGGAGGTTTTTCAATAACATCTTGACCACCTGAAAAAATAATGAATAGGACATGTGGACTGAATAAAGAAATAGTTATTTTTTTCTTTGCTGTCAAATATAAGGTGATGTGTATGACATACAGAAAGACTTATTCAGTGATATATTAATAAAAAAGATGGTAAACATTGATAGTATATTGACAAGATATTTCTGTATGAATAGTCCTAGTTGTAATTATCACATTAATCACTGTAAATTTGCCTTAATTTAACAAAATGGCTTCCACGCTCATTATTCAGCAGCTTATAAAATACCACTTGATCCAACACATCCTATTATTTAGCATTTTTGTGATATCATGCTCCACCATTTACTTGTAAGCACTTAATCTGGCCGCTTTAAATGGACAATACTTTTACTTAATTATATTTATATACTTAATATTGGCCTCACATGACATTACATTGTTTTTTTCATGTATTTACAGCCCAAGACATACATTTGTTGTATGTTATTATGTGGGGTTTTTTTTTTTTGAGCTCTTTGGATCTTATATATCTGTTGCCCCTTTTCCCCTATTTGCTTTTGTTGTATGTTTCCTATATATTTGCACTATATGTTCTGTTGTGTTGTCTATGTTTGAAAACAATAAAAATCTTGGTCACAAAAAATTATATTATGTGCTTACATCAAACTGTCAGTCTTTAATACTGGAATACAATTTGATGAGTCCTATTTAAGAATTGTCCATAATTAAGACACGCCTCTGTTTTAGCCAAACCTCGCCAACGTACGTAACTCTCGAAGGGAGCCTAAATTCGTGTGTAACCGAACTCTAGATATGGCCAGATGTGCTGAACACTTTTCACTCCCTTATTTAAGCACAGATTTAATATACTTAATTGAATATGACATCATCAAATCCTAAACGTAGATGAAGAGAACCCAATTAAACAAATGAGACAAAAATATTATTCTTGGTCATTTATTTATTGAGGAAAATGATCCAATATTACATATCTGTGAGTGGCAAAAGTATGTAAACTGTTGCTTTCAGTACCTGGTGTGACCCCCTTGCACAGCAATAACTGCAACTAAATGTTTCCGGTAACTGTTGATCAGTTCTGCACATCAGCTTGGAGGAATTTTAGCCCATTCCTTAATACAGAACAGCTACAACTCTGGGATATGGGAGGGTTTCCTCACATGAACTGCTTGCTTCAGGTCCACAACATTTCTATTGGATTAAGGTCAGGACTTTGACTTGGCCATTCCAAACCATTAACTTTATTCTTCTTTAACCATTCTTTGGTAGAAAGACTTGTGTATTTAGGGTTGCTGTCTTGCTGCATGACCCACTTTCTCTTGAGATTCAGTTCATGGACAGATGTCCTGACATTTTCCTTTAGAATTCGCAGGTATAATACAGAATTCATTGTTCCATCAATGATGGCAAGTCGTCCTGGCCCAGATGCAGTAAAACAGGCCCAAACAATGAGATTACCACCACCACATTTCACAGATGGGATAAGGTTCTTATGCTGGAATGCAGTGTTTCCTTTCTCCAAACATAGCTCTTATCATTAAAACCAAAAATTCTATTTTGGTCTCATCTATCCACAAAATATTTTTCCAACAGCCTTCTGGCTTGTCCACATGATCTTTAGCAAACTTCAGAGGGGCAGCAATGTTCTTTTTGGAGAGCAATGGCCTTCACCTTGCAACCCTGGCATGCACACCATTCTTGTTCAATGTTCTCCTGATAGTGGACTCATGAACATTGTGAGAGAGGCCTTTAGTTGCATAGAAGTAACACTGGTTTCTTTGTGACCTCAAGGGCTATTACACATCTATCTCTTGGGGAGTGATCTTTGTTGGTTGATCACTCATGAGGAGGGTAACAATGGTCTTGAATTTCTTCCATTTGTACACAGTCTGTCTGACTGTGCATTGGTAGAGTCCCAACTCTTTAGAGATGGTTTTGTAACCTTTTCCAGCCTGATGAGCATCAACAACTCTTTCTGAGGTCCTCAGAAATCTCCTTTGTTTGTGCCATGATACACGTCCATAAACATGTGTTGTGAAGATCAGACTGATAGATCCCTGTTCTTTAAATAAAACAGGGCACTCACTAACACCTGATTGTCATCCTATTGATTGAAATCACCTGACTTTAATTTCACCTTCAAATTAAACTGCTAATCCTAGAGGTTCACATTCTTTTGCCACTCACAGATATGTAATATTGGATAATTTTCCTCAATAAATAAATGACTAAGTATAATATTTTTGTCTCATTTGTTTAATTAGGTTCTCTTTATCATCTTTTAGGACCTGTGTGAAAATCTAATGATGTTTTAGGTCATATTTATGCAGAAATATAGAAAATTCTCTCTCTCTATATATAAAACTTTCGAGCACCACTGTGTGTACTCTCAAAGGTACAACAGTGTTCTTATAGGTCCAATTAAGTACTTTTATGATGTTTCTCTATAATTATGTTTCTCCAATTATCTAATAAAAGGTACAAAATATGTACCTATGAGAACGCAATGACCCAGTTTTCATGCTACATGTGAACACCTCTATCAGCCATTCTCATTACTGTGGAGTTTGTGCATGAGTGTTTGCATGTTTCAAGCTTTGGCATATCTTCTACTTACTAACTGAACTGATAACGTGTAAATGGGCATTGTTGCCCTGTTTATGAAAATGTCCCATTTTTATAGCAGTGTGAAAGCAGAGGTAGTAGGATGTACAGAGTTGCTTAATTTGGCCTCGTTGTTGTCAGTATTGTGGGTGTTCATTTTTGCCATTTTGACAGCTCCAGCTGAGTGGAGGAATAGGGTGAGGTGGTTTTTGCAACGTCTCTATGCAGTAATTTCAGTCATTTGCCGTCTTGTTCTCGGAAGTTCATTACCATCACATAGTAAATGTTTGGCTCGTGGGTTTTTCCCCCCCCCACTCATCATGTATGTAAATGTAAGGCGATACATATCGTATTCACAGTCGTGCGACAGAACCTTTGTTCTGGACTATATTTGGCTGGTGGGGTTTCCGCCTCACTGCGCATTTTCATAGTTAGAGATGGTGCTGCTCTGGCCTCGAATCAGGGGCTTTAGCTCTGAATGTTTCGTCCTCTGTAACCACAGCACAAAATTTTATAACTTTATATCTGGATGTATTTACATTTTGTCTGTGAATTTAGTCGATTCAAAAACGGTGCTTAATTGAAAATAAAAGACCTTAATAACAGTAACATTTCATAGTGTAGAATTTTGCACTGTTTTCCTTGTGTGTAGTGTGAGCCCACTGAACATTAAGTGGTGGATATTGTTAGCAGTGACACACTTTATTCTGGGGATTAGGCATTTTGGCAGATGGCAGGTGCCTACTATAAGCATCCAGTGATTACCTGCTTGCTAACATTACACCATTATGCCTACTATGTAAACAGTTCAACATTATTTGACTACATTATCAACATTACAAGCTGTAGTAGTTACAGAAAAAGCCAAATACACAATAAAAATTCAATAAAGAAACTGTTGCTATTTATAGGTCGTGCCAAATAGTTATTAAATATAAAAAAATAAGCATTTACCATTTAAAAATTAAGTAAAGAGTTGTAATAACTTAATAGGTAAATTACACACTAAACTAGCATGATATTAGCAAACTAGCTAGCAATTTCAAAGTAGTGTACATGTACTTGAATATGATTACACTGTTTGGATTGAAGAGATAGTGTGTTCTAAACAAATACAAATATAGATATGAATAGGAGGTGCACTATTTGTTTTTTTTAGCTATTATAATGTAATGCCATATAAAGGACCCTATTTTGACTAGTAGCAGCACTTTGTCCCAGCTTCTGAGTACATTCTGATAGCGGACTTTTCTGATCTTTCTGGAAGGTAACAGAGCCAAAAACTAAAGTAAATCTGATCAAATATTATTAGCTGTCTATTGTTGCCAAAGAGAAACAATAGTTTCCTGATTTGAAAAAGACATTGTTGTTTTGAATTAAACATTACTAATTTTTTTCAGCAGTTCTGTGTTTTTTACAGCGTTTCCAGTGCCAAAGTAGTACATTCACATTTGGTTAAATTTCTTTTAAATAATCTGAATTAGAACAAACCTACTTCGGTTTCAAATCTGAATGCAGATGCAGATAGTGGAATTGCATTACATCCCTACCAAGCAGTTGACCAACTGCCCTTACTTTAAAGCTCTTATTTAGAGTCCCTCCAGGATTTCGTGATTTTGCGATCGCAGAAATGAAAACAAAATCAATCAAACTCAGGAATATTGGGAGGAGCTTGCAGTTTTTCTAAATTACCGCCGATTTTCCACAGATTTGGGCCATCAACACCATGCACATTCAGACAAAGCCCTTTTCAATTCACATGTGTCGAACAGGAGTACAGCTAAAAGGTCTCATTTACTAACAAACATCACTGTGAACGACAATTGCAAAACAATTTCCTGCAATTGTAATTTCGCCAAATCAAGTAGTTTTCCGCAAAAAAAATCACAAAACCTACACAAATTGCATCACAATTTTTTAAAAAAAATTAAGCATTTGTGGCCACAATAATCACAAAAATATCTCTGGAAGATCCTGTATTTATGTGTCTGGGATAAGTCATAAACAAATAAATGCACAACTAAACTCAGAACCATAAGTCAACTCGTAAAATACAAGTTATAATCAGCTATAGTAGTATCATACTTACCCGTAATGATTCACACTCGTGAATTGGCTAACTCTGATTTTTCAATAGAAGTATCCGTTTATCTGAAACATTCTCCCAGAATGCACATGCACACTATGAGTGAATTTATTCTGGCACAGTTATACATAACCTCAGGTACACATTTCACAGCCTGGGCCTGAGGGAGCTCGCTGACAGGTGTATGCACTAGTTGTGCACTAGTTTTCAGGTGCAGGATTCATTTGGGTCTAGACTTCACACTGGTCTTCTTTCATGCTGCATCATGGTGCCATGTGTGTAGCACAGTGTGAGAGCGGTGTGTGGGAGATGGAGTTTGACTAGGCTCACAGCCATGCCTGTTTGTCAACAGCATGTCTTTCATTTTCATTTCATTTCATGTCTTCTTGAATCTTGCTTACTGAAACACTGTACTGAAAAGAGGGCAAAAGGCTACATGTACGAGCTTCATGTTCATTACAAACTGCCATTAGTGCAGTGGTAGCCCAACGGTTAAGGCTCTGGCTTACTAATCAGAAGGTTGAGGGTTCAACCCCCAGCACAACCAAGCTGCCGCTGTTGGGTGCTTGAACAAGGCCCTTAACCCTCTCCGCTCCAGGGGTGCCATTTCATGGCTGACCCTGCAACTGATTCTGATATGTGAAGAAAATAATTTCACTTTGCTGTCACAAAATAAAGACTGCTTTTCTTCTTCTTAGTTACAATTTTCCCTAAGACTATTTGGGACGGATTATAAAATAAGTAAGGAGTAAAATGCAACAGGGTGTGCTGTTTCAGGAAAACAATCAACGACAGGGTGGTGTGATGTGGCCATGACATGAAGCAGAGTTACTGTTACAACCTTAAAGTGGATTTTCCTATTACACCACATGCCAAAGTGTTTCATTTCTCTTATAACACATCAATTCACCAACGATTAAAGTGTTTAAATTACTAATAAACAACACTTCATAGTTAGCGTTACATTTTAATGGTACATTTGATTTTGTGGAACGTAAGAAAGAGAAATGAGTTCCTGTTATCAGTTGCATTATAGCAGCTTTTTTTCTCTCTCACTTGAAGTTAATAAGGTGAAAAAACACAACGTTTCATGTGGTGGAAAACGTACTGGCCGTTACAGAACTCTGACACCGGCAACTCTTTCCATAAATGTTCAATAAACATCTCCTCACAGCAAACTTCACAAAAAATCAATGATTATATATTTTCTTTGTTAAATAACAATGTTTTGAATCCATTTATTATTAGATTTACAGTATGTGAAGCCTCTGCCATACAAGTCCCTGTGAATGAGTTGTTACTATAGAAACAAAAATGTATTAGAACTAGTAAATTAATGCAAACATGTGATTTGAGTTACAGCCGGAGCTGTTGTACGAGCTGCTGTTATAGAATATTAATCTACATGATGAATGTATAAATAAAATATTGTATGTATCAGAAATATAATTTCTGATTAAAAAATACATATTTTTCTTACATATTTATCATTTATAGGTTGTGCCAAATAGCAATTAAATATAAAAAATAAAGGCATTTACATAAAATATGAAGAGTTGTACTAAAATAATAGGTAAATTACACACTAAACTAGCATAATATTAGCAAAATAGTTGGCAATTTCAAAGCAGTGTCCATGTACCTGAATATGATTATACTATTTGGATTGAAGAGATACAAATGCAAATACATATATGAATAGGAGGTGTACTATTTGTTTTTTTTAGCTATTATAATGAAATGCCATATGAAGGACCCCATTTTGCCTAGCAGCAGTACTTCGTCCCAGCTTCTGAGTACATTCTGATAGCGGACTTTTCTGATCTTTCTGGAATGTAAATAAATGTTAAATAAAAATTTACAATAGATAGATAGATTTCTCTGTTTATTCCTCTGGGGAAATCATAAAGATAGAAATCCCATAACTGAGACTTTTCTTTTTAGAAATGGTCCTAAGTAAATCCCCTTATAGAAAGCTACGAGTGTTAACCCTTGAGCAAACTTTTTTTTGTATGGCTTTCCAGAATGAATAATCCTGATTTTTTAATTATTTTTTTTAGTAGTATTTTACTGTATTATTTATTATAATTATTCAGGAAAAGAATATTGATTATTATTTATTGCATTGTATCATGTAATTAGTTCAGATCAACAGAAGACAGATTTTTTTGGTACGCTAGACCTTTTTACAACTTAATTGGATAAGTGGATAATGTAGATTTAAATTAAAAAGTAAACAGTCTATCAATGATCAATTAATTAATTAATTAATTAAGAACCACCACAGTTTACAACTAAATGCAGTGGTAAACATCTGAATGTGGAGCTTGTGATTTACTGCAGCAAAAGGAATCAAACCATATCTAGGATTAGCCAGTTAGCTGACTTTCTCTGAACTAACCACTATCACAGTTGTCACGGAACTGAAGACGTAGCGTTAAATGGAATTTTCAGTGGTGCTTGAAAGTTAGAGAAAGTTATAGCTAGAATTTTCTATATTTCTTCATAAATATGACCAAAAACATAAACAGAAGTCCTAAAAGTTGAAAAAGAGAACCCAATTAAACAAAATAGACAAAAAATATTGGTCATTTATTTTTGAGGAAAATTATCCAATATTACATATCTGTGAGTTAAACCTTTGCTTTCAGTATCTGGTGTGACCCCCTTTTGCAACAATAACTGCAACTAAACGTCTCCAGTAACTGTTGATCAGTTCTGCACATCGGCTTGGAGGAATTTTAGCCCATTTCTCAGTACAGAACAGCTACAACTCTGGGATATGGGAGGGTTTCCTCACATGAACTGCTTGCTTCAGCTCTTTCCACAACATTTCTATTGGATTAAGGTCAGGACTTTGACTTGGCCATTCCAAACCATTAACTTTATTCTTCTTTAACCATTCTTTGGTAGAAAGACTTGTGTATTTAGGGTTGCTGTCTTGCTGCATGACCCACTTTCTCTTGAGATTCAGTTCACAGACAGATGTCCTGACATTTTCCTTTAGAATTCGCTGGTATAATACAGAATTCATTGTTCCATCAATGATGGCAAGTCGTTCTGGCCCAGATGCAGTAAAACAGGTCCAAACCATGATACTACCACCACCACGTTTCACAGGTTCTTATGCTGGAATCACAAAGTTCTATTTTGATCTCCTTCCACAGAACAGATGGGCAGCAATGTTCTTTTTGCAAAGTGGCGGCTTTTTCCTTGCTACCCTGCCATACACACCATTGTTGTTCAGTGTTCTCCTGATGGTGGACTCATAAACATTAACATGTGAGAGAGGCCTGTAGTTGCTTAGAAGTTACTCTGGACTCCTTTGTGACCTCGCGTACTAGTGCACATCTTGCTCTTGGAGTGATCTTTGTTGCTCTAACACTCCTTGAGAGAGTAACAATGGTCTTCAATTTCCTCATCTGTCTGACTGTGGATTGGTGGAGTCCAAACTCTTTAAAGATCCATCCATCCTGATGAGCATCAACAATTTTTTTGTGGGGTTCTCAGAAATCTCCTTTGTTCATGCCATGATACACTTCCTCAAACATGTGTTGTGAAGATCAGACTTTGATAGATCACTGTTCTTTAAATAAAACAGGGCACTCAAATAATTAATCAAGTGTAATATTTTTGTCTCATTTGTTTTTTTGTTTACTTTTAGGACACCCATATAGTATGCTGTCACATCTCTAGCAATGAGTAGCGATTCCTTCTATTCATCTCTACATTACAAATGTATCACTAAGATGAAAAATGAAAACACTTCCATGGTTGTGTCTGTATTTTCTACAGTATATTCAATATATGGGTTTAATTCTGGGTCACAATGTGTAATTTAACTTTTCCTTACAGCTCTGGACTCCACCATCAGCCATACTCTCTCTCCCACAAAGACCTGCAAATGAATTCATAAACCTCTTCCACACACACACACGCACACTCAATTTTTAATCATTAAACCAGATTCCCCCCGATACACATGAATTCTTTTCAATCTTGAATAATAGGTTTGGGCTCTTTGTGATAGAGGTCGCCTTAATAACAAACATCACACATAGTAAGAGGGAAAAAAAGAAACTGGCAGAGTTACTGAAAACATGATTGAAAAGTCAGTCTAAAAAAATCAGGCCGCATACTAAGCAGTTCCCAATGCCTTTTTACGCAAAGTTTCTATCACTTTTTCACAGTTACCGAATGGTTTTCATTTTGGACTTTTCGTCTTTTGCTGTCTTTCATGAGATCTTTCTGCTGAATGATTGCATGGTAAAACCTGAAGGACACCCAGGTTCTCAGATGTAGATTAGTAAAAGGGGTTCTCCTTTGGTTCTAGATAACTTCTATGGCACGCCCAAGCCCCCGGCGGAGCCCACGCACATGCTGTTTAATGTGACTGACCAGCTGCTGCCAGGTGCTCGCCCCAGCGCTGAGGGGAAGAGGAAGAGGAACAAGTCAGTGAGCAACATGGAGAAGGACAGCATCGAGCCTCCAGAGGAAGAGGAGGAGGAGAGTCCTGTCGTTAATGGCAACGGCATTGCTATCACGCCAGGTTAGCATTAACCTGCTCAAAGGGGAACAGTCATGTTTGCTTGTTTTCTAAAGTTGGAAAATGGTGGTGTTTACCATAATTTAGGAGACAGAACGCTTATAAGAACCACCAATGATATCATTGTGTTTTCTCTCAGTCTGAGGGAGGATTCAGCTCCTAAGAATCAGTTCGAGGCAGGACATGCATGGTTTAGCTCACTGCATGCGTAAATGCTTTTTATGACATACTTATGAGTCTTGCTGGGCTCAGGAACCTTCTCATTTTCTCTGCAAACACAATGGGGCTTGCAAGTCATGTGGTAACACCATGGTAATGTGGGTATTTTCAAAACATGGAAAGCCTCGGTATTCTGCGTAGCATAATGATGTACCAGTCCGTGCAGGATTTCGCTGAGTTTTTTTTGTGAATGTTTGATTTTGCTGCTGCATTGTTTTCAAAATTTGCAATGCAATTTGCGGAGTTTTTTGTGCTTGTTTTTGCTTAAAACTACTTTAACTGACGAAATAGTTGTGCACAGTGATGTTTGTTGGTAAATGAGACCTTTTTGCTGTACTCATGTTCGACGCATATGAATCGACGGGGACTTCGACTGAATGCGCGTTGTGATGACGTCACATGACACATCTTGGCCCATCTCTGTGGAAAATCTGTGTTCATTTTGATAAATTACAAGCGCCTCCGATTATTGTGGCGTTTGCTTGATTTTGCATTCATTTCTGTGATCACAAAATCGCAAAAAATCCTGGAGGGAATGATTTAAAACTATAATCTTTATGCAGTTTGAAAACACCCATGTTACTATACCCTGTTAACAGTTGTGTTTGCAGAGAAGTAAGTCTGATCATGTTGTGAAAAGCACAAACCTTATGTGTGACGTGAGCTACACTCAATATGTATAGAAAAGCTGTAAAATGATTTATTACATATTGAACTTATTCAAAGAGCGTAGTGGTAGAGGTGGCCTTGGTTAAATTACCTACGGAACAATTGAGTGAATGTTTGTGATGTTGATATTAGGCGTGTTACCGCGTTGGGGCCACACACCGATAACATCACTTGCCGCCGCGGCACCGCCCCCACTGTCATTTTGCCTTTTTATAGTAATAAAAATCATTTAGTTAAGTTAGAGAACGGACGCTACATACTGCTCAATTCAGCACAGTCACACGAGTCACAGCACAGAACAACAGGAGTCAGATTTCATTTATCTCGTGACGAGAGTGAGGCGAGCTGACTGACAAGACGATGGCGTTAGATTTGGTTTAATATAAGCGAGTTTGTCATTGTACTGTTTTGTCATTGTTGTGTTTTTCATTATGAATAATAGTGAACCCACCATTCAAGCAGTGGCCGCACAGGCATTCGTGAGCGAGGGGGGAAAGCTCCCACGCCCCTGGTGATACCGGTATTACCGGTGTTGTCACATGTCAATTAACCAGTGGGAAAATTTCCTCACAGTCTCATCCCTAGTTGATATGCAACATATACTTGTGGTAGAATGTTGAGGGGAGACTGGGTTGGTCTAATAGTGTTGCAAGGAAATGAGAGAACTCTTCACTTAGCTCACATTGTTATTTTTGTTTTTCTTTTCTTTTTTGGTGGATGTGATGTTTATGTCGATATTGTCTGACCCATGACACTCCACTGAAATATGGAGTCCTCTTTGTGTCTCAGTCTGAATTAAGTGCCTGCAAGTTCAAACTTGAAGTCTTTCTCGAAAGTGTTTTGAACACACACAGAGCTTTCTCAGTACATCTAAAGGGCCGTGTTTTTGACATTGAAATTCAGTCTACTGATACAGTGAGCCACTTTTTTTTCTTTCTTTTTTTTGCCTTCAGTAGTATGTGATGTCGACTATCCTTTATTCCTACACAGCTTTCAGCACAGGGCTCTATATTGATTAACTGCAAATACAGATTTGTGACTGTTTTGTAGAATATGTTGCTCCTTGCTATTCTAGACTTTCTCACTGTTTTGGTTAGAACAGTGGTTCTCAACCCAGGGGATCAGAAGGAGGGGCGCAGATTGTTTTCAAGAAAAAAACAGACAGGGCATCATTTGGATACTCGGTGTATTTTATTGCTTTTCAAATAGAATGTGCATAAATGAAAAACCCATGTTCTCTCTCCCTCTGCATTTTCTTTTTGCTGGGGAGAGGCGGAGCTTATTTGTCTTTTATCTAGCTGCCAGTGCAGACCAGTGTAGCCAACTTAGCGACTTTTCAGACCCCTTTAGTGACTTTTTATTTCCTTGTGCCTAACAACAAATCAAGTCAAATCAAAGACTTTTTGGACAAACCTTAGCAACTTTCCAAATTTCCCCAGTCCTGTCCTGCAAGTGTGAGGTCTTGCTTTCCCGCTGCACTCTCACCTCTCTCTGCGTCTGCTCTGTTCAGTGAGGGGCTGAGAGTAATCCCATTAGACACATAGCACATAACACATAGACATGAAAGTAAAAATAAGCAAGCGCAGGTGTCTGACTGATTGATTTAACAATATCATGGATAACGAGACGCGTCCTTCGTCCCAATTTACATCATTCATATGTGATGTTTTTAAAATGCAAGACGAGTGTAATGCAACATGTTTTACATGTAAAATAGTCCACATTATTACAGCCTAGTTCTCTTGTTCAAAGTAGTTATAGTGTTCAGAAACATTTTTGATCATTCATGTTCCATAACTGTCCGTTATATAGTTTCATAGAAATCATAAAAGTTATTCTAAAAATCATAAAACTTATGGAAAGTAATTTTAAGTTAAAAAACCAAGTTAAAAAACACAAAAGCAAGGGGGGGGGGGTGGTGCATGCCACATGATAGGGGGTGCTTTAATTAGAAAAGGTTGAGAACCTCTGGGTTACAGTATGTACATTGTATGCATAAGACAGACGCAGCTACACAGTCATCTGAATCTGCAGCATGTTTATAATTAAAATAATAATAATAATATCATAAAAATTGCATTTTGTTGTTTATTTAATACTGGCCTGAATAAGCTATTTCACATAACAGATGTTTACATATAGTCCACAAAACACAATAATAGCTGAATTTACACAAATGAAGCAGGTCAAAAGTTTACATACGCTTGGTTCTTAATACTGTGTCTCGTTATCTGGATGATCAGCGTCTGTGTTTATGTTTTGTGATAGTTGTTCATGAGTCCTTTGTTTGTCCTGAGAAGTTAAACTGCCCACTGTTCTTCAGAAAAATCCTCCAGGTCCAGCACATGCTTTATATTTCCAGCGTATTCTGCATATTTGACCCCTTTCCAACAGTGACTATATGATGCTGAGATCCATCTTTTCACTGTGAGGACAACTGAGGGACTCGTACATGACTGTTACAAAAGGTGCAAACATTCACTGATGCTCAGGAAGGGAACATGTTACATTAAGAGCCAGGGGTGTGCAAACTTTTGAACAGGATGATCGGTGTAAATTGTTATTATTTTGTCTTGTGGGAAACGTAAATATCTTATGTGGCTTCTGAAGGGCAGTACTAAATGAAAAACACTTAATAATCATTTAAATGAAAAATAATTTACGTTCTTTTATTGAAAGATTTTTTTCATTTAGTACTGCCCTTCAGAAGCAACTTAAGATATTTACATGTTTCCCAAAAGATAGACCTTAATAGATTTGGATAGTTTTTGGGACCACTGAAGTTTTTTCAAGCTTTAAATGCAGCTGTACGATTGTGCATCTTGTATAATATGACTGGGGAAAAATACAAACACAGTAACTGAGACTCCTCTTCTCTGGGTTTATCTATTAACTATCTATTAACCATGTTTTAGGTGTGGACCTCCACATACTCTTGTGGTCCCGAGCAACTCCAACCAGCCTGTGTGTTGCATCGTTTTATTGTCCTTAACTTTAATGTCTTCTTTAAATTTGTGTTGAAATAATCACTTTGGTCATAACGTCACCTCTGCTTTAAATATACGCCATTTCTCCCCTATAGAATCAAGTGAGCACGAAGACAAGAGCACTGATGCGTCAGGCGACGTGCCCCCGCAGTCGTGCCCCACCGAGACACCCACCCTGACAGGCACAGACGCTCCTGAAGAGGAACACGATGCCCCAAAATCCCCGGCCGACTCACAGGGCAACGACGAGCTCGGGCCGCTACCCGACAACTGGGAAATGGCCTATACAGAGAAAGGAGAAGTCTACTTCATTGAGTGAGTCAAGTGCACTTTAAAGCATGCTTCAAACTAAGACACCGAGCATATGGAGACACACACTGTTGGGTAATGGAGAGCGTCTGTGCAGCGCCATGAATTATGTGGAGAAATTAGCATAGCCTCTTTTTGCATGGTGTCATGGATGTATGAATTATTCATGTGCATAAGTAAGAACCTAAAACATTCAGCATTTTTATTTATTGAAGTTAATTAAATTGCAACTCTTTTATTTTGTGTGTGTGGGTTCGGCCATGAATTGGGACAACAGATCATATTGAGGTTTAGATGTATCATACTGATGAATGAAGCTTACATTGGTTTCAGAGACAAGACAGAATAAAGACTAGCAGAGTGAGTGAATAGGGAAAAAAGAGAGAGAGAGATGTTTTCATCCTTCTCCTCCTCTATTCCCCTTTTAATGGGAGGCAAGAGACTCATTAAAATTATTGATTGCTATTCTGTTAACTGAAACTCTCCCACCCTCTGCGCCAATGGCCTTGTGGGATATCTTGAATCTTTCTCATTGTATACTTATTACCACTCGGGCAAACGCTTTATCACCCTGAGTAGCTGTGTGCTGATGGAGTCACATATAGCAGCTGTATTGCAGAAGGAGGTGGAGTACCATCACGTTGGTATAAATCTTCATTTGTGTTATAATCCCAGAAGAGCTGGAGGAAAATCAAGCAGTAAATACTTCAGCACACAGTCAGGAGTACATCCAACTTTTTCTCTTTTTTTCCCCCTCCCATTTCTTCTTAGTCACAATACCAAAACAACATCATGGCTTGATCCTCGATTAGCCAAGAAGGCCAAACCACCAGAGGAATGTGAAGATGACGGTAAGTGTACTCGTGTGTGTGTGTGTGTGTGTGTGTGTGTGTGCGTATAAGAATAGTGAATGCATGCAATTCCAAGAAGTGAAACTGTGCATAGTATTTTAAGGTTTTTCCACGAAACGATTGAGTTATCTTGGTGTTTATAGATGGTGGCCAAGTTAGAGTCAGAGGCTGTTACTATACTTAAGCTTGTTGTTTTTTCTATCTTTACTTGAGTTTTTCTTCTACCTAATGCTCTTTACAAAAGAAATGTAGAAATGTATAACTAGATTAGATAGAGAGATAGAGAGAAAAAGTTATAGATTCGATAAATATTTCTCAGTCCCTCCAGGATTTAGCGATTTTGCGATTGCAGTAATTAACGCAAAAAAAAGTGCAAAACTACACAATATTCGGAGGAACTCGCAATTTTTCAAGATTTTCCGCAGATTTGAGTCAAGATGCGTCCTATGACATCATCATGCCGCGCATTCGGCCAAAGCCCTCTTCGATTCTTGTGCGTCTAACATGAGTACAGCTAAAAGGTCTCATTTCCCAACAAACATCATTGTGAAAGCCCATGCAAAAAAATTTTGTGCAATTGCGAAGTAGTTAAGCACAAAAAACTTTGTTGCATCACAAATTTTGAAAAATGCTGCAGCTAAATAAAGCAATTTTGTCCGCAACAATTACCCAAAAAAAAAAAAACAAAACGGAGTGAAATCCTGTATGGACTGATGTTTTAACATCTTAAGTTAACTTTTTTAGGATTGGACATCTTCAAGCAGTTGATCTAAATTAAATATAAACATTAACAGATGTGACAACAAGAATGAGATCTATTACCTATCACTGTAAGCTACCTGTTTATACATATGATATGTACAGTATTTATCAAGGCATTTTGTACAGTATTGTCACAGCTAGATATTGCCATTCTGCTAGTTTGTACCATAAGAGCTAGTATCATGCTAGCTAACATTTGAGACATTAGGAATAAAGTTGTTGTTAGTCTGCCTTAGCTAATGTTTTCCCACGTGCCTTGGTTCCATCAGTAACTAAGATCTGTGTGTGATTTGAGACAGGTGTCGTTTTCTTTTTGTGAATCTTTCCTTCTGTACTTCTACCAGAATGTTTATATAGTAGAGTAGCTGCATTTTTACCTGAGCAAAGAACTTGTGTACTATTAGTATTAGGATCATAATGGACTTTGCAGCAGAGACAGTGTAGGGTTTGTCTTAGTGTTAAAGGGAGTTATTGAGGTCCTCACAAGTATGGAACTGAGAGTCTGTTTTGCTGCAAAAGGATGATAATTTTACCTGAAAATACTGAGCAGTAGTTCAACAGCTGAAGTATGAAAATATACAAAGGTTAAGGTTGGGGACAAAGTTTGCATTTGATACCTTTTATCGCAGCATTTTATAGCATCCGTAACACTGTTATTTATTAAAAAAAACAAAACAAATGAACATTACAACACTAAAACATTCATAGCTAGAAGCTGGAATTGCTTTTTTTCTTCTAGCTCGCATTCTGCAAAAGCATTGGTCAGAGCTTCTTTTGCTATTTTACGATATTTTACTTATCAAAATGGTGGTCGGATTTATTAGCTAGTCCAGTGTGCTGCTCAGTTTCTTGTTTTGTTACCCAGAAACCTAACTATAGTGATATGTGATGCAATGTTATAACATATGGTGAGTTACTAAGCTAGGTAAGTGCATTAATACAGACTACGGTAAACAATTATTATATGTTTATTATCCTCTTTAGGGAAAGGTTCTCATGTATTGCATTGTGTTTGTGCGCTAGACAAAAAGTCAGCAAGTCACTGGCCAATGTTTCGGCCGTGAGATTTGATTCTGTCTCTTTACATCACATCATTTTGCTCCCGTGTTTGTGTTTGGCTATTGTTTGGTCAAACTGCTGTTGAGATGTTAAATTTGAATCTTTACACCGTCAGTGTTTGAGTTCAGAACACAAGCAGCGAAGTCTTGCCAGGCTGTCATTCTGTCATTTCACTGCTCATCTGCTTGAGTAAAGATTTGCTGTAATTACAGCAAACCCTCTCCTTTATATGTGATTGAATGGTTACGTCTATTAATCTCCAACCCAGTTAAGAGGATGCTCACTGATAATGAAGCATTATTCTGTCTGATGTCTCCTCAACAAATAGCTTCACTTCATCCTGAAATGCTGCAGCTTTCTTTGACGAAGCTTTGTCTTGCCACCAATGCTGCATCTAACAGTGATTTTAAAAAAAAATCCCTTTTGACACACAAAAACTCATTTGAAGATGGACAGGTAGTTTCAATGTCTGACACACCTGTAAATGAGATGAATATTCATCCACCTTCACAAACAACAATCAAGTTCTCAATCTCATGTGCCTTTAGAGACATGTTATAATAGTGATCTGATTTTTCAGGCAGAAATGGCTGCCGATGTCATGCCACAATAACAGGCTTTCAAATAATGTGACAAGAATTGAACCAAGACATGTGTGCACACGGACCATGGGGATTTGTTTACACGTGAAAACAAAGAGAACAAGCTTAGAAACACAAAGTCTTGCATCTCCAGGGTTCCCAGTTCGATCCTGATCTCAGGTTACGGTCTGTGTGGAGTTTCAGATGTTCTCCCTGTGTCTGTATAGGTTTCCTTCAGGTTCAGAATCTGCCAAAGCAGAAGTAAACAAGGCTATATCTAACTAAACTATAAACACACAGAGCCCAGGTAGACAGTTTCACTATAAATGGAGTGTCTGTGGTACCTGTTTAGTTACACATAACAATTACATAAACAAGTATAATGTGACCGTTAAGAGGTTTCTGACCTGTTATAGAACGTCTTCTGTACATACACCTGTATCAACTTAGTATTTTTCTAGAACTCAATTAAAAGATCTTGTATGGTAGCACTACTTGTATTGTTCTCCGCTTGATATATCACTTTGCTTGTATTTCCTCATTTGTAAGTCGCTTTGGATAAAAGTATCTGCTAAATGAATAAATGTAAATGAAATTTAGTTGGGGTTCAGGTACGTATATCTTGACTTTTTAAAGTCTACATATGTAAACGTTTATATATATATTTATATATATATAGACTTAAAAAAGTGTATATATAGATGTGTGTGTATGGTGTATGTATGTGTATGTATGTATGTATATATATATATATATATATATATATATATATATATATATATACACACACACACACATACATACATACACACACACACACACCTATATAATTTTTGTATTTATATATTTCCTGTAATATTGTGACATTTTAGTGAAAAATTAATGATGTATTAACTACACAGAAACTGTCCATTTTTTTCAAATGTAACTTGTATATAAATATAATAAGGGGACAGCTCCTCTTACTATAAAAAAAGCTTCTTAGAAAACCAGCAGTTCATACAAATATAATAAGCCCCACTTGTTACACCTGAGACAAAATGGCATTTTACAAATAGTCAGAATACACTGGTGTACTTATATGAGAGAAAACTGAAGTCGATACTACTACTACACTGCTGTACTCCATCAGGGACAGTGCGCACACATAAATTAGAAAAAATATCTGCTTGCTTAAGTGGATCAAATATAGCAAGGTAACATACTGTATTTTATATTTATTCTAACTGTTGCAATGCATTTAAGAATGTATTAATAGTCAAACATGAATAGAATACAGTCCTTGTAGGATTTCACAGAGTTTTTTTTTGTGATCGTTGTGGCGAAAAATGCTTGATTTTGCTGCAGCTTTTTTTTTTATTTGCGATGAAACATTTCTCCTTTTTTTGCAGAAAACTACTTGAATTGGTGAAACTGCAACTTCACGAAATTGTTCTTTCGCAGTGATGTTTGTTGGTAAATGAGACCTTTTATCTGTACTCATGTTCGACGCACGTGAATTGCAGAATTCATGACTGAACACGCGTTGTGACGACGTCACTTGATATGTCTTGGCCCAAATCTGCGGAAAATCTGCGGTAATTTTGAAAAATTGCAAGCTCCTGCGAATATTGCAGAGTTTTATCCTGGAGGGATTGATAACATGTTGACAGTTTGTCAGATTATGCCCTAATTCATGTCACAAGATCGTTGTGTAACACAACACTACTGCACAATTATTCTTCCTATCACTTGCTTCGACAACAGTATATTCTAAATAAATTATTCAAAATGTTTATGTATTGTTCAGTAATTCCTAATATGCGTTGTCAGCTAGCACCGGTCAGCTAGCAAATTTCAGAACGCTATAAGCACAAGCGTTAATGAACAAAAACACCAATACCCAATATGTGTGTAGTTTATGTGTGTATGGGGACTGCAATGTGCCTGCCACAGAGTGAAGAAGGGAAGTGTTACAAATTTAGCCTAGCTAGCTAATATTAAGCTTGTTTGTTCACTATAGCATCAAAGATTTGTCGCATTTCACTAGTCATCTTAACATTTTCCTTTCAGGAGCTTAGTAAGTTTGCAGAGAGACAAAAAACACTAACCAGTTCGAAATAAATGCTGATAAAAAAACAGAACGCTTATTGTTCCTTAGCCTTATTTAGCTAGTTTAGGCTATGTCACTAAGTACCTGCTTTCTCAATGCAGAGCTATCAAATTTATGAATAAATGGATGCTTGCCTCTAGGGATGCACTGAAAGTTCAGGCAAAATAGCCAAGAGGATAGTGAATATTCGACTCATTATGTCTCACTGTTTTTGTTGTTCTTCTTTGGTTGTTGATGACTCGGACGAACAGGGGCAATACTTTCACCGGTGGAATTCTCCACTATGTGAGGACACAACACCCCAATCAAGAAGTCATACATAACGCAACAGAGAAACCACGTATTGCATAGTAAAGCATATCTATGTACTGTGTGAAAAGGAGCTGAACTTCTGTTTGCTGCTGTAATGAAGAAAACATGATGTTGACGTCTTCAGAGTGATGGTTACTGAACAAGTACGGGTGCCTCATTAAAAGTTTATTTTTGGTGGAGGAAACGTTAAGTCAGCCAGAACAACAATAAAAGGCGACTTTAAGTGTGGAGTATAGCTGATACAGTTTGCGTAGTTAAAAGGTTAATGGTTTAACTTCCTGGTAGATAGACACTGATTTGATTCATATAGTGTGGTATTTGGGATTCATTATTTGGTGTGCCATGAAATTCATTTGTATTCCAATATCTCACTATTTGCCACTAATTGTGGTGCTTCGTCTGCAATTCCTGACTTCATGTTCTTCTGAGATTCCTAACCAGAGCTGAGTTCCCCATAATAATATGCGTTAATGAGTAACTTTTCAGAGGCATATGAAATACCTACTGCTTTTGCAAGTGTTTCTATATCAATATATCTCTATCTATCTCTATCAATCTACAGTGGGGGAAATAAGTATTGAACGCGTAAACTTTTTTTTTCAGTAAATATATTTCCAATGAGGTTATTCACATGACATTTTCACCAGACTTTGGTATTAACACAAGAAATCCACACATATAAAGAAATCCAAACATTAAAGTCCATAAATAAAGTTATGTGTAATAAAGTGGAATGACACAGGAAAAAGTATTGAACACATTAACTGAAATTTATTTAATACTTAGTGGAGAAGCCTTTGTTTGTAATGACAGATTCAAGATGGTTCCTGTATGAAGAAATTAATCGGCCGCAGTATTCAGGTGTGATTTTGGCCCATTCTTCTAAACATATTGTCTTTAAATCTTGTTCAATTGGATTCAAGTCAGGTGATTGACTGGACCATTCTAACGCCTTGATTTTTTTCTCTGAAACCAATTGAGAGTTTCCTTTGCTGTATGCTTTGGATCGTTGTTTTCTGGAAGTCCACCCACGTCTCATCTTCATCATTCTGGTGGATGGCAGCAGATTCTTCTCAAGAATCTCTTGGTAAAGGGCTCCATTCATCATTCCTTCAATTATATGAAGTCTGGCAGTACCATGTGATGAAAAACAGCCCCACACCATGATGCCTCCACCTCCAAACTTCACTGTTGTTATAGTGTTTTTAGGGTGATGTGCAGTGCCATTTCTTCTCCAAACATGGTGTGTAGCATGACAGCCAAAAAGTTCAATTTTGCTCTCGTCTGACCAGACTACACTCTCCCAGTATTTCATAGGCTTGTCCAAATTGTAGCAAACTTTAAATGAGCATTGACATGCCTTTTCTTTAGTAATAGAGTCTTGCGGGGTGAGTGTGAGCAGTGGCGTGCATTGCCTATTGTTTTCTCTGTGACGATGGCACCTGCTGCCTCCCAGTGTTTCTGGAGCACTTTCTGAGTGGTCCTTGGCTCTTGGGCTACTCTTCTGACTATTCTTCTAACTCCCTGGTCAGAAATCCTGCGAGGAGCTTCTGTGCGTGGCCGGTTGATGACAGAGTGATGTTGCCTCCACTTGCGGATAATGGCCCCAATGGTGCTTACTGGAGGATTCAGAAGTTTTGAAGTATGTCTGTATCCGATTCCTTCAATATGTTTCACAGCAATAAGGATCTGAAGGTCTTGGGAGAGCTCTTTGCTTTTACCCATCATGAGATGTTTCTTGTGTGACACCTTGGTAACGAAAAGCCTTTTTATAGACCATCAATTTACTAACCCAGCTGATCTTAATTTGCACAGATATGAGGTATAATTACTTTCTAACTACTTACAGATTTCAGCTGGTTCCTTGCCTTACCTTGCCTTGGAGAACTGCTTTTTCTTAGCGTGTTCAAAACTTTTTTCCGGTGTCATTCTACTTAATTACACAGAACTTTATTTATGGACTTTATGTTGTGAATTCTTTATATGTTTGGATTTCTTGAGTTAATACTGATGTCTGTTGAAAATGTCATGTGAATAACCTCATCGGAAATATATGTAGTGAAATACTTTTTTCTCCCACTGTATGTGTGTATATATATTATATATATATATATATATATATATATATATATATATATATATATATATATATATATATATATATAGTTTATATTATATATATTTTTCAGATAGCCTTTAAGAATGCCTTTGTCAAAAGAAGAACATATTGAAATCATTCTCGTGGCTGGATCAGGAAGCTGTCACAAGATTGCATTAGACTTTATCAGGAAACATGGCAACCACATGACACTGTTACCAAACTTCTTAACAAACTCAAAAAGCCTGGAAGTGTTGTGGACCAACCGAGAAGTGGACATCCACGAACATCCACTGACGAAGGCATAACCGACATGGTGCTGGCAAACATAGTCCCCTAAGTATGGAGACTTTTGGGACACCCTGTACGTATATACAGTATATGGGTTAGAACCTAGAGATCTTGCAGCCTGTGAGATTTTGGTAACATTTCAGGGTTTTTCAGTGTATCAAATGAATTTTCATGCATGAAAAAAACCCATTAAAATGCCTTTAATGCAGCAGCATCACGTGCACAAAACAGATGAGTGCACCTCACTGAAAGTTTAAAATATTGAACATGTTGTTAGTACTGTTGTCGATCCATTGATTCAAAAGCACAAAACAAACAGGAGAGACAAATAGACATGATCATTTGTTTCCTCTCTTTATGCTTAAGAAATTTCCAGTAGAGGTTGCGCATGGCTTTGCTCTTATATCTTTGTTTATTAGTTATCACTGAGTTCTGTGTTTGAAAGCCTCTGCTTAGTTGAAATGCAGTTTATCAGGGCCAGAAAAAATCAATATCCCTTTCTACCAGTCTGTTAAGTGCTTCTGTGTGACTTGACTGCTAATACTCCTCTCCCCATTATAGCAGCAATCTATTTTTTGCCTCTCTCAGCAGCTGAAAGCCTTCTCCAGCGTGTTTGTGTGCAACCCAGTGTGATGTCTGGTTTTAAGGGTGTCTCCTTTTCTGTGTGCAGTATGTTCTAGCAGGCAGAAGTTCAGTTTGCAACTGAATACATATGGACACGTCGGTAAGGCTGAAAGCACACTGGCATCTTTCTTTTTCACTATTATAATTTTTTTTTAAAGGTTATCAGATTTCCTTTGGGATTGTGTGATTTTTTTGTCTTATCAGTCTCAGTGAGGTGTGCGTTCATCTGTGCTTGTCTGTTCTTGTGAAGGAGGCATGGCATTATACCAGTCAGGAGGTATATGAAGGAGGCGTAGCCTTTGTGCCTGTCAATCCCAGTGAAGGAGGCATGGCCTCTGAGCCAGTCAAGTCTAATGAATGAGGTGTGGCCTTTGTGCTTTGTGCCTAGCAGTCTCAGTTGGGCATGGTCTCTGAGCTTGTCAGTCCCAGTGATAGAGGTGTGGCCTCTAAGCTTCTTAGTTCTACTGAAGGAGGTGTGGCCTCTGGGCTTGTCAGTTCTAATGAAAGGGGCATGGCCTCTGTACCTGTCAGTCCAAGTCCCAGGGAAGGAGGCATGGTGTCTGGACTTGTCAGTCCAAACCCCAGTGAAGGAGGTGTGGCCTCTTAACTTGTCAGGTTTAGTGAAGGAGGCATGGCCTCTGGGCTTGTCAGTTCTAGTATAGGAGGTGTGACCTCTGAGCTTGTCAGTCCTAGTTCTAGTGAAGGAGGCGTGGCCTCTGAGTCTGTCAGTTCTAGTGGAGGAGGTGTGGCCTCTGAGCTTGTCAGTCTTCGTTCTAGTGAAAGAGGCATGGTCTCTGAGCTTGTCAGTCCTACATCTAGTGAAGGAGGTGTGGCCTCTGAGCTTGTCAGTCCTAGTTCTAGCGAAGGAGGCGTGGCCTCTGAGCTTGTCAGTTCTAGTGAAGGAGGTGTGGCCTCTTTATCTGTCAGTCCAAGTCCCAGTGAAGGAGGTGTGGCTTTTGTTTGCACAATACTGAATCAGTGATCACTGAATGTGTTGATAGGGATGACAATGATGTAAATCATATGCTTTGGCCTTTGCAGTCATCAGATCTCAACACAGTTGAACACCTAGGGGAGATTTTGGAGTGACATGTTAGACAGTGCTCTCCACCACCATCATCAAAATACCAAAGAGCGAAAATCTTTTGAAGAACAATGTTTATCTCCACTTATAAAATCTGTGTCAGGGTGCACTGAGGGTGTTCTGGTGGCTTGTGGTGGCTCAACACCTTACTAAGATAAGTGATCTAAGGATTATGCTTAAGAATTGTGACTTACACATGAGATATACTAATGAAATTCTGACGGACACATAAAAAGTGCTATCACCTCCCCGAGGCTGTAACACAAATGTCTACTGGGTTTATATAGTTCTCAATTTGATCAAATATACCATTTCTGCCTGTCTGTTTTAAATACTGTATACATATTTCTCTTTGTGTCGAGGATGTTTGCTTCAGTTTGAAGCTGGACTTGCAGTTTTCCTGTTGTGTAATATGGAGCAGTGATTTATTTCAACCAAATGTATCACATTTCATGTTAGTAAATCTTCAAAATCCTGAAGGAATATGTTCATATGTTCACACTTTCTCACACATGCACGTCGACATACACACACACAAACACAGTCATGTTTAGACTCATCCATGCTCTCAAATATACATAAAACACTTGGTGAATGAAAGAGCCTGAAAAAGAGACGACTTCTGCAGTTGCCATGGCAACTAGCGATGGAGGACCAGTGATTTAAGGTGGTTTGTGTGAGATTGATATTTAAGGTGGTCTGCTTCAGAATCTAGCTGTGTGTGTGTGTGTGTGTGTTTGTGTGTGTGTTAATGTGAGTCAGATAAATAAGAGATTGGAATTTTGATTAGAATATTATCAGTTTGTTGTTTAAAGTAGTTGTAAAAGCCAATTATTACATGAAAGTGTAAGCTATGGTTATAAATTTGAATTCAAATGTCAGACCGCAAGTGTGTGTGTGGATTAAAAGCTCTTCTTTGGAGATGTTCTAGAGATAGACATTGCATTTCGTGGTACATGGTTTTAAAATATTCTATAAAACATCTCAGTTTTCTCTCAAGGGGTTTAATTCATAGATCAGGCAGTCAGGTTGGCTTAAGTCAGCCCGCTCTCTCTCTCAATAAAGAAAATGTCGTTGACGAGGGTGACTCAGTTTCTCTCCCCCTCACGTTTGCCGTCGGTGCGTATTTGAGCAGTGACAATCTACTCTTATTGCTGAAATAACCCAGATTGGTCAGGTCTCTCTCGATACGTTAGCTTGTGTTTTAGTGTGTGTGTGTGTGTGTGTGTGTGTGTGTGTGTGTATGTGTGTGTTTGTGTGTAGTAGGGGGGAAAATTGATTTGTGTAAACCTCTAGGAGACTCCTCCATACCCATCAGTGATCACTGTCAAAGCTGGTCAATTTCGGTCCTTCTGGCTTTCAGCCCAAATCGTGTACTCTACATAATGAGAGTCTCCACAGCTAATGTTTATTCTGCCAACACAAGCTAAAGAAAATCAGTAGCCAGCCTGGAACCAACGCACACACACACACACACACACACACACACACACACACGAACACACAATTGTCTTACTATCCTTGTGAGAACCTTCCATTGACATAATCATTAATGCAGCTAATTAATGCAACAATGAAAAAGAAACCTTGGATCAGAGTAAAATTGTGTCAGCTTGCTGCAGGTTTTTTTTTTTTTTTTTTTCTCAACTGAAAAAAAAAGAAACAAAAATTAAGCACCTGTTAGAACTACAGCTGGCACTGATCTGATACTCAATGGGAAAGGTTGGATTTGGATTTGGAAAGGAAATGTATTTTTGGAACTGGAAATGTTTACATATAAAGAGACTTGACTGTTGTTACTTTTGTTAGGATTTGATTATATTTACACTTTATTGTATTTACAGTGTGATATCTGTGTGAAAGGGATTTAACTACGAAGTCATAATCAAGGATTCAGTATCAGAAAAGAAAAAGTGGTATGTTGTCACATACAAAATGTAACATATATATATATATATATATATATATATATATATATATATATATATATATATATATATATATATATAATATTTATTCAGTTGAGAAAAAGAAAAACATACCTGCGATATGTTGATGCAATTTTTAAGTTTGTTCTGAGGTTCAGTTTTTTTCAGTGTATGCTATTACATCTGTATCTAACCTGAACCTCAACCTCAGTAACCATTTTGGCACTTTTAACTGTTTAACTCTTTTTTACCAGAGGCCAAAAATTGGAATTTGCACCTGTTTGGGGGTTGCCTGTGTTCAGCATTGAATTTATTTGTGATGTCACACTGCACAGTAGTGGTTATGAAAGTAGACACTCAGGGTTTTAGGAAATGTGTGAATTGTTTGCCCAGCAGTTGGCTCACACCCCTCCCATTTCCCATCACCCTGCTCACCAGCAGCTAAACACAGAGTCATGATACTCTACACACAGAAACCCAACAGTGTCCTGATTATTCTTATAACAGACTTGTGATGATAAAGTAATTCCTTTGTTTATACTGATTGAAAATGTCCAATAAGTCGATTTATTCAAGTCCAGTCCACACTCAGCCAGCAGAATGGAACGTCAGTGTATTGTGAAAAAGGGTTAAATAAAAGCTGCAGTTTTTATAAAAAATGCCGTTTTCATCCTTCCTAACACCCGGATACCTTCTTGTGCTCATATACACACACACACACACACACGTGAGACCTTTAACACAATGTCATGTGGTGACCATATGACACTTTAAAATGCTATTAATAATGGCCAGCATTCCCTTTGGAACCTACATTCAGCTTTGGTTCCAAGAGACGGGGAACATTGGGGTTATCTGGAGTTCATATAACCCCAATTCCGAAAAAGTTGGGACAGTATGGAACATGCAGAAAACCAACAAACAAGCAAAAAGAGTCATTTGAAAATTCAGTTCACCCTGTACTATATTGAAAACACATTATTAGCACATTATTTGATGTTTTACTATGTGAATTTAATTTATTTTTGTACACTCATTATACACTCATTTCAAATCTGATGACTGCAGCACACTCCAAAAATGTTGGGACAGTCCACTGTTTACCACTGTGTAACATCACCTTTTCTTTCAAAAACACTTATTAAGTGTTTGGGCACTGAGTGAAGACACCAATTGGTTAAGTTTAGCAAGCAGAATTTTCCCCCATTCATCAATTATGCATTTCTTCAGCTGCGCAACTGTACGGAGCCTTCGCTGCCTTATTTTGTGCTACATAATGCAGGACTGCAGGCCATTTTGTTGGACCACAAAACATGATTCCTCTGAGCTACTGTCCATCTCAGATGAGAACTAGCCCAGAGAAGTGGGCAGTGCTTTCAGACAGTGTTAATTTATGGCTTCTGCTTTGCACAGTAAAGCCTTAACTTGCATCTATGGATGCAGCGGCGAATGGTGTTGGCTAACAAAGGTTTACCAAAGTATTCCCGAGCCCATGTCAGGATATCCATTACAGATTCATGATGGTTTTTAAGACAGTGACGTCTGAGGAATCGGAGATCACGCGCATTTAGAAGTGGTTTTCAACCTTGTCCTTTACGCACCGGATTCCTTGAATCTTTTCATTATATTGTACACTGTAGAAGGTCAAATGCCCAAAATCCTACTGATTAATCTTTGGAGAATGTTGTTCTCAAAGTCTTGGATTATTCGCTGACGCATCTGTTGGCAGATTGTCGAGCCTTGACCCATCCTTGCTCTTGAAGGACTAGGCCTTTTTTGGATACTTTATATACTATGATTAGACGATTGCCTCACCTGTTTCACATCACCTTCTTATTTCAACTTGTCACGTTGCTATTAGTCCTAAATTGCCCCTGTCCCTACTTTTTTGGAACGTGTTGCATGCATCAATTTCAAAATAAACGTTTATCTTAAAAAAAAAAAAACAGTTGATTAGGTAAAACAGCAAATATCTTGGCTTTATATGTTTTTTTGTTTAAATACAAGTCAAAGTACATTTCCAAAATCACTCCTCTATGTTTTTATTAGCATTTTCCACACTGTCCCATCTTTTTCGGAATTGGGGTTGTAGAACTTAATTACATACGTAACCTCTTAGGGAGCAGCCAATATGAAAACATACCTCCCGTCCCCTTCCCCCACCTCTGGAGACTGACAGTCACTCAGTGTGTTTTTGTAACATAATGAAACTGAATTGCATTTTTGGCACAAACAGTATTTATCATTTGTATGTGCTTCTGTGTGAGCGTACTTGAGTAGCATCACGGATGTGAAGCACACGTGTCCCTTCCTTTGACTGTTCTATAGTGGTTCTGTTCTCCCTGCTTTGTTAATATACAGTTTGAGTAAGATAAGGATAAAAGTGACGGACATAATGATCTGTTGACCTCATCACGCTGTAAGCTATTCCATTTTTTTTGGTTGTCATGGTGATTCAATGGTAAATTTGTTGTGCTTGGTTCAGAAACAGGAAAAATCCACTGCACATGTATTCATCCTGTACCATGTTATTCAGTAAATACTGTGTGTTATTCAGGAACCACAGTGAAACTAATCAGGAATTTAAGTCTGGACTTGCTGATAAGTCGAATGGGTTAAAAGAACACTGATCGAACATATATCTACACGTGCAGTGTTTAGCAGGAGATTTCCAAGTTTGAATATGTCCATAAGATGCATTTTTAAGGTACAACTAAACGTTGAAGGTCTGTTTCGGGATGAACTGCTCCAATTATTTCCTCTGTAGATCAAAAAAAAAATTACAGTACATAATATAATAAAACAGATTTATTTATATGAGTGCCAACAAGCTGAAAATGATCAAGTGCTAGATAAAATAAAATAATAAAACACTTATAGGGAAATAGGAAACAGGGGTTACTACCCTGAAGGTGATTATTTTTCAAAAACAGCACATCCTGACATGTTTTATTTACTTACACTACAACAATTTGTGAATTATTATATTTTGTATTTATTAAAGAACATATTATTTCTTACAGAAAAAAAACTCCATTTGCGATCAACTTATTTGTGGCACCTTTAAATTCAACATTCTGTCACAATAATACGATGCATATCAACAACTCAAACGTCTTTGACCTGAATGCTATGTATGTCACGTTCTGTACCACTGAAATTTGACCACGCCCTTTTCTACCTCTACTCTGTTTAAATAAGATTGATACGTAGTAATTAAATTTAACCTTTTAAAAAAACTAATATATTAAGCATAGCCAACTTCAAGCATAAAGTTTGTGCTTTTTATGACATATGATTAAACTTACCAGTTTCATGGAACTTCTGCTCTTCTCTGCAAACACAATCAGGCTTGCAAGTTCTGGTAACACAGGTCATTTCAAAATGTGGGAATATAGTCTATAGTCTCTGTAACCTAAAGAATTGTGTTTTGAAAATACTATATCATGTTACCATGTGACTACCACGCATTGTGTTTGTTCATCCATCCATCCATCCATCCATCTTCTATACCGCTTATCCTTTTCAGGGTCACGGGGAACCTGGAGCCTATCCCAGGAAGCATCATGCACAAGGTGGGGTACACCTTGGACAGGGTGCCGATCCATCGCAGGGCACACAGTCACATACACATTCATAAACCCATTCATACACTACGGACACTTTAGACACGCCTACCATGCATGTCTTTGGACTGGGGGAGGAAACCGGAGTACCCGGAGGAAACCCCCACAGCACGGGGAGAACATGCAAACTCCGCACACGCAGGGTCACGGTGGGAATCGAACCCCCGACCCTGGAGGTGTGAGGCGAACGTGCTAATCACTTAGCACGTTAGCACTTACCTTAGCACTTAGCTAATCACTAAGCCACCGTGCACCCATGTTTGTTCAGTATGTTTAAAAAAAAAAGAGGAAAAATTCAATATTACATATCACTCTTAATAAAATGTTTCATTGGTAGAGGTGGGTGTGGTTAAATCATGTACATTGGTGCAGAACATGGCATACAGGACATTTGAGTGATTGTTTGAGATTTTGATATGCGACATACAGGAGGTGATGCGTAAGTTATTAGCATGTGAACATTTTTTCTGTGAGACCGGGTTAACTTTTTTTATTATTCCTGTATAGTTACATTTGATGTTATGGACCATCCATGGAACAGTTCCTGTTATCAATTACGTTTTAGCAGCTGTAAACAGTCATTCCTGTACTATATCTTATATAAGTCTGTGAAACAAAAATAAAAACTTGTTAATGAGACACCACAAAGCGCACTAAGACCACAAAGACTTTCTCATGTTGGAAAACCTCTGAATGTTACGAAGCGCTGTCACTGGAGACTCCTTCCATATACGTTAAATAAATGTCTCCTCAGAGAAAACCTCACCATTTCAAGAGTTATACTTTTTTTCTCTCTCTTTTAAATGAAAACATGGTTTAATTAGTTTAATATTAGACTTAGAGTATTGTGGAGAATTGCGGCCACTGTAAAAATCCCTGTGAATGAGCTGTTGCTATAGAAACAGTAATGTATTAGAATGAATATTAATATAAACCTGTGATTTGAAGTACAGCCACAGCTATTGTCAGAGCTGCTGTTATAGAAAACAAATCAGGACCTTCAACAAGAATTCAACAGCACGGAATATACTCATGGGCATGAGCACATCAACTATACCAAATCCTGATTTCTGACAAAAACATAACAGACGCAGCGCTTTGACACAGAGTGCTCATGACTGATATTAAATACTACTTTTGTGCACCATAAACAGCTCAATATCAAGTTTGATGAATCTCAGAGCACAATCTTTATTGAAACAATTCATTCACCATGAACTACTTACAGTTCACACAGTTGAACACTTCTGGGTCATATTCACACTCTTTCAAAGAGAATACAAACATGCACAAACGCCATCTGAAGTTTTATGTTTCAACTCGATACAGATCAAATAAAATCGATGAGGCTGTTTTAAGAATAAGGTGGTCTTTTTTCTTTTTTTTTCTTTTTCCAATGCCCTAGTGTCATCTTAAACAGGAGGATTCCTCTGAAGCAGCAGTATACCATTCACATCTCTCTTCTTCTACCTTTTCCTTTCCCTCACAGAGCTGCCGTATGGCTGGGAGAAAATAGACGACCCTATATATGGCAGTTACTATGTGGAGTAAGTGATGTCACCCCACATTCACTCACAAGCGTGTCATGATACAGAAACTGAGAGCGTGTGTATGTGGAGAGAGAAGCAGCATTCAAACAAGAGCTCTGCGTTTCCTCCCTTCCAGCCACATTAACAGGAGGACGCAGTTCGAAAACCCCGTCCTGGAGGCCAAAAGAAGAATTCAGCAGCAGCAGCAAATGCAGAGCCAAGGCCTGTCATCCCTGCCGCTGCCCACCATCTACAGAGGTACCGTTTTACACACACACACACACACACACACACACACACACACACACGTACACACACATCAGAAACGCGAAACGGCCCGAGAGCCGTAACTTGATTCTGTATGTTGACCTGTTTTCTCACAATTTGGATATCATTTGCCAATTCCCACCCTCTTGCTAGCTCGTCAGTTATCACTCAGCTACCAACCAGAGAAGGTGAAGTCTAACATGTGATTCCTCCAAGACACGTGTAGCCAGTTACTCATGCACTACTCATGCTCCATCACAAGACAGCGTAACACACTCAGAGGAAAGTGCCTTCTTTCACATACACAAGCTCACAGATGCCCCCGATTGGTCAGTGTCGCTCTGATTGACAGGGTAGAGAGTAACACCATCTCTCGCACACACAGAGCAGTGCCAAGTGTGCTGTCTTGGAATCCACACAGAACCCTGACTTCCTTTTGAAACAGGAAATGAGGGAGGGTGTTTTTCATAAGGCTTGCCTGATTTCCACAACACATCTAATTTGGGATATATCGCACCTCTACCAAATCGAAACAAACTGGCTTGATACGCAGCTGAGAATTTGGTCAGGATCCTACAGCCGAGGTTCCCAAGTGGGACATTAGGATTCCTGCTGGGATGTTTAACATGAGTCATTAAAAATAAAACGGTGTCATGCTTTCTGGACAACGAGATTTCTTGGTGTTCCGCTGTAATACAAATCACAGGTTTATATTAATGCACTCTTTCTAATATATCATTGTTTCTATGGTAACAGTTTACAAAGGCCCTTGTATGGTGGACACTCAACAAAAGCAGATTTTTTTTTGTTTTGTTTTTGTTTTTGTTTTAATGTGTAACTGTTGACATGAGGTTTATTTAGCATTTTGTGAAGGAGTCTCCAATATCAGCACTTCGTAACTGTCAGAGGTAAAGCTGTAACTCTAAGTCTTCCAACATGTGAAAGACTGTTCACGTGACAGGACTAATTTCAAGGCAGAGAAAAAAAAGAGAGGCCATTTATAGCTGCTAACATAAGTGATAACAGGAACAAACTTGTTTGGTGGACCTTCCACAACATTAAATGGGTTAAAAAGTATGATATGTTGCTCTCTAATAAAGAAAGAAATAGTTGGTAAATTGCTGCGGTATAAGACAAACAAAACACTTTGGAACTGTTATTAGAAAATAATCAGGGGTGGTAAAATAAACACAGGGGTGCTAATTAACTTTTCATCACACCCCTCATTACTGACTATTTTCCTATAACCTCACACCTTGTTGTGTTTTATTCCTTATTTATTGTTAATAGGATGTGAGTTTCACTGATGAACACATCTTGAATGGCTGCAATTACAGAACAGATTAAATACTTGGAATAATAGTGCCACTGAAATTGCTTTAACCAGCAGAGTCTCTTGTGTGTGTGTGTGTGTGTGTGTGTGTGTGTGTGTGCACATGTGTGTACACGTACACAGGTGACATCACTAGAGTAGGAGTGCAGAGTGAAAACATACACACTGGTGTTTTGACCTATTAGACTGAAAAAGATGAGTGGTGTTGGGTCAACTACCAGAAAAATAACAAGGAATGAGAATGTAAGTAGTGAAAATCGGAGACTCATCTCTATCATCACTTCAGTTTGAACGAGTTCCATTCAGCCAGTTTCCATACCGGTTATCCTACACAGGGTGAGGGGGGAGCCTGGAGCCTATCCCATGGAATTTAGGGCACAAGGCACCATGGGCAGGGTGCCAACCCATCGCAGGGCACAATCGCACACACACTCACACACTACGGACAATTTGGAAATGCCAATCAGCCCACAATGCATGTCTTTGGAAACCAGAGTACCCAGAGGAAACCCTCAGCACGGGGATATTAAAAGATATTTTAATCTGTGTGTTTTTGTTTAATGCAGAATGTCAGGCTTTGATCAGGTTTTTGTCTATACACTCACCATTCCCTTTATTAGGAACACCTGTACAACTGCACAGTCATGCAGTTATCTAATCCGTCATGTAGCAGCAACACAATGCAAAAAAATCATGCCGATACAGGTGAAAAGCTTCAGGTAATGTTTACATCATACATCAGATTGAAGAAAAAGTGTGATCTCTGTGACTTTAACCATGGCATGAATGTTGGTGCCAGATGGGCTGATCTGAGTATTTCAGAAACTGCTGATCTTCTGGGAAAATCACACACATCAGTCTCAAGAGTTTACACAGAATGGTGCGAAAGACAAAAAACATTGAATGAGTGACAGTTCTGTGGGTGGAAACGCCTTGTTGATAAGAGAGATCAGAGGAAAATGGCCAGATTGGTTCAAGCTGCCAAGAAGGATACAGTAACAATCACTCTTTTTGTGAGTGTGGCAGAAAAGCATCTCAGCACGCACAAAATATCAAACCTTGAGGTGGATGGGCTACAACAGCAGGAGACCACATTGAGTTCCACTCCTGTCAGCCAAGAACAGGAATCTGAGGCTATCATGGGCACAGAATCACCCAAACTGGAGAGTTGAAGATTAGAAAAAAAAAAATCACCTGCTCTTTTTCCAGTTTTGGTCTGTTCGGTGAGTCTAAATACTGGCTGTCAAATTGTGAAGAGTTTCCCTAGCTACCACACAATATTTACACCAAAAAAAAAAAAATTTATTCATAATTTATTCCATCCGTCAACTTTATCACATACCACATTTTGTCCGTATCATGCAGCCTTACAGAGAGTGGGGTGCTCTGTGGTCCAGCTTACATAGTGAAAAAGATTGGGAAGTGCCGTCCTAAATGACGAGGCAGTATTTCTTTTTGGAATGAGGTTGAACATGTTTAAACCGGAATCAATTAGCAGATTTTAGAGGGGGTACGAAAGCAGAGACACACACTTGGCTTGGAACGGGAATAACGTGTGGGAAGCTGCATAACCAAATTCACGCTGGTGACCCATGCTTGCTGCTAACAGGCTGCTAATGACGAGTGCTTCCCCAGCAGGATTTATTTTGTGCTATAAACAATGTTTAGTTGGATGCAAAATTTCGTACACAAAAAGTATCAAATGAAAAGGACAATATCGTGAACGTTTTTGATCATTTTTGTGTCCGTAACTTCAGTAGATTTGTATTAAAAGCTCTGAGACAAGCGTTTTGATTTGAAATAAACTCTTTGTCTCCTCTATTTCATCCTCTGCTGTTCTGTGCCACGTTTTGAGTTTCTTTTCCTCTGCATGTGCTGAATTGTATCTATAAAAAGTATCAGCTCTTAGATTTCCTGTGTTCATGGAAGTTCATGTTCATAAATGGATTTTTCACCGCCACACCCCAGTTATTACTTGTTGGAAGCGTTTTTTTGGATTTGGGTCATGCTCTAACTAGGCCATTGAGGACATGGCTCTTCCCTTCTGTAGTCACTGAGGTTTGGATACGTGGCACGGTATAGTGTGACACTGAAAGCTGTATTTGATTTTTTTGGTCAAAGGCTGCAGGCCACTTTCTGTTATTTTCTGCACTGCAGTGTCTGTTTTTGACCATTTCCTCTGGCAGGAAGGTGCTGCCTAACTGACTTCAGAGCCTGTTTTTTTTGCATATGTAAAATATGATTAAGTGAATGATCCTGATCCATGGCAGCTTTTGTGACACTGCACTACATGGGCTAGATGAGGTGTTAGCCAGTACTCAGTGTGACCAGCCCCTGCAATTAAAAAGTCTGGATCGTCTTTAAAGGTGATGCCGACCTCCTGATAGCTTCTCTGATTAGGTTCCCCCTTCTCAGTGGCCTACTTTGGAGGAATGCCCAGTTCCAGGCAGGGTGAGGCTGCTAGCATGTCTCTTTTCATTTTTTTTCCCTTTTAATAATTGCCTTTTAGCAATGTAGTGAAAGTTTATAGGACTTTTTAAACCCCATCCCTGATTTGTTTTTTTCTGAAGGTCTTTTTATGCTGATGACTAAGTACCACATTTAAATTTGTTAAATTGGTTACTCAGATTTAATTGACCAATTTAAACCAGTCCAATAGCACGCGCGCACACACACACACACACACACACACTCCGGACAATTTGGAAATGCCAGTCAGCCCACAATGCATGTCTTTTCTACTGGGGAGAACATGCAAACGCTGCACACACAGGGCAGAGGTGGGATTCAAATCACCAACCCTGGAAACATGCTAATCACTAAGCCACGCTGCCCTGCCCCCGTCCTGAAAAATGTTTGATTTATGATGACCCCAAACACATGACATATTTGTAGAGATAGAAGGCAGTGCCACATGTAATTAAATGGCCGCCTTGGTCACGTAATTCAGTTTGGCTGAATTTGATCAAAATGATTCCGAGGACCAGCTTCACAAATCTGTAAGACGTCCAGCAGGAGCCATAGCAGACTCTCTCTGAAAACATCTAGACCAGGGGTCAGCAAAGTGTTTTATTTAAATATATACTGTAACAAGGTTTCCGAGTGAAGCAAAAGATAAGCTATCCTCCTTGAATCCCAATGATGTCACAGCTATCCATGGCGGGGAGTCCAAGAGAGGCAGATTGGCTGTGCTTTCTGGGTGGGAGGGATGGAAATACTCACTCCCCTGTTAATCACAGCAACACTAGGCAAACGTGAGCATCTGGGGGCTCGTGTATGCAGAACACTGCAAAAAATGCCTTTCTTGAACAAAGCAAGACACACTTAAATCTAGTTAAAGTGTACTAAAATCAAGCAATAACAAATCATTACCCAATGGGGTAAGAATTCTTGAAAATAGAATAAATATCTAGTCACTAAAAAATGCTATTGGAACTTAAAACTATACAAAAAATTTAAGCAAGTTCAAACTTATTACAAGCAATGAAAACTCAGTTCTTCAAGATAGCCTTATTTAAAATTAATATGTTGGTCTCTTGATTGAGCTGACTTTAAGAATTTATCCTAATCTGAGATTAATAATTAGCAACAACAACAACAAAAAAAGAAAATAAGACTTTCTTCAAACAGCATAAAAAAATAAGTGACTTTGTCTTAAATTAAAGCACCAGCAGTATTGTTAGTTTTAACATTTTTTGTGAAACAGGGAAAAACTCTGCAACATATTGTCAGGGATTGTAGAAGGCGGCGGATGCAAGGGCAGATTTTTATTGAATAAAGTGTAAAACAGACAATCAAAATTGTGAAATCAAGAAATGTAAATGTAACAGCGGACACAAGTAGTTCAGTGTGGATTTCAGCATAACCATGATCCATAGCTGCTTCACTGAAAAATTTCAGTTGTGCAAGTGGTCTTGGTCTTAAAATAAGGAAATCAGTATTATTGCGCAATATTAGCCAGAATATATAATTAACACAAAGTTAGATATATTTTCTTAAAATGAGATTACTTTTCTAATGCAAAACCTGCTTGGCAAGATTATTCCTCTTTTTACACAAAAAATAAGACTAATTTCCCAGAAACAAGGCTTTTTTTTACTTTCTTGAAATTCCTTTTTTGCCGTGAAGAAGGCAGATAGCGCATTCCTCCGAGTGTTTTACGCTGCCTTGTGATGAAGCATGATAAGCAGTTTGAAAAGTATCTTGGAGGAAACATGTGCTAGCCCATACCATCCCTGGTTGGTGGCTGTCATGTGATAATGGAGTCTGGCTAATGAATTGGCAACTGACCAAATTGGAGCGACAATGGATGGGTGGGGTGGGGGACTGAGACTCCAGTTCTAAACATTACCCGTTGTGTTTTCTGAAGCAGATCCTCTGTTTCTTGTGCATTTATGTAAATTATTTACATGGAAACTGTTAATGAAGAAAAGGAAGAGTTTTTTTTTACAGTCTTTCAAAAGTTTTGCATTTCATTTATCCTCTTTGGTCTAATTAGCAAGATGGTTTGTTTAAAAAAGTCAACGACAAAAATAGAATATTTATTCGCATTTTTTCTACACTTCAGGGTCAAAACAGATGTGCCAGCTGTTCAGCCTTGGTGGCGTTACTCAAAAGTGTGAAGTGGCAATGTGAAACAAAAACATAACCATAAAATAAACATAATCACTATCCATCTATCCATTCTCCATACCGCTCATTCTACACAGGGTCACAGGGGGCCTGGAGCCTGTCCCAGGGGACTCACGGCACAAGGTGGGGAACACATATACAGGGTGCCAATCCATCACAGGGCACAATCAGACACATATTCACACACTACGGACAATTTGGAAATGCCAGTCAGCCTACAACTCATGTCTTTGGACTGGGGAGGAAACTGGAGTTCCCAGAGGAAACCCCTGAAGCACAGGGAGAACATGCAAACTCCGTACACTAAGGGCAGAGGCGGGATTCAAACCCTCAACCACCGTAATCACTAATGGTTAAACAGTGTAGTTGCCATAGTAGTTTCTCAAGGCATTTTATGTAACTGGTTCTTCACAAAATTTAGTTGAATACCCCTGGCTAGAGTGTCTCATGTCTCATGCTTTGGGCTTTTGTTTTGGTTTTAGTTCTTGTCTTGTTCTTTGTCTCCTCCCTCATTTCATTATTGGTTCTCTTCAGTAATTGATTTCACCTTTGTTAATCTTTGTTTTTATACCCTGTGTGTTCTCTTTATACATTGTTCATGTCCAAGCCAACTTTTTCTATTATTTTACAGGTTTTAAACTAGTGTTCTCTCTTCATGAATATTGATTTGCCTAGTTTAACCCTGTCTGCCTGTTTATTGACCCCAGCCATTAAACCATTATAACTATTATTTATGGATAATAAATAAACTCTTTGCCATTCATCTGCACTCACATGCTTTGACTCATGCACAAGCAGTTAATAGGAAATAACAGTGCAGAGGTTAGAAATGCTAAAGGAACTTTTTTATGTATCACTATCATTTATTGTTTTTTTAGTTATTGACCCATATATTTACTAGTGTGATATTGTCTTCCTTAAAATAAATCTTGGTTGTGTGTTACATTTTTGAGGGGGACAAAAATGTAAAAAGAAAATACGCATTTATTAGAAACCTAGGTTTGCGATGACTTCTGCTCTTGAAAGGTATTACAAGGACTGTACTTGATGATAATTCTACTGGCAGTTTGTGTTGTGTGGGTTAATAATGTGTTTGCATGTGTGACATTTACAGAGAAGCCTCCGTTCACGCGAGATGCCACACAGCTGAAAGGCACATTTCTGTCCACGGCACTGCAGAAGAGCAACATGGGCTTCGGCTTCACCATCATCGGCGGAGATGAACCGGACGAGTTCCTGCAAGTGAAGAGCGTCATTCCAGACGGCCCGGCTGCTCAGGATGGCAAGATGGCCACCGGTGAGCTTCCTGTCCCTCTCACATCTGATTACTGTCTTCCATTCAGTCAGATAGTTTGGCAATTAGAGGGTTTTTACAGAACTCGCAAGGATGTAGCCAGGATCGTTTCATCGTTCATGTTTGGGGGTGTAGGGGGTCATGAGTGTTGGTTTGTTTAGCACAGAAAGATTGTTTCCAAAAATTGCACAAGTTGAGGCATTACTATTACTATGACAATAGGTACATCAGGTTATTGTATCAATTAATACTTCAAGAAATTATTATAAGATTCATTCTAGAAAAGGAAGAAGCCTTTATTTGTCACATATACCATGATATAGTGCCCCTGGAGCATAGAGGTTTAAGGTCCCTGCTCAAGGGCGCAACAGATCTTTTTTAAAGGGTGACGGGGGTGGGTTGGGGGGAGGGGGGTTTGAAGACAGTGACATATTCTGCTGTCCAGATTGTTCATTCACCACTGAGGGACAGTCAGTTTGAAGGTTCTGGAAAGGGACCTTGAGCCACACTGAGTAGGCACTACCAGGCATCGGTCGTAAACCGATCGCAGGTTGCATGAGGACACATAAAACTCAAGGAGAGTGTTGAGGGTTGGGGGGGCTGTTCCAGACAGGGTCTTGTACGTATCAACAATTGGAAACTGGACAAACACCACCTGGTCTTTTTCTAATCTTCAGATGTCCCCATTGTAGAACTTGAAATAGGAAGTCATGTGACACTTTGATCAAATCATGTTACTCGTTGGACAGCCCTTTGAGTTGATCACTTTCATACATGACGCAGCCTCACCTGAGTTCACTCCACACCTGGGTTTGAAGCCATCTTCCACGCTTACCACATTTCTACCAAGTGTACAGTATAAACACTGTTGAGTGGGGAAAACATTTAAGTGTGACAAATCCCTAAATTACACAGTTTAGTACACAGTAGAGATTAGTTCCTTTCTACAAAAATGCTGAATTTTTGGAGTTGCTAGGTCAGGGCTTCTGACATTTGATCAGATCTGCAGTCTGTGTTGCACCCGCCACATAAAACTTTAAATGTGTTTACAGAAACAGACGTGTTATACTCTCCTAGGACACTTGCACTCTCAATATAAAGCAGACAGTGTTAAGGCTGGATGCACAATAGAGGATAATAAACAAATAAAAACACACTACATAAGCTGGTTTTGGAGAGCCGATGCCAGTGTGATCTCACCACCGGACATAGATTCTCAAAAATGTACGAAATGCTTTACATTGCCAGATAATCATTTAGCCCCAGTTGAGAGAGGGAAAAGTTTCTATTCATATATTACAAAATGTTAGAATGAAAATCAGCATATGTGTACTTCCTGCACATGTTCAACATAAATAATATTCAATTTTCAATTCAATTCAGTTCAGTTTTATTTGTATAGCACTTGTAACAATGGATTGTCTCAAAGCAGCTTTACAGAAACATATAAATACAGGATACAGATTTTAAGTGTGTAAATTTATCCCTATTGAGCAAGCCGGTGGCGACGGTGGTGAGGAAAAACTCCCTAAGATGATTTGAGGAAGAAACTTTGAGAGGAACCAGACTCAGAAGGGAACCCATCTTCATCTGGGTAACAACGGATAGTGGGAAAGTAAAAGAAAGTTCATTATGGCTTTAACATGAAGTCTGTTTGTTTAACTAGTCCACTAATATAGTGATATATATTGTTCCTGTGTGGTATCTGTTTTGTCTTACACAAGGTTGCATTTCTTGTGGCTCTGTTCCCTGCTTTTATGAAGCAGCACGGTCTGAAGATGGCGTTTTTTACCTTTTACTGTCTAGAGGGTTTATGTACTCAGTGCTAGTTGAGGCAGAAGTACTTGGGTTTTTTTTTAAGTCAGTGTAGAAGTGCTTTAATTCAACTTTGATTTGATCTCGAGCTCTCGAACAGCACACATCAAGTGAGCCGTGTCTATAGGCTCCGTCGGTTCCTGAGGCCTCATACATAATTATGCGCACTGACTCCGCGTTCGCTGCTGCACAATGCCACATGACCAAGGTTCAGATTTAACCATGGAGAAAAAGCTGCTTAAAAAAATCTGCTTAAAAAAATCTGTATTTGTCTTTGTCTTACTTTCTCTGTTCTCTCCTGCCTGCCAGTTGAGTAACAGCCTCAGGTTTTCTGTAAAACTGTGCTCTCTCATTATTGGCCAGATGGTTGCATCGTCCTTTATCACATACCTACATGCCTTTAAAACAATCCTGCTATCTGTGTGTGTGTGTGTGTGTGTGTGAATGGGTGGTTATGTGGATGGGGTCAGTGTAAAGTTAAAAGTTGAATTTCCAGGGTAGTGTTTATATTCTGCACTCCGTTGCATATAATTAACCTTTTATCCTGAATAGAGCTGCATAACAACACTTAAAATTCTAATGACGAATAATAATTTCACTCATTATTGAAATTATGATTTTAATTAATCAGCTAATTAAAGAACAAAGTCGATTTATTGCCTTTTAAATCAGCAGAAAACGTCTGGGTTACGCATGTAACCCTGTTTCCTGAGAAGGGAACGAGACGTTGCATTTAGCATAACACTATGGGAGCGCCTCTCGCGCCCGACCGGCATCTGAAGCTTGTGTGAAATCATGCCTATTTATAGGCCTGCCATGATCAGGTGGCGTGGCAATTAAGCGCGTCGCATGATATAAATATGGCACCTGTGAACCGCGCCATCAGCCTCTATTATCTGAAGCGAAGACGCAATTCACAGGCCTGCCCTGGTATGACAAAACTACGCAACGTCTCATTCCCTTCTCAGGGAACAGGGTTACATGCGTAACCCAGATGTTCCCTTTCAATGGGAACTTCGACATTGTGTTTAGTATAACACTATGGGAATGGGAATACCCACTCCGTCATACCGAGGGTATGGTCTGTTCAAAAAGACCCAAGCCCGAGGGTCACTGCAAGACACTCGAGCCCGGGGTGGAATGAATATCCAGGCTGTAATAACGAATGAATGTGTGTAGCGTAGACCAACCTGCAGCAGCACACACATCCTGTAAGGATGTGCCTGACACCACGCATAAACCTTGAAGTTAGAGGATATTGCCCCACAGAGGCTCCATCGACAGGGGCGTGGCTGGCCGAAATGGCAGCCACGTAAACCCTGATTGTAGAAGGAGCCCACCCCGCTGAGAAATGTTCTTGTAAGAACTCCAGGATTGTAGCTATTGCGCAGTTCACTGGGTCTACAGTGGATCCCTGCGGATGGGAATCTCCCAAGGAGTGCCATCTAGCAGGGATATTATCTCTGAGAACCATATTCGAGCAGGCCAATAAGGTGCTACTAGCAGCAGACATAGACTGTCTTGGCGAACTCTCACTAGAACTTGTGGGAGCAGAGCGATGGGGGAAAAGTGTACAGATGTGACCTCGGCCACATGTGCACCATGGCGTCCAGCCCTAATTGTGCGGGAGGAGTGAGGGCGAACCACAGCGGGCCGTGTGTTGTCTCCTCGGAAGCGAACACATGCAGTCCCGCTTGGCCAAACCTCGCCATATGGACTCCACCACTTGTGGATGGAGCCACCAATTCCTGGGCCTCAGCCCCTGCCTCAATAGGATGTCTGCCCCCATATTCCCAGAATGTGCATTGCACTCACTGACAAACTTTCCTTCTGCCCAGAGAAGAAATAGTTGCGCCTGCCTGAACAGATGGCACGGACATAATTTTCCCTGGTGGTCAAAGTATGAGACCATCGGTGTGTTGTCTGTAAACACATGGTGACCTCTCAATTGAGGAAGAAGGAATTTCAGTGCTAGAAATATGGCCCACATTTCTAGGCAATTTATATGCTGCTCCAGATGAGGGCTGCACCAGAGACCGTGAGCTGGACAGCTGTCTAAGACCATGCTCCAGCCCATGAAGGAGGTGTATGTCAATACCGTCTTGCGCTAAGGAGACACCCCTAGAGTGTGACCCAAGGCTAGAAACTGGGAACACTCAAATTCTCAGAGCACGTAGGCATCACCGCGTGACACTGATTATTCTCAGAGGTTTCGTCCTTGGATGAAACCCCCAACATCTCAGCCACCACTGAACGGTCTCCTGTGCAATAGGCCCATAAGCGCCAATAGTCTCCCAAGATCCAGCTTTATCTTGCTCAGTGTTGATAGGATTGACCCTACGCATGTTGGGGATAGAAACGCCCTCATCGTAGTAGAATCCTTATAACCCCTAGAAAAGTTGTCCACTGCACTGGGGAAAGCATACTTTTCTGAGGTTCACCCTGAGCCCCAAGCTCTTCATGTGGGCGAGAACAACATCTCGATGTTGAACCGAACTGGATTGTGCTAGAATTCACCAGTCATCCGTTTAGTTTATTACACGGATGCCCTAGAGTCACAATGGAGCCAGAGTGATGAGGGGATAAAGCTAGCGATATTTCTATGTGGAAATATGCACCTTTTAGATTCATTGTCACAAACCAGTCCTCAAACTGAATCTGTGGAACGATAAGTTTGGGCTTCAGCATCTTGAACCTGTATGTCAGAAGAGTATAGTTCAGATGACGCAGATCTAAAATTGGCCGCATACTCCTATTTTTTGCGGACCAGGAAATAATGGCTGTAAAAACCTCCCTCCCTCAGGGAACGGGGTACATGTTCTATGGCCCCTTTGTCCAAGAGGGATCTTACTTCCTGCACTAACGTCAGGCTCTGGTCTGTGCTGACTACTGTGGTGAGCACACCTCTGAACCGGGGGGGGGGGGGGGGGGGGTCGAGCTATAAACGTAACCCTTTTCTACGGTAGACAGAACCCATGGAGACACATTTGGCAGTAGTTTCCACGCTACCGTTGGCCTTTGACAGCTCGCTGACCAGAGAACACTGAAAACTTGGGACCGCCTTGGCTAGGGGTGGCCCTACAGTAGCACTGGGGGCTAACTACCCTAACAACCTCATGTCCCCTGATACGTCCCTCCACAACCCCTCAGGACCGCTCTTCTTTGCCTGCTTGGCCTTTATGACCATTCTCAGATCAGGTCTAGTAGCGGGCTGCGACTGTGGCCGCCCGGTTCCCCTGGCTGTCTGCAGGGGTTGGTGGGCTGCCATACTCGCCTTCTGGGTCTCCCTCGTACTAGTGCTGGCCCAGGCTCCACTCGTGGATGCCCGGGTGAGCTCGAGACAACAGGGAACAACAGGTCTGCTTGGTAGGCCTGCAACACTGTCATTGTCTGCAGTGACCCACAAGCAAGACTACTACCGCATAGGCCTTGCCCACCAATGCCATGGTGGCCTCACACGGTGGCTTGGATGGCAAAGCCAGCCCCCCTAATTACCTGCCGTCGTTGGAGAGAGGTAGCTCGCAAGCGCCTCCTCCACCTTCAGCATAGCTAAATAGCCATGCCGTTCATTCCCCACAATGGCCGAATAATCCAACATTGTGGGGTTATAAATACGGCTTATGCATGGTTTTCCCCAGAAGCCTGATATTTTGTCATGCACTTCTGGAAGAAAGGGGAGTTTCTGCAGTGTGAGGGATTTACTTTCACTGGGAAAAAAAGGCTCATCCAGCCTTAGTAATCACTTCAAGCAGCTCTTTATGTGCTGCTCTCAGTTTTTAGCACATCCTTCTGGCTCCTCGGAGTCAGAGAGGAATTATTACTATTATTTTTGTGTGTGTGTGTTTTTTCCCTTTTGGCTTTCCATAGCGGAAGGAGGAGTCGTGACACGAGCTCCAAAATCCAGCGGAGAGCCGAACCCGGAAGACAGAGCAAGAGCGCTCGTCTCCGGCTCCTCTTCTGGATCCATAATAGATCCCCCGAATCTGAGACGGCTAGCTACCTCGGCAGCGGCCGGCCCAAATCCGCGAGGCTCTGAAACCCAACTCGCTTCGGCTTCCGAGAAGAGCGCGAGTCGCGAGCCGAGCTGCTTAATGTAGGCATTACCATGCGCAGCCTCTCACGGCTGCCATCGCATGCTACATCCCTAGACACTCCACCCAGAAAGTGTGCACTATTCCCCGTGATGAAACGGGAGCAAGCCATAACACACTTCCTGAATTCTCTCACTCATATTTTTCTGTCTTGCTCATTCCTTTTTTTTCTTATCTTTTTTTTAAAGGGAGATTTTGAGAAAAGATAGCGAGGAAATTAAGTGTCTTTTTGTTTCTTTACACAAACAACCTACATGCAGTCTTTCGCTGAAGATAATAGAGGCTGATGGCGCGGTTCACGGGTGCCATATTTACATCACGCAACTGGTCGCGCGCGAGATGCTGGTCGCGCGCGAGAGGTGCTACCATACTGTTATGCTAAACGCAACGTCGAAGTTCCCTTTGAAAGGGAACAGACTTTTCTTCCACACTGTACATTATTTGTTCAAACGTACAGTATAAAGCTCTACTGATGTCTTGGTAAGTGAAAATATTTTACATATAGACACATTTCTCAAATACTTTTCATATCATTTTCAATATTTCAAAAAAATAATTTTCATCAAATTCAGTAATGCTAATGAGATTATTAAGCCTATTTCTAGACATTTGTAAAAAAAAAATTCAAGCTAGAAATTTTGTGTTATTGCCTTTTTCATTTGTTCCCTATTAGAAAAAGGCTTTTTATCAGGTAACACTTGCTGATGAAGAGGTACATTAGCTAAGCTGACTACCGAGCTGACAACATTTAAAAAAAATGTTTTAAGGCAAATAGCTGTGTGGCTAAAGCTTTTTTTTCAACTGGGTGTGAATAGACACTCCACGATTTTGTACATGTTAAATATTAAAACATATCACATAATGGATCCTGTAACAAATGGCAACAATTGGAATTGGATCCAAATAAATGTATTTTTGGAACTGGAAATAGATATTTAAACTAGAGCCACAACAACTAATTGATAAAATCGATAACAATCGATTATGAAAATCGTTGTCAACGAATCTCATTATAAATTAGTTGGTCTGCGCACGGCACGGGGTGTGTTTACTCCCTACGTTACTTCTGTTCCAAAAACACGCTTCGGAGAGTAAATACTAAAGTTGTGTCCCAAATGAAGTACTGTACACTTACACTATGCACTCTGAACTATTGTCTAGTGTGTGTATTTTAGAAAGGTAATATCTCAAATAGAACACTAGCATTTTTTTTACTAACTGGAAGTATAATCCGCTTCCTTGTGAACGCTGCGATGCCGCTAGTTTTAGCGGCTAAAGTTTAGCCTAATACCCAGTCCCTGACACACATTTATTATAACGGAAGTGATATGTTAGTAACGAGCCCGCATTGCTGATCATGCGCAGTGTAGATGCGCATAGGAGCATGAGTAAGATATGTAAAATTAGTCTAATATTAGTAGTAATATTAGTAGTCTAATTAAAACATTATGATCAAAAGTAAACACAAGTAAAATAATATGTCTAAAGGCAGCGAGAAACAGAAATCACAAGGTGCAGTGAAAGGGAGTTTTTATTATTAATTTAGGACTGTAGTTTAATTCAGTGCTTTTTGTGCATCCATAAAAAATAATGCATAAGTACTATTTTTAATATATATATATATAAATATACATATATATATATATACATATATGTATGTACACACTCATATATAAATGGATTTATCTTATTTTTTTAGTTTATATTTATATTATGTATAAGTACTTATGCATTATTTTTTATGGATTCACAAAAAGCACCGAATTAAACTACAGTCCTAAATTCATAATATATATATATTCTTGTGTGTGTGTGTGTGTGTGTGTGTGTGTGTGTGTGTTGGGTTCTTTTCTGTTTTGGACAAACATTTGTCTAAAGTTTTAGTCTGAATTTATATTTGTAACACTCAGTTTGTGGACTGTATGTTAAATAAACAAAAAAAAAGGTACTGAAAGTTTGCCCCGCCCCATCCGATTAATCGAATAAATAAATAAAATAATCGGCCAACTAATCGATTATGAAAATAATCGTTAGTTGCAGCCCTAATTATAGAAAATGAATCAATGAATCATCTTCAGATTTGAGAATTTGAGAAAATTGACTATGATTTCGTTTCACATTATATATTTAGTAGAGATGGCATGATGCCACTTTTTCTTTTCTGATACAGATAGTTATACTGAAACCTTAAGTATCAGCTGATGTTGATACCCATCCGATATTGTTTTTTTTTATTTTTAGAAACTAATAACAATAACTAACTAATAACTGAAGCACTTCAACTTTTTTATGTTACTTTTACATTTTACATTTTATTCATTTAGCAGATGCTTTTATCTACAGCGACTTACAAGGAAATACAAGCAAACTTTTACTTTAATCTTAAAAAAATAATGAACAGATTTATATCTATAATAGCAGCCCTCAGTGAAGTAAATAATACAGTCCTTCTGGCTATAATTCAACTGATAGTTTTATATTAATGTGCTTGCTAATATGTAGAGATGCACTGATCTATCGGACAATAATCGGTATCAGCTGATAAAGGCAATTTTCTGTAATGTTTAATTTTGTGCTAGAAAATGAATGTTTGGGAATCTAAAATGTTTTTGTACTGAATTGATATATATATTAAAAATATATATATATATATATATATAACAAAGTTTTTACTGGGCAGTGGTGGCTCAGTGGTTAAAGGCTCTGGGTTACTAATCAGAAGGTCAGGAGTTCAAGCCCCAGCACTTCCACTACCACTGTTGGGCCCTTGGGCAATGCACTTAACCCCCAACAGCTCAGTTGTATAAATGACATAGATGTAAGTCACTCTGGATAAGGCATCTGCCATATGTAAATAGGCCATAGGCAAATGCCATAAATGTAAAAATAAAGGGTGCTTAAAACTTTTGCACAGTACTGTACATTAAGAGATAACATGAACTAGCTTGTCTCATGGACGTCCAATAACTGTAATTGTACATTTTTATTAAATTCATTCATTAATAAACCAAAACAGCAAATGTTGGCAAATGGCTGTGGTATAAGAATTCGGACGTGCTGTTATATAAAAAAAAAATAATCCACTTCAGGGTGGTAATGCATCACACCACATTGTTATGGATTATTTTTCTACAACAGCACACCATGTTTTGTTTTATTCCCTGTGTAAAATATGATTTAAAATAGTTGTTTTTGAGCTTCTGCTGCTGTTGAGATGTCTCACCACAGGGGCCAGATGAAGTGATGGAAGCGATGTAGGGAAGGTTCATGCTGAATCATTTATGCTCAGGCAACTTTGCTGAATATATGAAGAGAGAATATATACTTGGACTTACATGACACGATGCACGTCATAATATAAAACCTTGAAGCTGCTTTGAAGAGGGCTTTAAGTGGTACAAATTCTCTGTGAGTGGTGCAATATGTTGAAAGTATGCACTTGTTAGTTATTTAGTTATTTAACCTCAGCCCTTCCTCTTCTGCACCTAGGTGACGTTATCGTCTACATCAACGACATCTGCGTCTTGGGCACCACCCATGCAGACGTGGTCAAGCTTTTTCAGTCGGTGCCCATCGGCCAGAGCGTGACCCTCGTGCTGTGCCGAGGCTACCCACTGCCCTATGACCCCGAGGAGCCGTCGGCCAGCTCGACGGTGCCCCCTCTGGGCCTGGTGGACCCCTCGCTCCTGCTTAACGGACGCAGCAGCTACGATAACTACATGGAGTACATGTCTCTGACGGGGCGCCTGCTTCCTGAGCACGGAGACGCTCTATCCCAGGCATCCCATCCCGGAGACACACACCTGGACGGATCGCAGCCGCCGTCCCTCAACACACCGGGGCCTGTACACGACGACGCTGTCTCCATGGCATCGTCGTCCGGGGCAACAGCCAGCGCTCAAGCAGCACCAGAGATTCTGAGCCTCACCATGACCAAAGGAGCTGAGGGTTTCGGGTTCACCATCGCAGACAGTCCGACAGGCCAACGGGTCAAACAGGTGCAAATTTATTCTTATCTAATATGTTTTTTTTATAACATTATATATATATATGTTTTATATATTGTACAATATTTATATATTGTTTTATATATGTATATATTATATATATGTGTTTATTAGTACTTGTTGAATTCTCGATTCTGATTGGTCAAAATGTGTTGAATAATTTTCTATAACAGCAGCTCTGACAATAATTCTGGTTGAGAGGGTTATATTAATTCGTATGGCAGATGGTCCACATACAGGTGCATCTAAAAAAATATTGTAATATCGTGGAAAAGTAATTTTTTTTCCGTAATTTAATTCAAAAAGGGGAACTTTCATATATTCTAGATTCGTTACAAACAAATTGAAATATTTCAAGCCTTTCTTGTTTTAATCTTGATGATTATGGCTTACAGCTCATGGAAATCAAAAATCCGGTATCTCAAAATATTAGAATAAAGAATTTATAATACAGAAATGTCGACCTGAGAAGAGCTCTAATCAGCTAATTAACTCAAAACACCTGCAAAGGTTTCCTGAGCCTTTAATCTCTCAGTCTGGTTCAGTACACACAACCACAATTATGGGGAAAATTAAAGTAAATTTTGCATTTCATTTGGAAATCAAGGTCCCAGAGTCTGGAGGAAGAGTGGAGAGGCACAGAAGCCAAGTTGCTTGAAGTCCAGTGTGAAGAAACTACTATTTGCACCTATTGCAAAGAACTGCTACTTTTATATGGTGTAAATAGAATATAACGCTATTTATTTTCACTTAGTGTAAATAGCCGCTGCCTTCAGATAATGACACCATGTATAACCAATAAAAAGCACGCTGATATGTTTTAACTCTAAACAGAATGATAGAATTGGTCAAAGTGTGGAATTCCCGCACTGTCATCAAATAACCATCGTAGATCAAAATGAATGAGAGAAGTGGTTGTAGTAAACGCAAATGAAAAAAAAGGAAAAAAACGAAAAAGAGGAGAGCGAGGCGTCTTTATTAAGACATGTGCCATCTATTAAAACGTTCTTCAAACGGAGCCAAGAGGAGAATCAGGGTGAAGAATTTGTGGAAGATGACGAACACGCCAACCAGGGACTGGAGGAGGCAGGTGTTAGCAGCGCGGCACAACCCGAGGCTGAGACTAGGTGGAGCAGCTGCACACAGGGGATTTATCAGGTGTCTGACCTGGCGTTGTGGGGGGAAATCAACGAAGACGCTCGCACTGTCCTTATCGATCGTTGACATACTGCCTTTCATAACAGAAGGAGCAAATATAGATACTCAAGCCGTGATGGGGGTTTGGGCGGTAAGGTGCACTCCCTCACTAATGATCTGCTGACATTGTGCCCAGGGGCCTCTGAATTCCTAATCTGGGCCTGATGATGACACGTAAGGGAAACAACCAATGACAATACAGGGGCGGAGACAGGACATAAACCATAACAAAACACACATGTCAAAAGTAAACAAAGTCAATGTCACTGAAAAACCCGGAAGCTCGCACTTCGAGCTTTGGAGCGTGCTGCATGCTCCCGCGCTAGCACGAGGGGAAATCATGACATATATTGTTGTTGTATTCTTTTTATTTTTCATTTTTAATTTGTCTCTTTCGTTTATGTTGCGTCATGTTACATCCGTCAGCAGAGAACAAAATTTCAGTTTCAGATTTCTATCCCCAATTTTCTATCCCCAAGTGCTTGTGTTTAAAGTTAGTGGTCTAGATGTTATTGGAAAACCCTGTCTCAGATGCTTAAACTCTAGAAAAATCTAGCAGCTTCCGAGGTGTGAACTACACGTGGGTGATTTGCGTTATCTTAATGAGGAGCCCAGAAAATCAACTCAAGCAGCTGCATAACCTGTCTCTCTGAATCCACATAACTTTGCCCATGCAAATATTGACATAACTGGATGCCATTTAAAAACTGTCAATCATTCCAGATTCGTACGCTGATTGTTTTTTGTTTTTGTTTATCGAGCTGTTTATTCATCTGATATCCATTTATTAATTCCATCTAATACTGATGTTGAAGCCCATACCAATACTCTGCACATCACTAATTGCCACTTTATTACATGGTGTAGCTGTTTGGAACATTATGTTTTACATGGCTTGTTCAGGTGCTGGAGCCGCAGGGGTGTCCGGGCCTGTGTCAAGGCGATCTGATAGTGGAGATTAACCAGCAGGGGCTGCAGGGCCTCAACCACTCACAGGTGGTGCAGATCCTGAAGGACTGCGCCGTGGGGACCGACGCCACCCTCGTCATCCAGAGAGGAGCAGGAGCAGGTACGAGGACGTCTCTCTTTCTTCTTTTCACATTTAGTCTAAACAGAGTGTTATTACATTCGCATTTGCGTTGTGTTCATTTGTATTCAGGAAAAGTTTTTTGTTTGTTTTTTTGACACCGGGGTAAACACTAAACAGATAATTATCCAGTGCAGTGAGTGCACATATACCAAAATACAATACAAAATAAATAATACATGTTGTATTTTATAAATGTCGACACATTGCAGATAGAAAATCTGTAAAAAGTTTATTGATATTTGTCTGTAGTGCACACTGGAGTTTTGAGATTAGTGTTTGATCTTTTTTTTGTTTCTCACTTCACCTACCCATGTCTTCTTTATTCAGGACTTTAATGCTTTTTTCTTGATTGTGTTATTGAGTGTTGTGCTAAACAGCTTCATGTCCAGCCTGAGGAATGTAACCTAGGGTTCAGCTAAGATCTTTGTACACACACTGTGACATCTGATGTTCTTTTGATGTGAAAATGTTGCCTGAGGAGAGAGCATTTGACTTAGATCACTCCACGTCTGTACATGCACTGACCAGACTGTTGTGTGTGTGTGTGTGTGTGTGTGTGAGTGAGATTGTGGCTGTCTGTAGATATATGGATGCTTGAGTTAAAATTCCATGGCATCATTTCAGACTCATTTGGCTTTGTTCATCCTAAGCCTGTGGGACTGCAGAACGTTCTGGCAGTCAGCATCCACGAACAATGATGTTTAGTGCTAATTCTGAGCCGTGCCAAAATAATCAACTAATATCATGCTCTGAACGCACTTGCTCACTATTACTGATATATCGATATTCCTGCATGCATTTATGATATTCTTGAAATGACCTCCGTCTTGTTAGCACATCTTGTGCTTTTGGTACATTCTGGGTTTAATTGAATGCCTGCAGCGTCAAGCGGTGCAGCCAGGCGATCCAGTCTCACCTGGGTGATTCATATCTGACCTTTCCCTTGAACTCGGACCGAGCAATCATTCCGGAACAGATCGGGAGCAAAACAAGCAGAGTCTGATTTTTTTTTCAATTCCCACCTCGGCTCACGCTGATCTACCAGCACGACCATTACAGCAAATGCTTCACTCATTTCATGCTGCTGTCAGAATGAAGACGCGTTCATTCCACACGCTCCATTCCTGTCTGTATTCTCATTTTTTTCACACCTTCTCTCATCCTCTGTTTATATTACACAAGCCCGTGGCCCTGAAAGACCTCTCTAGTATAAACACACAGTGAGGTTTCAAATAAGCAAGCAAGAGACATCCTGAGTGAATCACGGCTTACTGAGTGCGAGACTATTCAATTCCAGCACCGGCACGCTGCCAAGGTCCCAGCCATGTTCACAGCTCTCTCCTCTCAGTGCTGCGATTAGAGTACAGCTCTCACACTGAGCCACAAGCCACAAACCGACAGCACTCTGCGCCAGTTAGGATGAAGATGTTTAATAAGAGAGGCGGGATAGTTACTTAAGTGAAATAACCCTTGAATTTATTTCATGTAGGTCTAGTTCACCTAAAACAACATGGTGATTTTGAAGGATTGAAACACTTCAGATCTGTACTGTACCTTTTTTCTCTAAGTCTGGCCATTTGCCAATTCCTACCCACTAGCTACGTCTCACCTATGACCTCACAGCTAACAGCTAACAAAACCTTCCTCCAGGACATGTGAACCTCTGCATCTTTTCAAACCACCACTCATGGTACATCACAGAGCAGCTGAACACACTTGGATGAAAGGGCTAGCTGAGTGTGAGAATGTGATTCTCTAGGGTTGCTCTGATTGACAGTGGAGAGAGTAGCACCATCCCACCCGTCCAGAGAGCACAGCCAATTACACTTTGTTGGACTCCCGGCCAGAGATGGCTGTGGCATCGTCGGGATTTGAAGTCTCCTGAAGATAGGGCATTTGCTTTTCTGTTGCACCACTTGGTATCTTTTTATAGCTTTATATTTACTAATTAATATTTATTTATTTATTTATTTATTTATTTATTACTAATTTACTCATTTTATCTTTATTTTTCTGACACTGTCATGTCAGTTGGCTATATTAAACAATTTAATATTAAATATAGAAAAATGTATGACTTTAAAACTTTAGTAGAGATAGATAGATTTTTTCTGTATTTCATATTATATTGTTTAATTTAGCCAACTGACATGACAGTGTCAGAAAAATAAAGATAAAATTAAATAAAGAAAAATTCACAAGTTAATCAAGAAATCCAGATTTTATAAATATGCGCATTGGTAACGCCCCCAAGTGCATTGAAAAAACATGACAAAATGACCTCTAGTGTGTTGCAGAATTCAAGAAAATGTGATGAAGTGCCCTCTAGGGTGCTCTTATGTGTGAGAAAACATGAGGAAGGGAAGTGCCCTCTAGGGTGTTCCTACATGTGAGAAAATGTGATGAAGTACCCTCTAGGGTGCTGCTATGTGCAAGAAAGCTTGATGAAGTGCCCTCTAGGGTGCTGCTATGTGCAAGAACGCTTGATGAAGTGCCTTCTAGGGTGCTGCTATGTGCGAGAAAACATGATGAACTTCCCTCTAGTTTGTTGTTATGTGCAGGTAAATGGGATCAAGTGCCCTCTAGGGTGCTCATACATGTGGGAAAACATGAAGTGCCCTCTAGGGTGCTCCTATGTGTGAGAAAATGTGATGAAGTGCCCTATAGGCTCCACTTCATGCCAACGAATGAGTTGAAATGCCATCTAGGGTGCCCTTCCAGTGGACAATATGTGATGCCGTGCTCTATAAGGTTCCCTTACATGTAAGGACACATGATGAAGTGCCCTTTAGGTGCTGCTGCCCTTTTTATTTTATTTTATTTTTTCGTCCGCACATGCTTCATATGCTGTATATATAACGTAGAATATAGTGGAAACTCAGTTCTATACTATATACTGAATTTATATAGGTCTAAGTAGGAGGAAATAGAATTAATGAACTAAAAGTACATTTGTGCCTCTCAAGATTGACTTTGGTTAAGTGTAAATGTAAGAAGATGTAAGTATCCAGATTAAATACACTCTTTCAAATGCCATCCAATCTAACGGTATAACACGTCTGTTCCAACAACACTGAAGCATCATCTACTCAACATTATTCACAAAACGTGAGGCATGAAAATGCCAGGTGTAAAGGGCTTCTCCATCTCAGCTGTCCACTTGTGCTCGGATCACCCGAGACAGAGATCACTTTGCTTTTGACTTTAAAAAAAGCTGCCTCTGTGTTGTTCTTTGTTGTTCCAGTCTCTTGTCTAGCACTCTGCAGTCTCTCTGTTTGCAGTAGTGCCTTTGTCAGAGCTATTCACAACACTGTTATGAAAGGGCAGGATGATACGTCTGTTCCCCTGACTCCTTGCTGTATCACTTCAGCCGTGGCATTTCAGTGTAGCGGACAGCTCCTCTCAGACCCGCGACATTTCAGTACCTCGGACAACTCCTTTTCCTTCACTCCTCCGGTCTCTGATCTCATCTGAACCGCTCGTCATACCGAGCCTCATGGGAAACATAGACGTCCTCCACATACCCGATGATTCATTGAGCGCCAGTCTGCAGCTTCCATACTTCACACCAGAAAGAAAGGAGGCAGGGAAGACTTACTGACAGTGGTATGAATGAAATCCAGAATCCGGCGTTTTTATTTTAATCGCATTTACCATCAGTGAATAATATGTGTGTTTGTAAATAGGGTTTAAATTGTGTTACAGCCACTAAATAATAAATTAGCAATACTCTGTGACAACATCAAATACAAACACTGATGAATTTTTGAAATATATTCAGTATATAGTGTAAGGCCATCAAGTGCAAACTGTTATCTGTCTTGCTTTGCTTCAGGCTTGAGCTTGTGTTAAGGATCAGGTTTCATTTGACAAGGTGATGCCAATGTCCTGGTCAGATCCTCCTTGTCCATTCCTTGGGATTAATGTTATTATGCCATATCACTTTTATAGATTAAATTCTCAAATTTAATTCAGTCTACTTTTGATGTTATTATTGATGCTATTATTTATTTATTTATTTATTTATTTATTTATTTGTTTATTTGTTTATTTATTTAAATGTTTATCATCTTCTCATTCATATAACATCATAGAAGTGTTTTTTTCTCACTATTTTAAAAATGTGTCCTATTTTTAACAGCCAAGAAAAAAACATACAGTCCACATTTTCTATTCTCTGAATTTTTCTGGGCTTAAAGGCAAATATTTTTGTGCTCTAGACAATAAAGCTGATGATCTAGATATTATTGAGAAACCTCATTTCTCTGTACCACTTACCCTACATGGGGTCACGGAGAACCTGGAGCAAATCCCAGGGATGGGGTGCCAACCCATTGCAGGGCACATTCACACACCCATTCACACACTTCAGACAATTTAGAGATGCCAGTCAGCCTACAGTGCATGTCTATAAACTAGAGGAGGAAACCAGAGTACCAGGAGGAAACCCCAGAAGCAAGGGAGAACATGCAAGCTACGTGCACACAGGGGCGGAAGTGCGAATTGAACCCCCAACCCTAGGAGGTGTGAGGCAAACGTGCTAACCACTAAGCTACCGCCCCCCTCCATCTCAGACATTTCTACATAAACAAACAAATCTGGCAACCACTGAGACATGAACTCCACACGGCTGATTTGCATAATCGGAATGGTGAGCCCAGAAAATCAACGTAAACATTGCGCACTCAGTCTTAATATGAGTAACTTTCCCTGTGTAAATATTAACATAACTTCTGAACTCACAGATTGTTAATACAGCCTCCACAGAGGAGGTGGTTATATAGAATGCCAGATTGGATCATTGCCAGATTGGATCGTTGTTTCTAAAACAATTAATGTTTAAAACCAACCCAGCGGATTACGAGTGATAGTAAATTGCTGGCAAATTACATTGTCCTTAATTAAATCAATCAGCACAAGGTCGCTAGTTTCAAGACGACTGGATTTAAGAATATCCCAGTTTGTGAGACATGACCTGGCACCCTTGGAAGAAATCGATGCTTTTAATCAGTAATGTAGTGGAGTGTTAAATAATGTTTTTAAATTTCACAATTTATTTGCCATATTTTGCACTCCTAGATGTATTGTACATTACTGGAAATTTACTTTTAATTTCCAGTAGGACTATAAGTGGTTTGTATGAGTCATGTCCGATTGTGTCTCAGTTTTGTCGCAAACTAAAAAAACCTTTCAGATACTACTGATTTGTGTCTTAATCCTCTATAGGGATGATATTTCATTCCAGTGTAACACAGTGTATATGTGGATGGGATGTTAATTTAAAAAAAAAACCTCTTGAATCATTAGATATATATATAGGAACTACTGTGTGGTAGTGATGAGACATGAAACAGCGTTATCCTCCTCTTTCAAGTAACAAGTGCCAGTCCTGCCCTTGACAGAACCGACAAAACGGAGTGCATGCCGTCATCTGTTTGGAAATCTCGTCTCAGAACTGAGCTTGTGTTCAGGGACGAGAGGCTCAGTATCTTGGCAGCGGCGTGCATTTGGCATCACGTTCCGCTCTTGGTGGTTCATCCATGCTCCGTCCCGGTCATATAGCTTTCAGTGTAATCCTGTTAGTTTAAGCAGGCATGCAAATGGCTTCCTCTAACCTCTCACACGTGCATGCACACGTACACATATACAAACACACGTGCGTCACACAAACCATATTATTGTTTATATGCATGGACTATGACATGCTTGCTTTTGAAAGACTTGCTCTTCTTGCTCAGCTCACAAATAAAGCCTTGCCACACTGGTTCTGTGCTTGCGTGTGCTTGCATTTTAATTTGTACACAGGTTTTAATTAAATCAGAGAAGCATCTACAAATGTCAGCTGCACACATCTGGCATAATCAGCCAAAGCTCTCTCAGCTCAGAGGATTTATTTGTTTTATATATATATATATAGTTCTAATACACGTTACTCTGCCATCTACTCATTTATGATTCGGCAACATGATGGCTCCAGTCCATTCAACCTCTGTTCTTAAGTCAGATCACCCAACATTTAAAATACGAATATGTACGTTTTATTCTCTGAAATTCTATTTAGTTTCCGTTCGTATTGCAGATGGACGTTATAGTTGCAGTTTAGGTTTTTATTTTGCTTATTGTCAGTTAACGAAAATGTTTTTTCGCTAATAGTTTTAGTTTACGTGATAGTTTTCATTAACGATAATAACCTTGAGGTATTGTTTATTTTTATATTGAAGCCAATCCGATACCTTGAATTCCTTTTGTGTTTCACTCAGATTCTCTACTCTCCAACGGTAATAACGCAGAGCTTCTCTTTGAGCAGTCATAAACTGAGCAATTTTCTTGACAGACATTGATCCTGGGTTTAATGAAATGTTTCCTCAGGTTTGACCAATTACTGAGATCCAAACGTATCAAAATATAGGCAGAGACTTTTAGCTATTCGGTAGTACCAAATTACTACTGAAGACTGTCTTTCATATGAGCAAAACAGCATGTACATTTTGCTCATTAACGCATCACTGAACTTGACAGTTGGAAGTCGGAGCTCTGAATGGCGTCATTTTCGGCCATTTTTGTGCATTTGAGCTGCAAAGTGGGGAAAAAAAAACATGAAGGCCTCCATGTTCGTCTTTTTAGCAACAAATTAGCCAGCTAACTGTGATGAGTGACATATATTTCCCTCCTCAAACAACAAAATGTTTAATGTTATAGACTTAACAAGGAAATCTTTCCGTATGACGATTGAGCTGATCGATCTAAATAAGTGCTACTTTGTTTAGTACCGATGTTGCGAGCAGCCATGTTGATTTGACGTCACTTACTGAACTCAGGGCCTGAGCTCCAGAGCAGGAATTCAGAGTTGAGTGTTTTCTTGTTTTTTTCTAGTCAGAAATTATTTAATTAGCTACGACCTTTAGTCGAATGCAGCATTAGTGTAATGACTATACAATTTGGGGTGTTTCTAACTAAATGTACAAAATACAGGGCATTGTCAATGCAAATTGACTGATTTAGCACTTAGTAAAACTGAAACCCACTTTAGGAACAGTGTGTACGTGCGCCAGTTAATAAATCCGGAGAGCTTGTATTAAATTTTCGGACGCCTGTTTCTATCAATTGATGACAAAATTATAGTATTTACTAAGCCATATTACAGTAGATATTCACTGTGTGTTCACACCTGTGCTGCCAGCAACATTTAAACAGAGAGTGTGAAAAGGGTTTCATTCACACTTACCTTCTCCTCATCTGACTTTACACATGATGTAATTCATGCAATTATTCTTTGTAAATCAGCCGTAGCGCGCGCGCACACAGACACACACGCACACACACACACACTATTGATCTCATTATACATGCAAATTAGCACTTCTTATTTTGAATCTCAATCAATCAGGGCCACAATATATTATTGAACATTAATAATAACAATGAACATTAAAATAGTCAAAGTGTGATTTTTAAATGCTGAACTCTTCTTGGTTGATTGTAAATACATTGGGATTTGGGTGAATAGCACAGACTTTCTCAGTACTCAGTCCTCATGTGCTTTACTCATTTTAATGTTTGCAGGATGAAGTTGCACCTGAACTTTTCCGCTCCAGACCCCATGTGCTATGTTAGCTAGTGAAGTAACGCTAGTGAACAAAATTGTGGTTATTATGCCAACATTATATTTTGTCATCTGTGCTGTTAAATACATTGTTGTCAATATGGCGGTGCAAATTAGGACTCAGATACTGTGAGTTAACGTGAGCTAGGTAATCTGGGATGACAGTAGGACATGAGGGCATTCGTAATTTGCATATTCATGAATATTTATGGTCATATTTATAGAAAGGTGCAGAGATGTTCAGCTTTAAGTAGTTTCTTGCAGTGATACGCTGATCCCCCGTCTTCGCTTTTTAAACAATTTTGACTGATATCAGATACTGAGCCGACACCGACATCGTCTCAGTAACCGAGCGACTCTGTGAAATCTTCTGTTTCTAAATCATGCAGAACATCAGGTGGAGGCGTTTCAGACAATTTGTGTCCTACAGTATGTCCATATGTTAGATCTGTATGATGTCAGTCAACATCAGACGTAACATCCAGTCAAATCCAGTTTTCAGGCCAGATGCTGATACAGTACCGATACTGGCACATCTGTGATTTCTAACATCATAAAATAAAAGCATATTTGTCATCTACATAGATTTTTGAACATACATAGTGCTACTTAGGTTTAAGGATTAAAAATGTGTCCCAAAAGTCTCCATACATAGGGGACTATGTTTTCCAACACCATGTCAGTCATGCCTTCGTCAGCAGATGTTCGTGGACGTCGGTCCGCAACACTTCCCAGTCTTTTTGAAATTGTTAAGAAGTTCGGCGACAGAGACATGTGTGATGTGCTTGCCATGTTTCCTGTTAAAGTCCATCACAACTTTGGGACAGCTTCCCGATCCAGCCAAGAGAATGATTTCAGTATGTTCCTTTTTTTGTCAAAGGTCTTCTTAAAGGCTATCTGAATAATAAAAAAATGATATAATATAAACTAAGTATGAATATTTTTGGAGGATATGTTGCTTGAAAGTGTTATTTTCCCCTATGTATGGAGACTTTGGGGACACTCTGCTTTGTTTCCATTTCAGTTTGTACCAGGGGAAAAAGGTGACCCTGTACTGTACTTTTGTACAGAGTTACTTCTAACTGACTTGAGCTTGTCCATATTTAAACACAGAAACGTCTGTTCACTTTTAAAAATGACCTTAATGCCCTTCAGCACGTGTTACATCTGCTGTCAGTTTTTGATCAAGTAGTGTCTGTACTAAGCCTCACTTCCCAGCGCCACTGAACTGACAGATTTCCTGTCCTGAGGGAGCTGAGAGGACATTTCACACGCAGGGGTTTTATTTTGTCTTTCTGGTGCACACATATCTGTCCATACTGCTCAGCTGCCTCACAGCATCGGCAGTGGACAAAACTCTCCAATTCCCATTCGTTCTGTTTACTCTCTTCATTCTCAGTCACATCATACAGCCTATAGCTCGATTTCTCTGGCTTTTGCTTTATTGAATTCTGATTCTGCTGCATGTATTGGGATTGATTTGCAGTAAATCATTGTAATCTTGAAGAATGCTCTCTCTAAACCTGAAGTTGGGTATGCTCCGTGTGTGATTCAGTAAATCTGTGTATAACAATAGAACTGCTAGGGATGCATTAATACCATTTTTTAGACCAAGTACAAGCATGAGTGCGTGTTTTTTGGTACACTGTGATAGCGATACTCATACTGAAATGAGTACAAAATATTTAGTATTAATCAGTAAGAGGCATCACAGAACATTTTATTAAGCTCTGTTAATGTTCCCATGGTGTATATAGTGTGCATGAAAAGCACACAAGCATGTCCACACACGTGCGCTAGACCGTAAAAAGTAATATGTGGTATTTTCTTTTAAAATTTTTTGTAAAAAAAAGAACATTACTCTGAAATTTAGAGTAATTTTGGAGTCATATGGAAATCATGCAAAATGCACTAAATTAGGCAAGTCCTAATTGGGTATATATATATATATATATATATATATATATATATATATATATATATATATATATATATATATATATATATATATGTATATATATATATATATATATGTATGTATGTACATATATATAATTTCATTTATATTCTTTTTTCATCATAAATTATTCAAAAAGATTTATTCTATTGTGAAGATTTTTATTGTTTTAAAGTTAAAAATACTTATTATTTACTGTTAACAATTTGATATTTTAATTCGATGTAATCATTTTCCAGCAGAGGTTAGGTCTTATGATGTTTGCTATACTATATGGCAAAAAGTTTATGGACACCTGGCCATCACACCCATATGTGCTTGTTTAACATCCCATTCCAGATTACTCACCATTTGCTGTTATAATAACCTCCACTCTCCCGGGAAGGCTTTCCACTAGATTTCTAGATTTTGGAGCATGGCTGTGGGAATTTGTGTCCATTTAGCCACAGCATTAATGAAATCAGGCCCTGATGTCAGTTGAGGAGACCTGGGGTTCAGCTGGTGTTCCAGTTCATCCCAAAGGTGTTCGGTGGGGTTGAGGTCAGGGTTCTGTTCAGGACAATCAAGTTCTTCCACTCCAACCTTGGCCAACCATGTCTTCATGGAGCTCGCATTGTGCTCAGGGGCATGGTCATGCTGGAACAGGTTCGGTTGGTTCCAGTGAAGGGATACTGTAAAGCTACAGCATTCAAAGACATTCTATACAATTATGTGCTTCCAACTTTGTAGCAACAGTTTGTGGAAGAACCACATATGGGTGTGATGGTCAGGTGTCCCTTGTACGTTTGGCCATAAAGTGTAGTTGAATTTTTAATTAAGTGCATTTGCTAAGTACATTAATTAACTTGGATTGAGGAGGGATGCAGGGGGTTGGGTTACACTTCTGTACAGTTGTAAGTACATTTTATTGTCTTTGTTGCACCAGAAGCTCTCGTTGTCAATCACTGATAGTAGCTGATAGTCAAGAACAACATACTGGGTAAGTGGTGTTATTTTTACTCACCAAGCATCGTCTCTAGACATTTCTCTCGCTTAGGCTGCCGTTGGTTACTACGGGGTTCTGCTAGCGCTGAGTTTCATGTTTAAAATGTTTTATCAGGTTTCTTGTATTGTAGGAAGATGCTGTAGCTCCTCTTGATATTTTCACAGAGCACAGTTTGCAGTCTGCTTTGCATTTATTAATTATGAAATACGTCCAGATCACTGTCATTTCATGTCGTCTGTTCATTAGTGCAGAAACGTGCACTAGGCTTGCATCACACAGTATCACATGGCTGTTGGTATTAGAGCCTTTTTAATGAGTATGAAAAAATGAAGCACCAGTATCAGTACCAGTGTATGCCATTAATTACAATCCTGAGCCTGGGCTGAAGTGTAATTATCTCATAAATAAAGTCGACTCATCATCATTTGCTGATGATGGCAGTGACAGTTTGGGAATGGATTGTGATTTCATTCACTTTTTCTCTTCTCTCTTCTCTTTGTTAGGACACTTCTCTTCCTGGGATGGTGCCAAACAGGTAAACAGATCTGAAATATCTACTTCTCAATATCGCCGTCGTCTGAGGTTTGACGTGTAATATTTAGATGTCATGAATAAGTATAGCCATCATACTTCGATGGGAGTAATCAGAAATCAGAACTGGTTTTTGGAGTTGCATCATTTTAAAATGAGCCACTGTCGTGGTGACATGACATATAAATATATCTCTACGAGTCACGTAATTGCACTGGAACACAAATACAGATATTATTCCTTTCCATTCCTATCTGCAGTGACAGTGCTGAAAGATCTGAAAGCCTCATGGGGTAAAGGATCAAATCACATCTTTGTGTAGTATAATAGGATCTGGCTGCCAGTGGAGGTTGGCCTTTAGCACTGATGTAACACTGTCTGCTCTTCCCTGAAGCCTAATCTTACTTTTACCCATTCTCAGAGAGTGGTGAGTGCAGATTTGCATTAAAGTAATATTGCTGCACAACAGGTAAGTCCCAGTCTGTAGCCACAGGATCATCGAGTATCATAAATGGGGAAAGATAAAAGAACAAAGTGACAGAAATCTTAATGCAGTCGCAACGGGTGTTCTGCCAATTCAGCATGTCTCTATGTCCCTATGTTAGAAAACAAAGACCTGTAACTGAAGATGAGGTTTGCACATTTGTGTGTGTGTGTCTGTGTGTGTGTGTGTGTGCGCGTGAGCGTGTGTGTGTGTGTGTGCACTCGCATGTGTGCATAAAGGCAAAACACATTTGTCATGAAGAGAAATGATTCCAGGTCTGACGATTATGCAGATCATTCTCAATTGATATTCCTGCACTCTGTTCCCTAAGATCTCGCTGTTTCATCATGCTGTCATAGAAGGCGAATTGCTTTGCCAGACCATGAACAAGCTTTTGCCAGTGCCGGATCCCGACTGAATCTAAAAACGAGAGCTGTCTCATTGTGATTTTCGGCCCTCATCATGCTGTGATACGGGTTATGGTGTCGTATATTCCAGTATTTTATCATTGACTTCATGATGACTCATCGAGAATCCAAGACTATGCTGCAAAAAAAACAACCTTCTACTATGGATGGAAAAAGTAATTGATTCTTAGATGTCATATTTTTGTTCGTGAAAGATTTTTTACTTGGCATAATCCAATTTTTATGTAGATGTACCAAACACGACACCTTTCAGACATTTGGGTTTCAGATCAAAAGATGAATATGAGAAGAGATTTTAGAATTTCAGGTTTTATTTCCCGGTATTTATATGTTGATATGTTAAACAAAATAAAACATAGCACATTTTGTATCAGACCACCCAATTTGTAGGCGAGCAAAAATATTGGAACATGTGATTGACAGGTGTATCTTGTTACCCGGGGATGTCCTGTTAGATTGATTGTTTAAACAATAAATAGCTCTGAACATGTACTCTTAGTTTTAGCCTTCAGTTTCACCCGTGAAGACTGCATGTGTTGTTAAAAAGGGTAAGCCAACATGAAGACCAGAGAGCTGTCTATGGGAGAAATGCAAGCTGTTGAAGCTGAGAAAAGAGGGGAAATCAATCAGAGGCATTGCTCAAACATTGGGCATAGCCAATACAACAATTTGGGATGTCTTGAGAAAGAAGGAAAACTATGGTGTACTGAGCAACAGACATCAAATGAGTCGGCCAAGGAAAACAACAACAGCTGATGACGGAAACATTGTGAGAGCTGTGAAGAAAAACCCAAAAACAACAGTCAGTGACATCACCAACAACCTCCACAGGGCAGGGGTGAAGGTATCACAATCCACCGTGCAGAAATATAGAGGCTATTCCACAAGATGCTCATCAGCAGTAAGTATCAGAACGCCACATTGAAATTCACAAAGAAATGCAGAGATGAGCCACAAAAGTTCTGGAATCAAGATTAAACTCTACCAAAGTGATGGAAAGGCCACAGTGTGGAGAAAGAAAGGATCTGCTCATGATCCATAACATACAATCTCATCTGTGAAACATGGTGGAGGTAGTGTCATGGCTTGGGCTTGCATGGCTGCTTCTGGAACATGGCTTCTAATCTTTATTGATGATGTAACTCATGATGGTGGCATCAGAATGAATTCAGAAGTTTACAAGAACATTTTGTCTGCCAATTTCAGAGAAATGCATCCAAATGAATCTGGAGGAACTTTATCATGCAGCAAGACAATGATCCAAAACACACTGCCAATTCAACAGACTTTATCAGGGGAAAATGTGAAAGATTTTAGACTGGCCAATCAATCACCAGACCTTAACCCAGTTGAGCAGCATTTCACCTCCTGAAGACGAAACTCAAGGAAGAAAACCCCTGAAACAAACAACAACTGAAAGAAGCTGCAGTAAAATCCTGGAAAAGCATCACAAAAGAAAAATGTTTGGTGATGTCAGTCAGTCGCAGGCTTGATGCAGGTATTGCAAGCAAGGGATGTGCAACCAAATATTAACTGTTATTTACTTCAAGATTTTCCATTCCTATACTTATGCTCGCCTACAAATTGGGTGGTCTGATACAAAAGGTTCTATGTTTTATGTTACCAGTGCACTGATAAAGTATTTTACGTAGATGTACACTTTTACGTGGTGAACACAGATGAGCGGACTGATATACAGTGCAATGTCCCAGTGCAGTTATAGGAAATATAAGCATATATAAAGGGGGCTGCTTCCATTTACTTCCATTTAGTTAGTAAATATTTTTAAAAAGTTATAAATGATACCAAGGATACTAATGATATCTCAGAAATGTGTATCCTGACATACATCATTTATCGTGATCTCAATATTATATCGTCATCATCATCATATCACCTGAATATCTGACTTAAGATAGTGTTCAGATAGTGAATTTATTTCAAATCATTTTAATGGAAATACATTAAAGACTTATTTTTTTTATGACAGATAAAGTTAAACTTAAAATAATAATTTTATTAAAAGTTTAAGATAGAAATGAGAAATTCCCACCCTCCTCTTTGTACAACAAGGATCAGTACAACAAGGATTTTTTTTTTTACCACTTGCTTTTGTGTTAAACAAAAACTAAGCCACTCTTACATTAGGTGCCTAGATTTAGGGGAATCTCGCCTTGGCTGCTTTGGATCTCGGTGTGAGCGGCATTAACAGGCAGACAGACCTGGAGTGAAAAGCTAACAGGTATCCGCTGAGATCCGTCATGCCTGAGGCATCAGACTGTGGCACTGCTGCTCTCCTGCCACACTTCACACACACTCTTTCAGTGCTCAATCCATCTCCCACAGGGACAGCCAGATCTCTCAGAGCAGAGGAACAGAGTGCGAGAGCACAGGAATAATGAACTGGTTCGTCTTTACCATGCACCGAATGCACTCTAGTCAACTTGCTGTCACTTTTACACACACAGAAATGTATATGTGGATATTGTTGTGGCATATTTTACCAACAAACAGAAAGAAAGAAAGAAGGAAAGAAAATTCAGCCTATGTGCATGGGAGGTGATGCAATAACGTGTTATGCCTGTGTTCTGTTGTCTGGAGCTGCTTTGTGTGCACTGCATTTAAATATTAGTGAATCATCTTCCGCCTCACACGCTGGGATTCAGATATTTCAAATTCTGCTCTGCCTACTAGATAAACACAGGTATTGCTCCCAGTAGAGAGAACGCTTCTAAAACACACTGCCAGGCCAAAGTTTTTGAGCAACCAGTATATGCTTGGTCATACGTCAAGCAGTGGGCTCATTTGATTGATTTGAATTTGACTTGAAAATAACCTAGATCTAACTGAGGAAAAAAAATGTGTGTATCTTGATTAAGCACTAATAGCACACAACATCTCTTTCTCTTACAATTGATGCTAGTCTTTTATCTATAGGCTTAACTGGTTTCCCCTCCAACTGCACGGCAATTTAAGCACCATTTAAGTCCAATTTGGATCTAAGAGCAGCCAGTTAATACATCATTAATTACATAACACAAATTAGGTCTTTGCCTGGACACTTTAATAGTCATTCTGTACTTTTGTGGTTTGTCTGTGACGCTAATAGTCATTAACCCTCACACATCTACACCTTTTTTTTTTTTTATACCTAGTTAATAAACATGGCAGTATAGATGTGGTGTTTTACAGCTCAGATAGGTTGATGAAGCATGCAGACCTGATTTTGTCACAGCTCAGTCAGATCATAACTCAAATTCCCAAGATGCAACACTCACTTCTCATGCACGCATGCGCTCACCATCCCCGGAGTTCTGATCAGACACACCTGGCACCAATCACACACACACACTCTCACCGCTAGTACTTAGGGAAGTCATTCACCCAGAATCGATGCGAAGTATACGCTCAGTCAACTCGTTTCTCTGCGATACCAAGCCGTTCTAGTTAGTTTATCTTCTTGTGATCCTCGACCCTTGTTTCTGGTTTCGACTACGCTCTCTGCCTGACCCCGTTTGTGTTGTTCGTCCGATCGCTTGACCTTTGCCTGTCTTACGACTACGTTTCTTGTACTTCCCGATACCACGCTCTACACCTGCCGCCCGCTCCTGCTTCCGTGCCGATTCGAGGTTCGTGACAGATTTATGATTGGTCTAGGGACTGAATAACTTGCTTGAAAGCTACAGGTCCGTGCTTGAACCTTGCAGAGTGCTGGTTGATAATCCAAACAAAAATAGCCAAAATATATTGTTTTTACTACTAACCTGTGACTCTACAAGCGGATTTGCAGTCGTGTATTTTGTTTGTGTGTGTGTGTGTGTGTGTGTGTGTGTGTGTGTGTGTGTGTGACAAATTTTTGCAAGAAAAGGAAATTTATAGTCATTCCATCCATCCATCCATTTTCTGTGACACTTATCCTACACAGGGTCGTGGGGAGCCTGGAGCCTATCCCAGGGGACTTGGGCATGAAGTGGTGGACACCCTGTATGGGTGCCAACCCATCACAGGGCACAATCACGCACACATTCACACACTACAGACAATTTGGAAATGCCAGTCAGTCTACAGAACATGCAAACTCCGTGCACACAGGGTGGAAGGGGGATTCGAACCCCTAGCCCTGGAGGTGTGAGGCAAATGTGCTAACCACTAAAGCTGAAATTTATAGTAATCTTCTATTCCAAATCAATTCTAAATTAATAAACACTATGTAAGACATGATCTTTCATGGCACAGGCAGCATCACAGACTTTTAAGCATTAAAATGTAAGACAACACAAGAAAAACGCTTTTAACTCGCACTGTTCGTCTGCGTTCATCTGTTATGAAGAACATGAAATTTTTTTTAATGGATACCAACATTTCTATTTTATCAACGTTATCTCTGAAACTTTGATATTCTGCCCCTCTCTTTGTCTGCCAGGAGCCCATTAGATATCAAATGAAAATATGAGGGGGGAAAAAAAACAAGCGAAGCTTATGATGTGTTCCAGAGAAAGTCAGATGTGTAAAGTTCTTGATATGTCTGACTTCCAATCACAAAGTTCCAGGGCTTGAATGTGGAAAAAATAATGTCTGAACTTCCAAAATACAAAAAAGTGATGCATCGGCACATTTTCCAAGACTGCATATTGGAGTGATTAACAATTTACACCACAGTTTTAAGCTAATATCCATATCCGAAAGGTCTGTACATCATTATTGTATCTTAAAGTGAAATTGTTCTTTGTTAAACAGCTACACTTGCTGACTAAGCGAATGCTCCATTTTGTGATTGACCTGTCAGGTTATTTTATCATTAACTTTGACTCAACTCTGCATTTTAATTCATTAAAACTCAAAAAATATATCTTAAGATGAATGTTTTATCTTTGTATTTACCATTAGTGGTATAAATCTCCCTGCATGCTACCACGGTAGTGTAATGTCATATTCATGCCCCTCTGTGAAGTCAGGGTTGTTGAGTTCAGTGGTTAGAAATCCGACACTGAGCGATGTGTCATCGCGCTTTTCTTGCTTTTCCTAGTACAAGTTGAATCCGGGTTGAACAGAACTCAGCATTAGTGCACCTTCAGTGAAATAAACAGCAAGTCTGTTTATTAAAAACGATCAGAAACCTATAGTTTCTCTGCTTATTGAACCCACTGCAGCTGTTAAAATCAATTTGCTTGCTTTTTACAAATGAATATGTTTAAATACATGTGCAAGTATTTAGCTGGACAGATTCCTTTTATGTGAAAACAAACTTGGTTAATAAAGCGAATTATTTCATAATTGTTAGAAACAATTTTTTTTCAATTAGTGACACATATTAGATTCCAGTTGCTAATTCTGAAAATAAGGGTAAAGAATAAGAGAAAAAAAAGGCATAAAAATGGGACACCATGAAACCATTTGAGGGGTTGCCAAATCCATTTTTATACACACACACACACACACACACACACACACACACACACACAAATACATGCACGTACAAAGCTTCCCACTGCTATACACCAAGCAATTAATTTAAAAAAAAAAAAAAGGATTTAATTTAATATCACAATATTTGTTTCTACCCAGCAGTCTGAAAAATAAAAAATGTCATGTTTGCACCATCAAGACCATGGACTACATATCTGGACCTAACCAGTGTGTGTGTGTGTGTGTGTGTGTGTGTGTGTGCGCAGTGGGACCCCCAGGGAAGCCCCCAGACCGGCCTCTCAGCCCCTGGCCTCCACCACACCGCTGCTCATGTGGGCCAAACGCTCCACTGCACATCAGCCCCTGACCCAGATGGAGCTCACCTCAGCAAACCCGACCCCTACGACCTCTATGAGAAATCTCGAGCTTTATACGAGAGCAGGCGTAAGTCACAACAGCTTCTTGACTAAAATGCTTTCTCAAGAAGTGTGAGGGAGATGTTCCATCTCTCTGCACCTTTACCTTTTAAAACAGCTGAACTGAGATGCTGCTCTGCAGTGAGTGTGACCCAGCGCTTACCTCTGCACAGTTTATCAAGGGCAGGAGCACTGTGTGGGTGCACTTATACAGTGTGTGTGCGTGTGTGTGTGTGTGTTCAGGATACAGTCACTTCTGCTTCAGATTACTGTGCTCTTTAGAAGAACAGCTCTAGTAGTATTGGGGTTACATGGCTAAAGATGCGAGTTTGCCTATTTTTTATTTGAATAAGCATTTTTGTTTCATCTCTAAAAACATCTCAGGATCCGGGTGAAAGTGGGAAAGCAAGGGGTCGTAAATAGTAATCGTAAATCAAAGTAAGCAGACACCAGATTTGTCGTTTTGATGCAAAACGCATTGAAAAACAGAAGAGGAGCTTGCTGACGGAGAAGTAATGTCTCGGTGGGTTACATCAAAATAATAAGCAAAAGAGATTTTTTTAAGTGCTTTGCTTATTCCAGACAAAAAACGAAAGACAACTATGAAATCTTCTCTTTCTCCGTAACCCAAACATATTCAGGAAAGAAAAGGCAGGATTTCCAAATGAAAGGCACTAACAAATACAGTTTCCTGACAGCTATAAAGGGCACAATTATCGTAACTAGTATCGTAATTATCGTGGCTAATGAGCGTAACTATGATGTCTGATATCTATAACTATATGGTAAAATGTTTACATATGTGACGTATAGGTGATCGTAAAGCTTATATACACAATACACTAGCATAAATCTTAAGTATGTTCTCCCTAATTTATCCATGGCCAATTCCCACCCACTAACTAGCTCTGCCCGTCACATGACAGCTACCAACAGGGGAGGGTGCTGCCTGTGACGTGCTTCCACCGAGACATGAATCCAGAACTGCTCATGGTGTGCCACAGAGCAGTGTAACACACCTGGCAGAAAGCGCTACCTGCCCTCATCCACATACATAAGCTCAGAGACACCCACCATTGGGTAGTGTCACTTTGACTGATAGAAGAGAGAATGTATGCCATTCCTCCCACCCAGAGAGCACGGCCAGTTTTGCTCCCTTAGACCCCCAGCCACGGACGGCTGTGGCATCACGGTGATTCGAACTTGTGATGAGCAGACTTTTTTTTCTGGACCCCCTTACAGTAAGTATACAAAGTTCAAGTTCTGACATTTAGCTGTAGATTGAGTACAAAGGTTAGGGTCATGTTGTATTGTATGGAGCAAAGAAGCTAGCATAAAGCTGGGATATAAAAAAGGCTGTTAGCTGGCACAGTCACTTTTACATTCTTCCAATGTGATGACATTAGAGGTCGACCGATGGATTGGTTTTGCCGATAACCGATTGCTGGAGCTATCAGTTATTGGCAAAAATCCACACCGATAGTTTTTTCCGGATGCATCTGCTACAGGAGTGGTTGAGAAGGGTCCGCTGTCATTTAAAGCCCAGTTCTCATTGCACAGACAGACGCCGACCAACGCCAGCAGACACGTTTCTTGGGTTTTGTCGGATCAGTGTGTTAACCCTGTTGGAGTTTATCTGTGTCTGTCGGGTGGTTTAAAGTCTGAGCAGTGTGGTATGATTTTCCAACAAACTGACGTAATTGGACCTGGGCACGAACTGTTGCCATGACAATGAGGCAAGTGTCCCTGCAAACTCCATAGAAATGAAAGCCTGTGCGCTAGGTGCTAGGCGCACATAATTCTGAATAGGTTGTTTCCGTGCATTTTGTTTCTTGCACGTGAGGGCTAATTGCTTAAAAAATATGAAAATTGGACAAAAATTTTTAGCATAAAACTTGCCTGAGGTGTTATCACCATTTGCAGTACTAAAAGACCAATAAAACAAAAAACTTTTTGGCTATCTAACATGAGACTAGGCTAGTTTGGTGTTGCTAGCCAAGGGGAGGCACAACTAAGCTATTGTTGTATGGGTTTAGCTGCTACAGTGCCATGCAAAGTACATTAGCTGTCCTTCTGCTCTGCTCATATCATGTTCACATAACCTGGAACTCATTTACACATTTACACACCTTGTTATCCTGCCACAGCATGAGAGGAGGTTAGCGTTTCAGTTTCAACCTTGTATATCCATTTTTCACTACAATGACTGTGTGAGCTAACGTTTGGCAGAATTGAGAGCTGTCAGCCAATAAGTCATAAATGTTCATACATGTTTTCCTGTGAACCCTGTCTGATTGGTCTCGCCTCCGTTCACTGAAGATATAAAATTACAACACCGCCGTCTTCTTTTACTGACACTCAGTTACGTAGTGACAAACCGCTCCAAGTGGAGAATTATTCGGGGCTAAAGAAAAAGAAGTCCAGGGCTGCAGCCCTGAATGCCCAGGGCAGGTTGCACCCCTGGACAAACCGAGCAAAATTTGAACGCTTCGCACATACTCTGTCTGCAGTTCTCTGTATAAATGTAAGTAAATGAGTTGTCTCTCACATTGCAACAACAGTAAGGCTTTAACCACAACCTCTTTCGTTTCACCCTGTCTTTTCAGCTGAAGAACGACATGTAAAATTTTGAAACCATCTATTTTTAAACCAGTCTGACTGTTCATAAAAAAGTTTGTTGGGGCAGTGTGAACATGACAGTCATGATTCCCAACATTCTAAATCCAACAGCCAACTTTAAAAAGTCTGTCAGCATCTGTCTGTGCAGTGTGAACCAGGCTATACAGTACAAGAGTGGCCTCAAGAGGCAAAATAAAAACTTTCACTGACAAATTTTGTTGTGTTATTTGAAGTGTTTTTTTATTCATTTGGGACATCTCTATTTTTATTTGTTAATAATAAAACTATTTATTAGCAGTGGTGGCTTGGCGGTTAAGGCTCTGGGTTACTGATCGGAAGGTCGGGGATTCAAGCCCCAGCACTGCCAAGCTATCACTGTTGGGCCTTTGAGCAATGATACAGCGCTCCAGGGGCGCTGTATCATGGCTAACCCTGCACTCTGACCCCAGCTTCCTGACATTCTGGGGTATGCGAAGAGAAGAATTTCACTGTGCTGTAATGTATATGTGATCAATAAAGATTCATCATCATTTGGAGTGTTACTTTTTGGTTCAGTTTGGATGTATATCTTTGATTTACTTTAATATTTAGTAATAGTTCATATATATTAATATTTATATATTTATTTCATTTTAAAAAATACTGTACATTTTCACGGTACAGTATCAATTAGTATCATTCCATATCAATTAATCGGTTGATTAATCGTTTATCGGCAGGTACTGCCCGACTTAGTTATCGGTATCGGTAAAATCCACTATCGGTTGACCTCTAGATGACATCGTTCCTGATCTGTCACTCCGTTTGTCACGTCTGGTTCTCTTATGGGAAATTCTAAACATAGAGAAGAGAAAGGGAGGGACAGAAATAGAGATACAGAAAGCCAAAAACACGTCCAGTGACGTAACAGACAGTACTAATATTTGTTGACTAAAAGCTTTGATTGTTTTAGTATTATTTTAAACTCACTGCTTCACTGACAGACCTGGCCTTCAGTATGTCCAAGTTTCAGCTTTTATATACCGAGGTCATTACAGCACACATTCTTCTTGCTGTGAAGTAATCATTTTCACATTATGTAACCACACAGACACGCACACACACACACACACATTTGACTGTAATCACATGAGAATGAACACCAATCTACACTATTCATCCACACACAAGCACCATTTAGTGTTATAAAGCGTCTCTGATTGCGATCTCCATGTTATTTTTCTTCCAGAGCCAGGCCCACCACGAACGCTGACTGACTCTACAGGCAAGTCCATTATGCAGCAATTTGTTTTCCCATGTTATGGCGTGTAAGCCCAATTGTTCCATATTCAATAGCTTATACATCTCTCTATGTTATATTCCCAGTGGATATCAGGGCTGTATTTATCTACATATGTAACAGCATGACTGCTCAGTACTACATCATAAGACTCAGCACTGCTGTGTGTACTGTGTCAGGTGACCTACATACTATATGTATACAAAATTAAGCAAAATGAATTATTAATGATGTTCAAACGCATGACTCGTACTGCTGGGATGTTTTCTTCCCTGACTGGCTTTGGGGGTTGTCTGGATTATAACACATTTAATGAACTGTCAGTCATTAAACATATATGTGTAAAATGAATTTCAGTAAATAAAGCAAGCATTGGATTTTTTTTCTATCTGAGAGACCGCATGCAGAATAAGGATTATAATCTAAATTTCAATAAAGTAGTCTTATTGATAGATTGTGTGGTGTTAAATATTAAGTTGACATAAGATAATATGTTGAAATAAGGCAATAATAACTCAAAGTAATGAGCTATTAAGCCAAATATCTTGAAATAACCAGATATTAATGAGATATTTGGTTGAAATTTAATAGCATGCTATTAATGGTCTGCACTTACATAGCGCATTTTTAACCTTAGCGGTTCCAAAGCGCTTTACACAGTATCTCATTCACCCATTCACACACATACTCACACACCAATGGTAGCAGAGCTGTCATGCAAGGTGCTAGCATTATTATGAGGAAGTTAAGACATAATACCTTGAAATAATGAGTTAATATAGTGTATTATTAAGTCATAATGACAAGCTGAAATGCAAGAACAACTTTAAATAAGTTACTAAATGGAAATAATTGTCACGTTTCAATGGTAGAGACGGAAGCAATCGCAGATTTCAAACATTTAATAAACAAACAGACAAAAAACAAAGACACAATAACACGAGGCAAACTAGTGTGGCAAAACTAAACATCGAAGCGTGGACAAAAGCATGGATAGATAATATGTAAGACAAGGAAGCAGTGCAAACAGTGGCTATATATATGAGTGCTATATGAGTAAACAAAAAACGTGATACAGGTGCAGGTGGTCATGTGACAGTGATGTAGTATGGTGCAGTGGCTGCTGGGAAATTAAGTCCAGAGTTCCCTCCTTGATATATGACAATAATCAGTCCATACATACATGATTACGCTTCTTTCTTTTTTTAAATTTGCGGTTCAATTTGCATAGGTTTTTGTGCTTCCTTTGCAGAAAGCCACTTGAATTAGCTAAATTGCAGTTGCACAGAATTGTTCTGCACAGTCTTTCACAGTGATGTTTGTTGGTAAATGAGACCTTTTAGCTGTTCTCATGGCAACACTTGTGAATCGAAGAGGGCTTTGGCTAAATGTACATTGTGATGATGTAGTGTGAGGTGGGAATACACTCTGGATGGGACACCAGTCCATTGCAGGGCGTCATGCACACACTCAGTAACACCTAGGGTTGTAGCATAGTTAGCGTAGCCAATCCACCTACAGTCCACTGAAAAATCCTTGGAGACACGGAGAACATGCAAAACACAATACCCTGAGATTAGGATTGATAAAGTAGGGAACATCAACACATTGAGATGTTTCCATGGTGATTGTTTCTCTAATGACTGGATTAACCCAATTTGACTAGAGAGACATTTCATTTGGCTTGCTTTAAATCTCTTCACTTTGATTTTTTTTTTTCAGGCTGTTTACGAATGTATCTCTGTTTTTTCTTCAGCTGTAGAGTACCAGGAGGTAGAAGTTCACCTGCTGAGAGAGAAGACGGGCTTTGGCTTCCGCATCCTCGGAGGAGACGAGGCGGTGCAGGCTGTGAGTCCGGAGGCCCGTGACAAGGCTCGTATGGGGCAACCGAGGCGATCCCAGCAATCCGTTTTCCTCATTCCAGCTCAAGAAACGAGAGAGAGAGAAAATCAGATAGAAGATGCAAATATGAGTTTAAACGAGCAGGCTGAATTATACCAGAACAACAGGCGATTGTTGGAAGCGAAACTGCTTTCCTTTGCTGTCTCTTGGCAGGACAGAGCTTAGCTTGTCATCTTCAGCACTTCTTGCTGCATAATAATTGCTTGTTATCGTGGGTAGAGCTGCCCACTCAGTTGCACCTTTTAATCTAGCTGTGACTAGCACTCCAGATAAAGCCTACAAACAAATTAGCAATAAGGAAGCGTCTGGGGTCTACAAACAAACTGCTGCTTCTTCATGCCACCTCACTGTGTTTGCTTCATAGTCATGTAAAGCCCTGTTGCCTTCATATTAATATATCATCACCTCTGATTAACTGTCACAGATCGTCATCGGAGCGATTATCGAGAACAGCCCGGCGGAGCGGGATGGGCGTCTGCGCCCAGGTGATGAGCTGGTGTCTGTGGACAGGATGCTGGTGGCAGGTCGACCGCACAGCTACGTCATCGACCTCATGCATGCGGCGGCACGCAACGGCCAAGTGACGCTTACTGTGAGACGCAGAGTTGTGCCTCATCCCGGTGAGTTCCACACATCAGACTGAATCATACACATGTTCAGTAATTCAGGACTTTATTTACCACATCAGCAAAGCTGCACTGCATTTCACAACATGCTATGAGGCTAAATAAATATTCATACATGCACTGGCACAGTAGCTAGTGCTAAGAGCAGAAGATCAGAATTTCCGTCTCCAGAGGCAGCTGTCCTCTCTAACCTCAGTAACTGTAGGTGACTGGACTTGTGTGGTAATCTCAAAGGAGGCTGCCACTGATTTATTTAAAGTGTGTGATTGACACCTTGAGGACATGATATGGTCATGACATCAGCATTAACCTCTTAAACTCTCAGGCTTTTATGGTGGATCCAGACTTACATTCGTCACTCTTGTAGCTATACTCATTTTCTATTCATTTCTGTGTCACTACATTATTCATTCTTATATAATATGCTTTAAGATCACAGTAATAAGCGAAGATGTTAAGGGGTTAATCTCAAATGAATTTATTGATGAAAATGCTTTTGACCGAGAGACTATAAATCAGTCTCTGCAGGATTTTGCAATCGCAGAAATTAATGTAAAATCATTCTGACTCCTCAATTTTTTTTAAATTACCGCAGATTTTCCACAGATTTGGCCCAAGACGTGTCATGTGATGTGATCACAATTCACATTCAGCCAAAGCCCTCTTCGATTCACGTGCGTCGAACATGAGTACAGCTAAAAGGTCTCATTTACCAACAAACATCACGGCGAAAGACCAATTCAAGTAGTGTTCTGCAAAAAAGCACAAAAAACGCCACAAATTACATCAAAAATTTTAATAAGCCATCGCAATATCAAGGTTTTTTGCCGCAACAATCACAAAAAAGCTCACCGAAAATCTTGTACAGACTGATAAATGCTGTCAACAATAACAATAAAAATCTGTTTTAAAAAATCATTCAGGGTGTTGATGATAGTTGATGTAAAGATAGCAAAGGATTATTACAAGGATGTTCATGATACTTAAAAAGCCTCATATATGTACATATATATATATGTGTGTGTGTGTGTGTGTGTGTATATATATATATATATATATATATATATATATATATATATAAAATTAATTTAATCAGAAAAGGAATACAAATATTTCTGCGTGCTTGTAGTGTTTTTTCATAACAACACACAATTTACAGACCTCTTTTTTGAACCCAATCTTTGCATTGTATAACCTCATTCATCATTCAGCACCTCATCAATTAGATCACTCCAGATGAATCTGGTTTATTTATGCAGGCTGAGCAGCACAAACACAGCAGCACAAATGAAAGAGACTGTTTGTGTATGATTAGGACTGATGAAGTGTGCAATGAAGTTAAATGAATTTTTTTTTTTTTTTAAATCCATCATAATTTCCATGAATTAGCTCGCTCTCACTTACCTGCCTGTAGAACTCATCTACATGTTGTTTTCTGTTTGTTGTTACTGTTTTTTGTTTTTCTTGTCTCCCCAATTTGATCATTTCCCAATTCCCTCGTGCTAACACGTGCTTCTTCCGAGACACCTGAAACCAGCCAGTGCATTTTTTTAAAAACGGCTACTCATGCTGCGTCACAGGGCAGCGTGATACACTTAAAGGTATCTATCTGCCCTCTTCTGCATACACAAGCTCACAAATGCCTGTGATTGGTTAGAGAGAGTATAACTTCCCTCCCACTTAGACAGCATGGCCAATTTTGTCACTCCCTTTGACTCTTGATTGAAACTCTGCTGATTTTTTTGCTTTTTGCTTCTGACTTTCATTTTGATTTTTACTGCCCTGCACTGCTCTGTTCGATCCCTATATGTTTTTTTGACAGAGTTTATCTGCTGATTCAGGTCACGTCTACATCGACATAACAGGCTATTTTTCAAATGTTTTTCTATATTGAGTGGATATTTTGTAAAGGCAGGATACATTAACCACATAACTTTTATAAAACTATTTTGCTGTGTGCAGCAGTATTTTATTATGAATATGTTCTTGAACCTTTTTAGTTACATTTTCTTCTTACAGTTTGACTTACAGTGCTGTGAAAAAGTCTTTTCCCCATCCTGATTTCTTCTGTTTTTGTGTATATCTGTAAATCTAACATAAAACAAAGGCAACCTGATTAAACACAAAATACAGTTTTTAAATGATAATGTTATTTATTGAAGCTAAAAAGATATCCAGTACCAACTGGGCTGTTGTGAAAATGTATTTTCCCCCATAGTTACTAATTACCCAAATCTATGAAACTGCATTCATAATGGGGTTCAGCTTTACTTGACACAACCAGACCTGATTACTGCAAACCCTGTTCAATCAAATCTACACTTAAATAGAACTTTTTCAACAGCATGAAGTTGGTTAAAAGGTCTTACCCAGTAACACACTCTGCCAAAATTGAAAGAAATAGCACAAATGATGAGGAAGAAAGTGATTGAAATACATCAGTCTGGGAAGGGTTACAAAGCTATTTCAAAGGCTCTGGGACTCCAAAGGACCACAGTGAGAGCCATCATCTCCAAGTGGAAAAACTCAACGATTTATCCAGCAAGTCACAAAAGAGACAAGGACAACATCAAAAGACCTAAAGGCCTCTCTTGCATCAATGAAGGTCAGTGTTCATGACTCCACTATCAGAAAGACACTGGGCAAAAATAGCATCCACGGAAAAGTGGTGAGGTGAAAAACAACTGCTAACCAGGAAGAACATTAAGGCTTGTCTGAATTTTGCCAAAACACACCTTAATGATCCTCATACCTTTTGGGAGAATGTTCTGTGAATTGATGAGTCGAAAGTGAAACTGTTTGGAAGACAGGGGTCCTGTTACATTTGGCATAAACAAAACACAGAATTCCACAAAAAGAACATCATGTCTATGGTCAAGCATAGTGGTGGAAGTGTGATGGTGTGGGGATGCTTTGCTGCTTCAGGGTCTGGGCAACTTGCAGTAATTGAGGGAAACCTGAATTCTGCTCTCTACCAGAAAATCCTTAAGTCTTCAGTCCGTAAGTTGAAACTCAAGTGCAACTGGATTATGCAGGAAGACAATGATCCAAAGTATAGGAGCAAATCCACCTCTGAATGGCTCAAAAAAGGAAAAATTAAAGTTTTGGAGTGGCCTAGTCCAGTTGAGATACTGTGGCAGAACCTGAAACAGGCAGTTCATGCTCGAAAATCCTCCAGTGTGGCAGAACTAAAGCAATTCTGCAAAGAAGAGTGGGCTAAAATTTCACCACAGCGCTGTGAAAAACTGATCTCCAGTTATCGGTAGTGTTTGGTTGCAGTTATTGCTGCTAAAGTTGGCACAACCAGATTTTAAGTTTAAGGCAGCAATTACTTTTTCAAATTGGTGATAAGTGTTGGATAACTTTTTTTTGCTTTAATAAAAGTAATAATAATACAAACTGTAGAGTATGTTCTCTTTCCAAAAGGGAATAATCAGAAACCACCAATTATTTTATGGTACATCTAGTATGCACAGATCTGAACAGATAAAAGTGCTGCCCTGTGAGTGTGAGAGAGATTCGGTCTGAAATGTTTAGTAGTACTGCAGGCTCTGAGAATTAAGATGTTATTGTGTACAGCGTTGTGCTGCCAGCTCAATCTATTAAGTATCTATTAATGTGTCTAGAATTAATATGCATTAGCCTGGGGCAAATGTACTTTAAGTATATATTATCCTCGCCAAAATGGCAAGCTGGTGGAGCCAATTTGTGGCATCTGCTGACCGTGACCATGGATCACGGTCAGCAGATGCCACATTTAAAACCCAAACATTTGAGTGTCACTTCAGTGCTGAAAGATAAACAGAATTGTGAGTTTATTCACTGACAGTTGATGACTCTTTAATTGGTCAGCCATCCTGTGTCTGGTCAGCCTAGCCTTCCTGTGTTTGGTAAGCTAAAGCCTATATTAAGCAGTGATTCAGACTGTGACTACTGCCCCCTGCAGGCCAGCCCTGTGGAGAGAATGGATCAGCAGCCAATCAGAGCAGCTCTCCCCGAGGCCGAGCCGTGTGTCCAGTCAACCTGCCGCCCACCACGGATGTAGTCATCCACCGCAAAGAGACCGAAGGCTTTGGCTTTGTCATCATCAGCTCCCTGAACAGACCGGAGAACACCACCACAATCTGTTAGTCTCTGTTTCCTTCTTTCACTTGCTTAGCGAGACATACAGCACTGATTTTTTGGGTTTAAAGTGTAAACCATAACCCTAAGGGTTGATAGATCAGAGTATACCAACAGAAGTTCTTCTTAGTGTCTGAGCTGTAGGTTTCATTCAGTTAAGTGATTGCATAATGTATACTTCATGTTTGCATTATTACTGTCTGAAGTAAAACTGATCTTGCATGCTTTGTTTTAGCCGTGCCACACAAAATCGGCCGCATAATCGAGGGCAGTCCGGCTGACCGCTGCGGGAAGCTGAAGGTTGGCGACCGCATCATGGCTGTCAACAATCAGTCTATTATCAACATGCCTCATGCTGACATTGTGAAGCTGATCAAAGATGCAGGACTCACTGTTACTCTGCACATCATCCCAGAGGAAGGTCGGACAGAACATTTAACAATGTTTTCTCTCTGATGTAGGGCTGAAAAATAGCATATAGTGATTATATTGTCCTTGACATTCAATGTTATGGGTCACTATTTAAGTTTGGCTTTCATTAATTTCCTTAATGTCATGATGTATCCAAACATTCACAGAATTCTTATTTAGAACCTCTGCTTGGTTGCACAAGTAAAAAACAAACAAACATTGTAGCTTGTTATAGTGCTCATATATTGTGCTTCTCTACTCTTATATAATATCAGACCACCTGTAGACAGACTGTGCTAATGGTCTACCTCCTCTGTCTCCCTTGATTGCTGCTCAAGTTTTCTTCATGTACAGCTAGTCAGTGAAAATGCAGTTGTTGATTAATATTCTTGTTTTTAAGCTGCATTTTACTTGCTCATTTTTTTCCCTTGACAGATGTAAATGGCCCCCACTCTGGCCCTACCTCAGAGAAACAGAGCCCCCTGGTGGTTCAGAAGCAGAGTCCCTCGACCTCTGCAACTCAGCCGAGTCCCATTGTGGCCAACCCAAGCCCCCCGGCCCCCCATCCAAGCCCCGCCACCACGCAATCCAGCCCCCAGCGAATGGAGCCAAGTCCTGCAGGAGCACAGAGCACCACGCCAGTCACTCAGGCCAATCAGCCTGCTAGTCAGCCCAGCCTCGAGGCAGTGCACTCAGGCCCGATGGTGAGTCAGGCAGGACTGGTGGGGGATCAGAGTGTCCCTGTACCGAGCGTTCAGGCCGTCCCGGTTGTTTCGGGTATCCCTGTTGTTCAGGGAATCCCGGTCATCCCAGGTGTCCCAGCTGTTCAGCTTACCACCATGGGTGGGGTGCCAGTCGCAGTGCCACCTCAGCTCTACCTCCATGACAGCAGGTACAGTCTATCACACCCTCATGGGGGGACTGAAAGGCCAGAATCACTCATTACACACCACACCTGCCGGTCAGTATATAGAAGATATATATCTATCTGTCTAGCTATATATATATATATATATATATATAGAGAGAGAGAGAGAGAGAGAGAGAGAGAGAGAGCGAGAGAGAGAGTGAGAGAGTGCTTAGAACAGAACTAGTAGTTATGCAATTTAAGGGGTGCAATTTAATGGGGATCACAGATAACTAAATCAATAAGGAACAAAATCACTGTGAGTCATCATTCTATCAGCCAAGACTTTTTTGTGTTAATACATATTATATTATATTATATTATATTATATTATATTATATATTGTGGTTTATCTTATATTATACGAATATCTAAAAGTTTATCTTAGGCCATGTGAGGAAAATAGATTTTAAAGCTAACCTGTGCAATCTATGTGTTTTCTTGAAAAACTAAATCTGATTTGAATGAATAAATATAATAAAAAAGACCGTAAAAAGACAGAAAATTCTTTTGTTTTCAAGTAAAGAATAACAGGAGATGGACTATGCTATCATAGAAAATAATCTATGCCAGGCTGGTGTGATATGCTACCAGCCCAAAGTGGATTATTTTCCTTTAACAGAACATCACAAATTGTGTTATTTTTCAATAACAGTTTTAAATTTATTAATGAACAACACATCATAATTTTTAACTATATATAGAACTTTTAATTGAAGTTAATAACACAAAAAAAAAATGCAGTGTATCATGTTAACAAGAAACAGAAATATGCAACCTAGTCTGTCAGAAAACTTCTGCTATTACTGACATAAATGTAACAGAAAACTTCACTATATCAATGATTATATAATTTTTGTTAAATAAGAATATGTTTTCTTAATACATTTATTATTAGTCTGGGATTAGTGGAGCATCTGTCATACAAGTTCAAGTCCCTGTGAATGAGCTGTTACTATAGAAACAGTAACATATTAGAATGAGCGCATTATTATATAAACCTATCATTTACAATTGCATCTCAAAAAATTTGAATATTGTGGAAAAGTATTTTTTTTCCTGTATTAAAATTCAAAAAGTGGAACTTTCATATATTCTAGATTCATTACACATAAAGTGAAATGTTTCAAGCCTCTTTTTGTTTAATTATTGATGAATACGGCTTACAGCTCATGGACATCAAAAATCCAGTATCTCAAATTATTAGAATAAAGAATTTATAATACAGAAATGTCGACCTTCTAAAAAGTATGTTCATTTATGTACTCAGTACTTGGTCAGGGTTCCTTTTGCACGAATTACTGCATCAATGCAGCATGGCATGGAGGCAATCAGCCTGTGGCACTGCTGAGTGACAATGCCTTGACAATTCAGGTCAGGCGAGTTGGCCAATCAAGCACAGTAATACCATGGTCAGTAAACCAGTTACTAGTAGTTTTGGCACTGTGGGCAGGTGCCAAGTCCTGCTGGAAAAGGAAATCAGCATCTCCACAAAGCTCGTCAGCAGATGGAAGCATGAAGTGCTCTAAAATCTCCTGGTAGACGCTCTTAGGGACAGTCTCTTTATAATTACATCAATCTTACAATCTTATAGACACATACTCATGTATTTGTTACATTCCACCAATAGAGAAGGTGATTTAGTTAAGAATCAGGTGCACTGCTGCACGAAGATGACAAACGTGGAATAGTTGGAGTGCCTCGAGAAAAGGTTTGCACATTAAGAATTTGGTAAATCTGCTTGTTGAAAAATGCAAGAAGTTCATGCTTTCTTTAGTTACAAATTTATGAAATCGAGACTTGTCTAAAACAGATTTATTTAAGATTCGCTTTGTACCTCAGTGCATTACAGACTGTAGAACTGGATACCATTTAATATTGCAAGTTTCTTTTGTTCTTTGGCCTGGTGAGTGTTGGTACCCAAAGAACCACTCTATTCTCTCACTTGGTTGCATATTGTTGCTTAGCTTCTGATTCTGAATTATTTACCAGCAGATATCTGCTCAATAAAACATGGCTCTTGGCTCAGGGATCTTTTCACATGTCTTACTCAGCTTTGAGATGTTAACTGTGCCTTGGCAGATTTGGCTCCTTCTCAAAGACAGAAGAAAGCAAAGCGTTCTAAGCTTTATGTTAATGGACTGCTGACACTGAAAAAGCCTATGGATGTGTAAAACATTATGGCAGCATCTTAAACACCCAATTGGGCGGAGTGTGGTGTTGAGACATTTGGAAAAAATGTTGCATGCATTTACTGTGACACTGCATGTAGTTGATAGTAAGTCTGAAAGAAATGGGAAAGCCTTTCCTCTAATTGTAACATGCTGGCAGGTCGGAGGTAAAAGCCAGACAGGATGTTAAACCGGATATCTGCCAGCCACCGTACACTGACTACAGACAGCCTCCAGTGGACTACAGACATCCACCAGTAGCAGACTACAGACAGCCTCCAACTATGGACTACAGACACCCGCCTCCTCTCATCGACTACAGACAGCATTCGATCCCAGATTACAGGCCACAGGTAGGACTACAAACTCCAAGTGTGTGTATAGTGGTGCTAATAGAATGTGCTAATAGAATGTGTTGATATCACAGTCTGCTCACATGAACTGTTGCCATATTATAAGTTAATATTGTGTTGAAATAAAACCATACAGCAACCTATATGTTCCAGCTGAAAATATGGCTTATTGCATGTAATGTACATTTTATATATTCATTTTGGCTTATCCTGAGGGGTGCCAATAATTCTGTAGCTGGCCATATGTATTTATATATTTTCTATTTAGCATTCCCGTTCAGCCTGATTGCATTTAAACTAAAACTATTTAGTTCATAAACTGCCTGAAAAACTGTGATAACCTTCATTTCAATATTGAGAAAGATAAACATGATTCACATTTCACCGTTATTGTGCAGCCCCTTGTTTAACGCTCTAAACAAAATCTTGCGCTCGAGCATCAGCTGTGTGTGTGCTGACTCAGCCTAACCCTGGGCATGGGAATTAAAAATCCATTAGAACATGAGCATTAATGTAGTGTCACTTGCAGTGGGCCAACATATTCAGTTGGGCAATGCTGAAACCGAGAAGAGCAGTGACTCGTGTGTTGTGTTCTGTACAGGACTACGACTATTTCACAGTGGAGCTGGAAAAGAGTGTGAAGGGCTTCGGCTTTAGCATCAGAGGAGGGAGGGAGTACAAGATGGACTTGTTTGTGCTCCGTCTGGCTGAGGACGGCCCCGCTATTCGCAACGGCAGGATGAGGGTAAGTCCAGCATGTATGTGTATGTGCCTCAGTGCATGTGTGTATCCCAGGAGCCTTAATGTTCCAGAGACTAGAATGCTCTCTAAATGAATTTGGACATTATAATCTGTTTTTGGGAAGCATGTGATTTTTTTCATGTGTGTGTGTGTGTATATATATATATTTATATAGGTTGGTGATCAGATCATTGAGATAAATGGCGAGAGCACACGGGACATGAGTCACGGCCGGGCCATTGAGCTCATCAAGGCGGGCGGGCGGCGAGTGCGTCTGCTGCTTAAACGGGGCATGGGGCAGGTACCCGAATATGGTCTGTATCACATTCCACTCATACCCGTACAATACTGTTTATATCGTTATATATAGTGTATTTTCAAGAATATTGTAAGATTAACAATCATAACTAATAACATAATATGAACTAAAAAAATATCTTATTACCATATATTATGACTATGACTATACATCCAAATATGAAATTCACACAATTTCTCACTTATCCCAAATGTAGTCGATCAGTCGATGGTGTTTCTGAGGTTTGGTTTTTTGAAGCTAATATTGCTATCAAATAAGAGAAGATTTTAGCTACCAGTTTATCACCATAACAGATAAACTGCAAACACACATACACTGAATTGTTGCATTTCTCAAAAATATTTATTTATGTTGTTTCTGACACTAGCAGCCATCTTAAATCCAAACCACTTTTTCTCCCAGCATATAGTTTGTTGTCAGTCCAGTTAAATATCAGACTCAACTAGAAGCTGTGGCCTTAAACCTTAAAGTCCATTTCATTTGTAGGTTAAATTTTTTTTTTTTTTTTTTTTTTATGAATAGGAATTCTGCTGACGTTGCTCAGCATAAAGGCACCTGCCAAATGCTGTATAGGCACATTTTATGAAACTAATGAGGCCAATGGTATTACTTAGCCAAATTGTGTTTTTGAGACAAATGTGTCCTGAATTATGATTATACATTATACGGCTAAAAGTTTGTGGATGCGTGACAATATGTTCTTGTTGAGCATCCTGTTCCAAATCCATGGGCATTAATATGGATTTGGTCCCCGTTCTCTGCCCACTCTTCTGGGAAGGCTTTCCAATACATTTTTGGACTGTAGCAGCCACAAGAGCATCAGGGAAGTCAGACGCTGATGTCAGGTGAGGCCTGGGGCTCAGTCGCCGTTCCAATTCATTCCAAAGGTGTTCAGTAGGTTTGAGGTCAGGGCTCTGTGCAGTTCTTCCACTTCAAACTTGGCACACCATGTCTCCATGGAGCTCACTTTGTGCACAGGGGCACTGTCATGCTTGAACAGGTTTGAGCGTCTTAGTTCCAGTGAAGGGAAGTGAAGGGAAATTGTAAAGCTACAGCATATAGAGACATTCTATTCAATTGTGTGATTTCAACTTTGTAGCAGCAGTTTAGGGAAGAACTACGTATGAGTGTGATGGTCAGGTGTCCACATACTATAATAATTCTTAACGGATAAATGGACAGTACTAGATTTAAGGCATCATGGTCCCTGAAATCAGCTTTTTTTCATGTTTAATTGACAATTTGACATGAAATTCATAGTTTATGTGAGCTTTTTGGATGAAGCTAAACATTTAAACAAGCACCTTACATTTGCTAGTATCTTAGTGAACAGGACGATGAACCAAGAGCATTCACCCTGCACAAGTTCTCCTTTCGACAGTCGATTTAAAATTCACTCAACACTACCATTCCTGGCTTTGACAAAAACTACATACATTGGAAATACACATCTACAAAAACCGCACACAAACACCACACTGTCAAGCATTTGGAAGTCTTTTAAAGCATGCTTGCCTAATCTTGCTAAACTACGCTGACACTGCCTATTGATCTCAGACAGCACATGAAGCTTAGCACAGTCACCACATGCATTGAGGTAGGCATTTGCTGCTTATTGTAGTCTAGGCTGCTCCTACAGTCCTGTGTGATTGAAGTGAATTTCAATAAATGGCATGAAATGTAGACTTTCTCTTTTAGAAAAAAACTGTGATTTTTAAAATGTATTTATTTTTTTAGAAAATGCATCTGTGAAACAAAGCACATTTTGCCATGAATTTGACAGGGCTCTAGCTATAAGCTTCCGTTACCTGTTAGCAGCATTAGTTTGAAAGCTCAAAACTAGAGAATATCATTTACATTCATGCCATTTGGCAGATGCCCTTATCCGAGCGACTTACATTTATCTCATTTATACAACCAAACAGATGAGGGTTAAAGGGCTTGCTCAAGGGCCCAGCAGTGGCAGCATGGCAGTGCTGGGATTTGAACTCATGATCTTCCGATCAGTAGAATATCAAGACTCTAAACATGTCTTGGCCGATTGACTACATTTGAGGACAAATTTGTGTATATTAAATTTTTATCTGAAATATCCCTTTAGGTCTGAACATTCGTTATGCTCTGGTCTCTACTGGCTGTGCTCACTAAGTCGCTTTAAATGAAAAATCCATAAGAAAGTAAGAATTAATATTGCTTTTTTTTTCCACTGAAAAGGTTAGTAATAACCTTAATTAAGGCAATTTAAGGACAGCACCTGTTTCCCCAGAGGAGTTTGCAGTATACAAAGGCAGCTCATTTGTTTTTAGTTGTTTTATAATTATCATTTTAATTGTCAGTGCGCTTGGCTACCTTTACTCCTAATCACTTCATTGAACACGAAGCATGTGTGTGTGAAGTGGCGCACAGATCTCTGGCCAGCAGCCAGTCAGCTTCATGGCACAAATTCACATTTGGATCAGAAGGTAAAAATGCACTGACTGAACAAGCTTTGAGCTACTTTACCAGACTCTAATGGTAAAGCGGACGACGGAAAATCCACAGACTGAAACCTGGCCAGTAGAGATAAGACATTAGTGTGCACCATGCTGTTCTCTAACGGCTTGTAGTATTAACTGGTCTTCTTCTGCTTCTTCTCTTAATGTCAGTGATAGAGTAGGTCTTTACTCCCTGTCTTGTAGGAATGGTACCTTCCAACCTTTCCATGTGCATGAAAAGCGACACTCTTGCCTCTCCCTATTTCTTCATAATGGGACACACTAAAGACACGGTTTGTGGCAAACTGCATGCTTGTTTCTACTTTTTTCCTTCTTTTTCACTCACACATAATACCTATTTTCCAGCAGAGATATAGTGCTTTTAATGATTCGCTTGCTACTTACACCTTTAAAGGGGCAGTTTGTCATTTTTTGAGCCCTCGCTTGCCTGCAAAATGAATTGGAATCACAATGACAAGCCTAAAACTACTTAGATCTTGTGAGTCACCTTGTAAAGGTCCAGCTAATTATTTATTGTCTTTACACAGTTAATGAAGTTCGCCAACATGGATTTTATTAGTGACCAAAATATTATAATACAAGATTCTGGTGTAGACTGTAATACACTGCTTAGGATTGCAGCAGCAACACCACCAGCGAGGAAATCATACATATCACTCAGAACTTTAAACAATGTCCACAATGAGAGAAGAGGCAAGACCTCTAATGTCAGGAGCGTGGGAGTTTTTCCAGCATGAGGCTGTGCTGTATATGTAAAGCCGGAGATGGCCTGTAATAGCAGCACATTTAAACATTTAAACTAACAAACCAGCAGTACAGCTCATCTTCAACTCCTACTTTTGAAATAATTTACACTTACCTTTTGACTTTTGCCTTATTTTACATAATGCTTCATGGAAACGGCATGATATTTTACTGATGTATGGTCAAAGTAATAAAATATGTGAAATACTAGCATAACAATTTTATAATTTAACCAAATTAACTTTAACGTGTTTAACTTGTTAATGCTATTTAGATACATATGATACTTCAAATGTCAAATTTTTGTGTTTAAAATAGTCAAATTCCTTATTAGCATCCTAATCAAAATTGAAATGTATTATTGCTAATGGAACAAAGAGACATTTGGATAATGGATTAATGGATGAAATGTTGGACTAAATGATGTATTAATTTACCAAAAAAAAAGCATCTTGCAGCTTACATTTCGTACATAATGTACACAATATTTAGATCATCACGAGCTCTAAGCAGGGGTGAAGGTAAAGAAAAAAATGGTGCTTGGTCATTGGCTGGTGGTGTCACAGTTTTCAGTGTCCCAAATCGTACCCTAATCTCCTCAGTCCTCATCCAAGTCTCCATCCTGGGTGACATTCAAAATTTGTGAATCTATAGTGAGACCCTGAGTATGCAAAAGTAAGGCTTTAGTCAAGACCGCCACTGTCAAATCCAAGACCAGGACTAGCTGAGACTGAGTCAAGGTAGATGCTGCATCCCAATTCGCCTACTTATACTATGCACTAAAAGTATGTACTTTTTTGGGATGAGAAAGTACATACATTTGAGTGTGTAGTAAAAGAGTGTGCAAGTACCGGACATATTAAAATGTCATGTAACGGTAGAGAACGTTGTTGCCTAGTTACGCACACTGTCACCGTAAACAAACTCCTTGTTGCATTTGCATTGCATTTCAAATATAGGATTTATACTATATAATATAATTGACCATTCCCTTGATTTTATTTTTCCACGTTTCCTTTACACCTCACTGACGTTATACTCGTCCGCTGGAGGTTTGCAGATTGAATACGGCGAAGCAAACGGTCACAAAACCCCTCCTCCCTCATGCAAGGAGTTGTGGGCAATATTAGCTGAAAAAGTGTCTACGGATCCACACTTCGAAAATCTACTAGAAATAGTAGACCGTCCGGGTACCTTCGGGGTACTCATTTCAGCATATTACGATTTGGGACAAACTAATTCTAATCTCGGATACTATTTAGGAGAGATAGTAGGTAAATGCTTGCTGTTTGTTCATGAATGATTTATCTAAACCATGGGTTCCCAGACTAGGGGTCACAAAAACTGCTCACAGTCTTGTCTCTTTGATTTATTTATTATACTTTTTTTTTTAACTTATTTTACAAATAATATTAGGAATATTGCTTTCACATTCAAACAGCCACATTTTAATTATGAATGTACGTGCTATTTTAGTCTATTTTACTACCTCACTTAGCATAGGAGCTTAGCAATAAAAATGGACAGATTTCTTGTACAGCCACCTCTGCAAATTCAGCAACGTTGAGTGACTCTGACTCAGTGGAACAGCAGAAATCAAACATGAAAATCTGCAGGAAAATTTATTGAATATGGATTTACATGGATTTATGATAAATAACGGTGCTATAACTAGTGTCAATGTCGTTAACAAAAACTATGATGAAAAATGTTCGTCGACGACCCTTTTTTTCCATGACTATGACGAGATGACACCAACGTCATTAAACACTAACTGTGACTATATCAACATGCAATATTGTTGCCAAAAAAAAAGACGAGACTAAAACGTAGTTCAAAAAATAAACACTTTATCAAAATCCCACTTTATTTTCGTCGACAAAAAAAATGGAAACAAAATGTTATAGACTGTTTTTGAAACAGCCTAGGAAAGCGAGTTCTGCACATAAATGTAGCAGGGACATTCTGTATGTGGTTGCGCAATTTTGACTTTCGGGAATGGCCATAATACCTACAGGGTGCGGCCAATGGGAACGCTTCTCTATCAGTGCATGTCCTCACGGGACCGATCAGACCACCGCTGGGAAGTTAACAGAGCCGAAAAACAGAACAGAAACAGTTACTTTAACAGATGCGATAGTAGAAACTTTGATCTGGATAAAGCTGCACGCACACACCTGAAATGATACAGGTTTAATCTATTTTGTATACCCTTATTCATCTTAATTTATTTTCACTATCATAGCTTGCTAAGTGTTATAGCCACAGTTATGTAAGCCTACATGTTTATTAAAAATAGAAACTTGGTCAGTATTTACACAGAGAGAAATTTAATGTTTGTAAAGTGTTTAGCTGTCATTTATGCAGATTCTCAAGCTACTATGGGCTTTTACTGTACCACGTTTGTTTTTTTTATTACACTGACACAGGCTCTCACTCTTATTTTTGTTAAGAGTCAAAAAAAAACAAAGGCAAGAAAGAGAGAGAAGACTTTGAAGGGGAGAGAGACAGTCAGTTGGGCAGGATGAAAAAAGAAACTATATTAAATTACTTTAATATTCACTTTTTAGGACCACCTGGTAAAAAAGCTAGGAGTGAGAGGGCAGAGGGTTATGATATGGAGGATAAGGATGAATGAACGGTGTTTGTTTTGTGCCACACATAAATCACGAATGTTGTTCATTGACCTTTCATGTGCCTGTCTTGATACGCAAGAAAGCATATTGTTTGTAGGAGATATGAAATATGTGTATTGTTATTATATATGATAGAGGTATTTATATAGTATTTATATTATGTTTACACATATTTAAATAGAAAAAAATTTAAACCCAACTAGAGTCCCCCAAGTGTATCTCGGTCATTTGCACCACTGGCTAGACTGGATTGACTGAAATGTTTATCAATAATAATCTAATGGCTAAAAATATCTACAGTTTTCAGTGACTAAAACTAGACTAAATTACTTATGGTTTTCTTTGACTAAGATAAGACTAAAATGCCAAGACTTTTAGTCAAATAAAATTTGACTAAAAAAACAGGATATATGTTTAAATATATGATAAATATGATTTTAAAAAAAAAACTGTCAAGGACATTTGACACAGGACTAAAACTAAGATTAAATTTAAAAATAGTTTACAAAATGAACACTAGCACGCACTGAAAATGATGATCCCCTTTGCAAGGTTTGTAGGTGTCATTACATTACACATATATTACTGACAATGTGAAAAAATGTTCAGATGTTACAGTAGTCCTAATTATAAATCTGGAATAAAAATCACGGGGTGGTCAAGGTTTATGGTTGCAGAAAATTCATAATGTCCATTTAGGTTTGTTTGCTCAAAAGGTTTGGGAACCCCTGATCTAAACCAGTCATGCTACATTTGCTCAAACGTTTGCACAGTTTGGTATATTAACATGGTTTATTTTAAGGTCATGTATGACGTGTAATTTATTTATTTTTTTTCTTTTCACTAGACGGTGCCACCTCCTGGAGTTCTGACCCTCCAGCCACCGCTGCCTTGCCGGAAGTAGCGTGGCTCCGTTAATCGTCCTGTGCCCTTTGTCATTGCCCGTCATCTCACCCAGCCCTGCCCCCTGGATTTGCTCCGCCCCCCTCCCCTCCCCTCCCCTCCCCCCCCTCTCTCTCACAGGCACTGCATGATGGGCCTGGACCAGACATGGTGCTCACTGGAGGCCAGCTTAGCTTGGTGCCACCAGCATTATAGAGTTGCACACAGAGGAGGGGTGGCAGGTCCATCCAGAAGAGCTGTGTATAAACGGGAAGGAAAGTCCTGGAAAAGGATAAACAGTGTCTGGTTTGAAGTCAGTGGATGAATGCCAGTCATGGATTGTCTGATCCAGGTTTTTTTTATGATAATGAAAAAGTGGAGGTGCCACCAGGCAAGAATTAACTCACCTGGCTCGGACAGGTGCTCTGCAGTTTAACTCTAGATCCAAGGACGTCCAAGAAGACCGGACCGGACTGTTTAAGTCTGGTCTTCCTGCCCAGTGGATTCTCTCTCATTGTGCTCCACTCACCATCTGATAGGGATTCAACCCCGTTCACGTACTTGGTTGGTCATGCCGGAGGGTTTGTTTGTATTATTTTGAGTTGCTTATATTACAGGCCCCTTACATCCCTGGGGCAACCAGTGATGAAATTCAAGTATCTATGTGTAGCATGAAAGGTACCACAGCCACCAGAAATCCATGAAGAACTCGAATATTTCAGCAGTATTGTGTTTCATTATTTGTCAGTGTTAGTCCAGCGTACACCTTATCATGTGTTCTGATGTGAACAGAAAGATAAAACGAGGAGAAGATCATTTCATCGTATTGCATTTTTATGTTGGGGAAACATGATTTAGCTAAGAAAAGCTGTCAATTGTGAATTATAATTTTTTTAAATGATCATAAACAAAGGGAATTTTTTTTAAAAAACAGCATCATATAAATAAACATATCAGTCAGCGACACAATCATGAAGACTTGTACCTCTACTCATCTGTAATACAGTATCATGTTAGTAATACATTATTATAATAATATGAAATGCACTCCATTTATGTTATGAAGGCAAGATTTTTTAACGACTGTGGACTACCGAGCCAAACCTGCATACCACGCGTTTGTGCAGGATTTCTCAAAAGCCTCAGTGTGTCATTCCAGCCTCATTGTCCCTGTACTGTGCTTCACGAACCACACCACTGTGGGGCCGGGGCCCCGTCCCAATCGTTATAATCGGCCCTCCCTTGTCTCCTTTTGCCTCAAGGCCATCAAGCTAAAGGAACCTTAGTAGCTAGAAGCTATGCGGTTGGATTACATCCAGAAAATGGCAAAGCAAGGGGGATTGAACTGTGCTGTCTGAGACTATGGGAGTCTAAGTAAATTGAAATTGTTTCTCACGTGGAGGAAGGTGTGAGCCTGTGAGATTTGGGGAAATAGTAGAGTGTGTATAGTGTAAACAGAGACCCAGTTGTATGGGGCAGAGTGCCTTACTGGCAGGAAAGGATACAGCATAAAATACGTTTTCCAAGATAACTCATAGTCCGTATGTGGACTATATTGGAGATTTAGCATTTTTTTACATTAAAACATGCAGCTGTCATAGTTGTTGGGAATGTCTCTAAAAATACCGTCAATCTGCGTGTGCTTGGTACTATAGGAAAAGCGCTACTGCTTCGACCAATTGGTTAGTTCTACATGTCTGTTTGTTATTTCACACCATACAGATTTTTTTGAAACCATGTTTTCTTGAAGTGCGTCACAATTAGCACCATGACATAATACCAGGCAAGTGAATCAGTCAAGACATTTGCGTTCATCATGCACAGCCTAGATAATAACCAGCGTCATTAAAAGAAGTCCCAGCATAATTAAAAATGATAACAAAGCTTTTGTGTGTGTACTAAAGTCAAGAACTGTTATTTTTTCCCCCTGTACTGAGAAAAGAATGTGAAATCTTGACATGGTGTAAAACTCAGTTGAAACTCACTTATAATGGAAGTCTGAAGGAAGTAATTGAATTCTCTCAGTAAATTTGTGAAGTACGTGACAGTGCATGGTGGTGCATCAGGTAGTGTGTATTCCCAGGATTGGCTCTGGAGTCACCACAACTCTGACCAGGATAAACAATTACTGAAGAAAAATGAATGAATGTAGAGTTCAAAACTACAATTACCTTCCCAACTCAAATATTTAGTGAAATCTGTATTCAGACAGACACTTCCATGTTTCTTGCCTTTGAATTTGATCCCACTTCTGATACGTTTTATTAACATTTATTGTGTGCCCTGACAACTAGCCTTGGACTTCCATCATAAGCTCATTTTTAATCAAATAATCTTTTCTTCCATTTTTCAAATCTGGATGATGCCATTGGACACAAGTCATCCACAGCCGGGAGTCCAAGACAGCAAAAATTGGCCATGCTCTCTGGGTGGGAGGGATGGGATATTCTCCTTTCTCTGTCAATCACAGCAACACTAGCCAATCATCTATGATTCATCTATGATGTTATGTATGCGGAAGAGGGTAGATAGTGTGTGTCATGATCAGCTGTTTGAAAAAGTGAGGATGGCTGGCTCCACATGTCTCGGAGGAAGCACATGTTAGCCTTCACCCTCCGTGGTTGCTAGTTGTTTTATGATAGAAGAGAGGTGGGTGGGAAGTGGCCAAGACGAATATAGTGAGAATATTTCTCAGTGCAGGGAAAAGTTCTTCAAAATTCTTGTCTCTGGTAATCACATACTACAGATTCAGTAGATATAGATAAAGTTGGAAAATGCCAATAGAGTTTACTTTAATATGCGTTAAAACGTGGTGTTACAAGAGTACTGGCCACATCGCAAGTACATTTCTTACTAGAGAAATGCTAGATTTTCCCAACTGGATTTACCAGAGCACATGAGTCAGTATAGCTTGTAAAGCTAATTCTACATTTTGAAATCACCCTGCATATTTTTCACTGGTACCAGCCTGAGGTAGTAACCTTTCGTCTAATAACAGCTTTTAGTCTTTAGCTTAACAGCAAGCATGATTGATTGGATCTCTACATTGTGTGTAAGAATGGAAGCTCAGCTACTTTTTCCGAGCAAGGAGTAATTTGTGCCATAAAATGATTCTGTAAGACAAACATTTCTCTCTGCTCTGCCTTCATGTGCAGTATGTTCGGATGAAAGTACAGTGGGTCTCTGCTGCTCTCCAGCCCACACACAGCCTGATAACTGTGCCAACAGAAGACGATACTCAAGTACAAGGAATATAACTCAGAAATACGAAACAGTATGGAAACATTTATATCTGAGTTCAGTACCGAAGCTGCATTCAATTCAATCACATATCAGAGACCTAAATCTTGGGGGAAATGTGAAGAAAAAAGAAAAAAAAAACCATAATGTACCACAGTGAAAATGAAAGTGTTTATAAGGCCCTGATAGTTTCGTACCTACGACATGCATTTGTACCAGTGACTGATTCACCGAGTGATTAAAGTGTGTTAGATTTAATTGCTAATTGCTGTTTACATGTGGAGATATCGGAAGAGAAAGACAGAGCATCTATTGCACAGCTCAAGCTTTTCCTGATGAAGCTGTATCCTGCCTGCTTTGGGGGGGAAAAAACAAACAAACAAACAAACAAACAAACAAAACAAAAAAAAACATTTTATATTACTGAGGAAATATTGAATCTGTGAAAGATGGCACATTCAAGGGGCCCATTTCAGATCGATATTACTGTGTAGTGTTAGATGTGTATTTACCTTGTACAGCTGTACTCCTATAAATATGGTTTAATGTATTATTGATAGTTTCAAAGACTTAAGTGATCAAATATTTTTATGAAATGCAACAGTGCGGATATATTAAATTTTGCTAAACTCTTGTTTACCTGTATGATATTCTGAAATACTGTTAAATAAACTCTTGACATGGTGTAAAGTATTCATTTTATAGTACTCATTATACTCATGTCCGTTTCTATGAGTGTGAGCAGTTGTTAAAGGTACTGAACAACACAAATAAAAGAAATGATCATAATTAAAGAGTTGTATTTTTTGAGCTCCTTAAAGTGCTTATCTTTAAGAAAGCTCATATTGTAGTTTGTTCTAATTGTGTGCTAAAATTGCCAACGTAGTTGATGCTCCATGCCAGTAGCCTAGCCACAAATATGTATTTAATTATGCCGATAGACAAATGTGCCGAAACAAACCACAAAATTATGAGTAAAACAAGCAAAGTTAGATTTATTGAAGCACAAACTTAAAACCATAGACTACACTCACCATCCACTTTAACAGTAACACCTGTACACTTGCTCATTTATCCAATCAGCCAATCATGTGGCAGCAACACAATGCATACAATCATGCAGATACAAAAAGCACAAACAAACAAAACACCTGGTCATTTTCCAGTCTTCAAATGTCCAGCTTGGGTGAATCTGTGCCCATATGAAAGATGATGATGATGGAATATTCTTATATTCTTTACAACCCCAATTCCAAAAAAGTTGGGACAGTATGGAGAATGCTAATAAAAACAGAGGAGTGATTTGTAAATGTACTTTGACTTGTATTTAAACAAAAAACGTATAAAGACAAGGTATTTGCTCTTTTACCTAATCAAGCATAGTTGAAGAGAAACTTTTTTTTTTTTAAATTGATGCGTGCAACACGTTCCAAAAAAAGTTGGTACGGGGCAATTTAGGACTAATAACGATGTGACACAAGTTGAAATAAAAAGATGATGTGAAACAGGTGAGGCAATCGTCTAATCATAGTATATACAGTGGGGGAAATAAGTATTGGACGTGTCAACATGTTTTTCAGTAAATATATTTCCAATGAGGCTATTCACATGAAATTTTCACCAGACATCAGTATTAACTCAAGAAATCCACAAATATAAAGAATTCACAACATTAAAGTCCATAAATAAAGTTCTGTGTAATTAAGTAGAAAGACACCAGAAAAAAGTTTTGAACACGCTAAGAAAAAGCAATTCTCCAAGGCAAGGTAAGGCAAGGAACCAGCTGAAATCTGTAAGTAGTTAGAAAGTAATTATACCTCATATATGTGCAAATTAATATCAGCTGGGTTAGTAAATTGATGGTCTATAAAAAGGCTTTTCATTACCAATGTATCACACAAGAAACATCTCATGATGGTTAAAAGCAAAGAGCTCTCCCAAGACCTTCAGATCCTTATTGTTGTGAAACATATTGATGGAATCGGATACAGACATATAGTAAGCACCATTGGGGCCATTATCCGCAAGTGGAAGCAACATCATTCTGTCATCAACCGGCCACACACAGAAGTTCCTCGCAAGATTTCTGACCAGGGAGTCAGAAGAATAGTCAGAAGAGTAGCCCAAGAGCCAAGGACCACTCAGAAAGTGCTCCAGAAACACTTGGAGGCAGCAGGTGCCATCGTTACAGAGAAAACAATAGGCAATGCACGCCACTGCTCACACTCACCCCGCAAGACTCTATTACTAAAGAAAAGGCATGTCAATGCTCATTTAAAGTTTGCTACAACTCATTTGGACAAGCCTATGAAATATTGGGAGAGTGTAGTCTGGTCAGACGAGAGCAAAATTGAACTGTCATACATACATTTTGGCTATCATACTACACACCATGTTTGGAGAAGAAATGGCACTGCACATCACCCTAAAACACTATACCAACAGTGAAGTTTGGAGGTGGAAGCATCATGGTGTGGGGCTGTTTTTCATCACATGGTACTGCCAGACTTCATATAATTGAAGGAACGATGAATGGAGCCCTTTACCGGGAGATTCTTGAGAATAATCTGCTGCCATCCACCAGGATGATGAAGATGAGACGTGGGTGGACCTTCCAGCAGGACAACGATCCAAAGCATGCAGCAAAGGAAACTCAGAGAAATAAAATCTGGGTGTTAGAATGGCCTAGTCAATCACCTGACTTGAATCCAGTTGAACAAGATTTAAAGACAATATGTTTAGAAGAATGGGCCAAAATCACACCTGAATACTGCAGCCCATTAATTTCTTCATACAAGAAGTGTCTTGAAGCCATCATTATAAACAAAGGCTTCTCCACTAAGTATTAAATAAATTTCAGTTAGTGTGTTCAATACTTTTTTCCTGTGTCATTCCCCTTTATTACACATAACTTCATTTATGGGCTTTAATGTTTGGATTTCTTTATATGTGTGGATTTCTTGAGTTAATACCAAAGTCTGGTGAAAATTACATGTGAATAACCTCATTGAAAATATGTTTACTGAAAGAAATTGACACGTTCAATACTTATTTCCACCACTGTAAGGAGCCTCCAAAAAAGACATAGTCCTTCAAGAGCAAGGAAGAAATTAATTTCACAGGTATTAGGAAATATACTGAATAAAATCATAGGGTCAACTGTACAGTTATAATGATAACTGTGATGCTCTCTTAAGGCATCATCTACCGTTACATAAACTTGCCATGTTACTATGGTTGCCATAAAATACTTTTACAATCGTTATACTGAAAAAAATATTGCATTTTATGTTTGTAGGTGTTAAAAAAAGGGGATAACAAAAGACAAAATTCTTTCTAATATTCTACTTATCAGTGCACCAGCCCAAGTCCAAGCCTTAATAACTACACAGCAGTCATTTCTGGGTTAAAATAAAACTGTAAAATAAAATTGTATGTACATCGAGTTGTTTAATTGTTTTTAATTCAATTTAATTAGTTGACAAAATTACCTTTTCATATAATGTATTAATTCCGTGATGAGTCGTTTTTACTTGTAATTACAATTCAATTCAATTCAATTCAATTTTATTTGTATAGCGCTTTTTACAATAGACATTGTCTCAAAGCAGCTTTACAGAAATATCAACATGGTATACAGATATTAAAGGTGCGAATTTATCCCAACTGAGCAAGCCACTGAGTGGCGACGGTGGCAAGGAAAAACTCCCTAAGATGTTTTAAGAGGAAGAAACCTTGAGAGGAACCCGACTCAGAAGGGAACCCATCCTCATCTGGGTAACAACAGATAGTGTGAAAAAGTTCATTATGGATTTATATGAAGTCTGTATGGCCTTAGGAGCAGCCGTAGTCCCAGCAGTCTGGAATTAGAGAAGATTTGAGCTCCATCCAGAGGCAGAAAGGATCTGGATCTCTAGTATCTCCATAAATTCATGTGGGGCTCGGCGAAAGGAGAGAGGGAGAAAAAAGATAATTATGACTGCGAAGTAGTAGAACAGAATCTAGTCAGGGTAGGCTTGAGTAAACAAATACGTTTTAAGCCTAGACTTAAACACTGAGACTGTGTCTGAGTCCCGAACACTAATAGGAAGACTGTTCCATAACTGTGGGGCTCTATAAGAGAAAGCTCTTCCCCCTGCTGTAGCCTTCACTATTCGAGGTACCGTCAAATAGCCTGCATCTTTTGATCTAAGTAGGAGTGGCGGATTATATAAAACCAAAAGTTCGCTTAGATATTGTGGTGCGAGACCATTTAGTGCTTTATAGGTTAATAAAAGTATTTTATAGTTAATGCGAGATTTTACTGGGAGCCAATGCAGTATTGATAATATCGGTGTGATATGGTCGTACCTTCTAGTTCTAGTTAGGACTCTAGCAGCTGCATTCTGGACTAACTGGAGCTTATTTATATTCCTACTGGAACATCCAGACAGTAAGGCATTACAGTAATCTAATCTAGAGGTGACGAATGCATGAACTAGTATTTCCGCATCATGTAGTGACAATATGTTTCTTATTTTAGAAATATTTCTGAGATGAAAGAAGGCTATCCTAGTAATATTATCTACATGAGCATCAAATGATAGGCTGGAGTCAATAATCACTCCAAGGTCTTTAACTGCTGCACATGATGAAACAGAAAGACCATCCAGAGTAACCATGTGATCAGAAAGATTACTTCTAGCTACACGTGGGCCTAATAAAAGTATTTCTGTTTTATCAGAATTAAGTAGAAGGAAGTTAGTTAACATCCAATGTCTAATGTCCTTTACACAATCCTCAGCTTTACTAAGCTTCTGTCTGTCCTCTGGCTTCGCTGAAACATACAACTGTGTATCATCAGCATAACAGTGGAAGCTAATTCCATGTTTACGAATAATTTGACCCAGGGGTAGCATATATAAAGTAAAGAGCAGTGGGCCTAAAACAGAACCCTGTGGAACTCCAAAAGTAACCTCAGTACGCATGGAGAATTCACCATTTACATCTACGAACTGATAACGATCGGTCAGATAAGACCTGAGCCAGGAGAGGACTGTTCCCTTAATACCAACAACATTTTCTAATCTATCAAGGAGAATAGTGTGATCTATAGTATCAAAAGCTGCACTAAGGTCGAGTAACACAAGCAGCGAGACACAACCCTGATCGTAGGTCAGTAGAAGGTCATTTACTACTTTAACTAATGCTGTCTCTGTGCTATGATGAGGTCTAAACCCTGACTGATACATTTCATGAATGTCATTCCTATCTAAGTACGAGCATAACTGCTTTGCTACAACCTTTTCTAAAATCTTAGAGATGAAGGGGAGATTTGATATTGGTCTATAGCTGGACAATTGAGACTGGTCAAGATCAGGTTTTTTAATCAAGGGTTTAATAACTGCTAATTTAAGTGATTTAGGTACATAGCCAGTGCTTAGGGAAGAATTGATTATATTTAGAAGTGGTTCAATTACTCCTGGACAAATCTGTTTAAACAAACATGTAGGTACGGGATCTAGTATGCAAGTTGATGAATTGGCTGAAGAGATTAATGTAGCTAGTTCGGTCTCTCTAAGCGAAGCAAAATACTCTAAACATTGATCTGATATTGCTACATTGTCATGTAATGGGTTTGTTACAGTACTGTCCGGTTTTAATTTAATGGCCTGTATTTCACGTCTAATATTTTCAACCTTATCGATGAAACATTTCATGAAATCTTCACTGCTATGTAATGATTGAGTGTTTCTCTCTGTAGTGGTTTTATTCCTAGTTAATTTTGCTACTGTGTTGAAAAGGAATCTAGAATTGTTTTTGTTGTCTCCTATTAAGGTGGAGAAATAGATTTTTCTAGCATCGCCAAGAGATTTCCTATATTTCAGTAGGCTCTCCTTCCATGCTGTTTGAAATATCACCAGTTTGGTTTGACGCCATTTACGTTCTAATTGTCGAGTTGTCTGTTTTAAGGTTCGCGTTTGATCGTTATACCAGGGTGCTAAATTTTTTTCTCTAATTATTTTCCTTTTGAGTGGAGCCACTCTATCTAGCGTGTAGCGGAGTGTTGACTCCAAGCTTTCAGTCGCCTGATCGAGTTCTATGTGATCTGACGGTGATCCAAATCTAATTGATGTTTCTGCGAGGTTATTTATGAAGCTCGGTGCAGTAGCTGATGTGTAGGTACGTTTTACGCGGTAGCGAGGCGAGGTGGAAATATTATGATCAATTCGTATTATGAACGAGATAAGATAATGGTCTGAGACAACTTCAGACTGCGGAAGAATGATAATATTTTCTATACTTAGTCCGTATGTTAGTATGAGGTCAAGAGTGTGACCACCATTATGAGTAGGCCCGATTACGTTCTGATTAATCCCTACTGAATCTAAGATGGACACAACCGCTAATCTTAGAGGGTCTTCCAGGTTATCAAAATGAATATTAAAGTCTCCGACGATTAATGCTTTATCTACATTACAGTTTCCGACCACTAGATGTCAGGAACGTTTGAGAAATAATGCAGCTTTTTTACGTTTAAATTCATTTCAGTTACAATCCTTTAAATAATAATAATAACAATAATAATAATAATAATAATAATAATAATAATAATAATAATAATAATAATAAGCCTCATTATTATGAGATTCTGAGATCATAACCTACAGTGTGTAGGGTGTTTTTGCAACCAAACACTGTATGTATACCTATGCAGTGTAGAAAAAAAGGGTCATAAGATAAATATTCGACCAATAGGGTGGTATTTGAAGTGCTACTCTTTCTTATAATTAACAAAATAGCATTACTTTTCATTGGAAATCTATTGAAATAATTCAGCAAGGCACTACAGATGTGCACGAACAAATACCGCAACCATCCCTGCATGAAGATTCATTTCCGACAACATACAGTATCCAACATATTAAACAAGAAAAAAAAAGAGGTTTTCGTTTAAACATTTCCTCGAATTACAATGTACGAGCAACTTCATTGCCCACATGAAAACAAACAAACAACAAAAACAAAAAAAACAGCTAATGCGAGTCGGTTCTTAACGTTCACCTAAAAGAGTCGGCTCTTTCGCGCACGACTCCCACGCGCTCACTAGTCTTTGGACTCCATCTGTGTAATTGTTTGTCCTCAATATCCTTGTAAACAATGTTGTAATTGCATAATATAGTACATCATTTAGTTATTTACTGTCAAATATAATTTTATGATGATGAAGAAGCCAAAACCGGGATTGCTGAAAAACATTGTCTATTAACCTACATGACGGGAAGTGAAAAAACTCCTACACACTCGACTTTTGTTAGCAATAGATTGCCCAACAGCTATAATATTGCCCAACAGCTAACAGGCTAATGTTGCATTTTGCACAATTAAACATATAAAATAATATTTATAATGGTACATTTTGGCTGGCATGTTGAAAAAAAGTTTCTTATTTGAATATTAGAAACCTCAAAACAAGTCAGAATTACTGTAATAACCAGCTATGCCAACATTGTGAGTGAGATTTCTGAACCAATTAACCTTTTTTGCTGTGTGGAAATGAGAATTATGGGGGTAAAATGTGTGTAAAGCCATACATCACTTTCTTTTCTTCCTCACCATGCCCTTGTCTTTGCTTTCCGGTGCGTCACTACTTTTCACGAGAGGCCCCATGAAATAAAAAAATAGAAATTTTGTGGCTTTTAGTATGAATATGTTAGCCTTAAGTTTATCTTTAAGCTGCTGTACTCCAAACAACAACATTCACATTTAGAAGATATATGCATTCCAAATTTACAGTCTCTCTAATTTTGATGACATCATTCTGCACTTCAAAAACCAATTCCTAACGTTGTGTTATATTCTCTTGAATGTTCTCCTGATGTTCTTATTTTATTACCATCGTCCCAGAATGTTGCTGGGAGATTTTTGTGGGACAACCTGTTAAAAATCTTATACAGAACATTCTCTAATGGTTGTTTTTTTTAAATAAATAAATAAATAAATAAAATTTATAGCCATTTAATAAGTTGACAATTAGACTGTTATAAACCTCAAATCAAGTTCTGTAATTACAAATTTTCACCATCATTAAACTCATAATGACTACATTGCACAACCACTCATGTACATGTTCCTCTTAATACTGTTATTGCATTTCCAGTTCAGCCACTATACTCAATGGCTGTATTTTACAGTCAGTGTCTGTATCTTTCATCAAGCATAGGCTCTATAAAGGTAAGACATGTTGTATCAATGTTAGCCCAAACAGGTCACTATTAAGTAGCTTTTGCTGTTGCCACCGGGGTGTCTTAAGTTGAAACTGGATATTTCCCATAATACTAGTTTCTAACACATACATTAAATTATTGTGTGATGTTCACCGACAAAAAACCATGATGACCCTGCTGAAAACAAAATAGAGCCCCATATAGAATTTGTAATGGTTTTAATGGTTATAATGATAATTGTATTGGTTTTAATGGAAACTGGAATGGTCCCTGAGGGTCTCTATAGGTAATTTGTTGCCTTCTATTGGTGGCATGTTATGTCTAATGGATTCCATTAAGGACCAATAATGGTAATGGTTCTAATGGTTAGGTGATGGTTTGTAATGGTATTTGTTGTAGAAATTATTAGAATTTCTGTGATAATTTCTATTGCGTTTTTTTCCAGCAGGAAAGCCATATGATATAAAGGTAAATACTGCTAATGTTAGTCATGTTATCAGCATATTTCTGAAACTGTTCTGTCTTAAATACCTTACAGTGGACACTCATTGTGATGTAGTGAAAAACCTGAAGGACAAATTGGTGTCTCACTGTACTGGCAAATGTAAACAATGCAGTATTTCAGAAAGGAAATGCATCGTAACAGTCTAAAACCCAGACTTTTCTGACAGCTCTGAACTTTGACAGTTAAATCAGTTAAAGGTAGTTAGTAGTGTAATGTAAGGATTTAACTGAACTCTAGCAAACAGTTCCAGTCATAGTAAGGATAGTCATTACTGTAGTTTAGCTTTTCAGATTTGTTGACATTTGCTTTTTAGAACTTAAAACCTGACGTTAATGCAGCAGACTAATATTATTAAGGGAACATGTTTGTTTTCTGCATTCTGAGATGCACTGTAGGATGTAATTATTGTCAACTTTCCCTCCTGTGTCAGAATCATTATTTCGACATATGACACTGTGGAAAATGACTGAATCTTCACTTTACTCAATACTACTCAAGGGGTCGCGGGATTTGATTTGAGACGTGCCCTGTGAGACTGAAAACATGGCGACCATGAGACAGGGGAAATCACATGGAGCTGTGTGTTTTGGCGTTTCACAAGTTGTGTCCCAAATGATGCACTATACACTATGTACTCAACCGTATCCTGTATGAATTTTATAAGGTTATTTGTTTCATCGGAGTCTGATATTAACACCCCCCCGCGACAGTTGAGTGCATCATCCGGGTACTTTTTGTATTTGGAATGTTCAGCGTGAACACACTACTCGCACTATTTATACTACAAATCGGCATAGAATAGTGCACAAGTACGCGAATTGGGACACACCCACAGTGTTTTCTTGGTGTTTATGACTAGCTCGTTTGCTGGAAACTCGTTTGGATAAACTGAAGATTTGTATGTCTGTAAAACGGAATCTTCCAGCCTGGATGATGGTCGCATCTGACCATAAAAGTGGCAAAGAAAAGCGGATTAGAGAGTCGCTAAAGAGGAAACCGGAAGTAAACACGAAGAAATGTGTACGGAAAAAGTGCACCAAAAGGTATGGTTGTAGAAATTAGGGCTGGGTAAAAAATATCGATTGCCGATTTTAGTCGATCTTCAATTTAACGAAACGATATCTGTTTGGTAAATCCCCGAATCGATTCTTAATGCGTGCTTTACTTGAGAGGTTGTGAATATTATCTGTAGTTCGCCTCTCGTCCTGAAGATGTCGCCATCTTTCATGTTCTGAATTTTGAAAACGGTTTTATTTCTTAAACATGTTTCAAGCTATTAATGAATTTCACTGTTGCACATTTACAACGTTTTATTTATTTTTTAACAGTAATGTGCAGTTTGTGCTTAGCTTGTGTGCACTGTATGTACATATTTATGATTTCTTGTTACAATGTTTGTTACTCAAAGTAAAAGTAAATAAACATAATTGTGTGAGCCCTATTGTTAACGTAAATGTGTATTTCAGTAATATAGATAAGTAGGAGGGTTTCAGTTATCAACATTTATATTAAAACATGGATTCCATGTCTGCAAAACTAACATTTTAAATGAACTACTGATAACTAATCGACATTGAATCGAATCAAAATCGAATCGATTGAAACAAAGTATTAAGAATCGAATCAAATCGGCAAATTGGTCGCAATACCCAGCCCTAGTAGAAATAGTCTTTAATTAAACATTTCATTTTCACTTTGATACTTGGTGAAAAAAGGTGTTTTTTTGCAGGATGATGTACTGGATGAATGAAAGGGAGCTCGTTGAAACAGCACTCAGTGTTCTAAGTAGAGATAAAGGAGAGGTGAGGTAAAATCCTGTTTATTGACCTCCAGACATTTGGTAGTAAATATGCCCTTGGCTTTAAGGAAGCTGAAAGATATCTTACCTTATCAGCTGGCAAAGATGGTCTACCAGTTTGACCAGCTAAGCCTGTGTTTTGGCAACTGGTAACTGCTCAGATCTAGTTGGACCTGCTGGGCCCTTGAGCAAGGCCCTTAACTCTCAGCTGCTCAGTTGTATAAATGAAATGAATGGAAATAACTCACTGTTGCAGAGGATGGGCCCCACATGGACATCCTAAAGATACATGAGATTACTGTGGATGGTTCCACTTAAAAACCATGAAGATGGCTTTGTACTACAATTGCTATGATAGGTTTAGGACTGCAATTGCCATGAACAGTTTTGCACTCAAGTATCCATCAGTGAACTGTTGATAACTTCAACAAAATAGACTTCATATTAAAACTATAATGAATTTCCTGTTTACACAATTGCACCTTTGACCATGTGGTACACAGTTATAGAAGGGAAGTATTTATTATATAATTGCACTATCCAGTGTTACCCAGATGAAGATGGGTTTACTTTTCTTTTACTTGTCTTCCTCACATCACCTCAGGGAATTTTTCCTTGGCTTGCTCATTGAAGATAAATTTATATCTTGAATTTATAGAGTTCTGTAAATCTGCTTTGTGACAATGTCCATTGTTAAAAGCGTTATACAATTTTTTTTTTTATATTGAATTAATGTAAATGTAAGTTGTATCACCTTTACATTTTAATAAAGGTAGTTACATTGTGCACATCATGTCTCTTCTCATCTTCTTATGTCATTCATGTAATCATTCACATAACCTTGTTTGTCTTATTATGAAAGACATCTGGAGAAGACAGATGGGCTCCGCTGACCACTGACATGACCGTGATTCCAGAGACTGATCATGAAGAGACGACAGACTCAGAAGTTTCTCAGCCAGCCGTGGATATTGCTGAGCAAGAGACAGTACCATACAGCAAGTGTTTAGAGGCGAGACGGTGCAGTAGTGTATCTGAGAGCTCTGATGAGCAGGGATTAGCATCGTCAGTGGTTTTGGAGAAGGAAGATGAGTCTGAGGAGCAGAATCACAACTCTCAGCGTGATTCTGATCATGAAGCTCTGCAGGTGCTGCGAGAGATCTTTTTCAGCTGATGTTGAAACCTGAGTGCTTGGGTTTTGTGTTCACAGCAAGAAAACTGATGAACTGGTAACTCGGGGACAACACCAGATAATTCTGTATTATTGTCCTCTGTGTAAAGCCTTCACTTCGAGTGTCCTGTGTTGCCATAAAGTTTAGTCCAAGTCAGCATCAGCTAAACTCCCCCCCCCCTCTTTCAGAGGGAAAAAACAGAAGAGATATAGATATGAATAATGGGTGGCAAATTAAGTGTTCTATTAAAGTATTGGGCCACCACCAGAACAGATTCAAACCATCTTGGCACAGATTCTGCAAGTCTCTGGAATGGTACTGGAGTCATGAACACTGTTCTTCCCTTAACTGCAGTTAGGGTGGTGGTGGTGGTGGTCTAACATCTCACTCTACAATCTCCCATAAATAAGTATTCAATTATGTCGAGATCTGGTGACTGTAAAAGCCATAGCATATGACGTAAATCATTTTCATCCTCATTAAACCATTCAGTGAGCCTTCGTGCTCTGTGGATGGGGCAGAGCCATCCTGTTAGAGACCAGGACATAAATGAACTTTGTATTGATTTGCAGTGTGTCTTGTCTTGAAGGGCACAAGTGGAATTAAACCATACCAGAGTAAAATATCCTCCAGAGCCTCTGGACTTCCTCAGTGTAGGGGTAAAAAAAACAAAAAAAAACGACAGTACTCTTCTCTTGGTTCACACCACACATTCATTCACACACCAACTATTTGAGAGTATGTTGATGAACGTATCACTATATCACTACTATATCACTTATATGCAGTAGCAGTGGTTTTTTTTTTTTGTTTTTTTTTTTTTTTACACACCAGTGAACCCTAAAATATGCATTCAGCTGTATAATGAGTGATTTATACACTACAACCCTACTATAATATCCTTCTCTGTATAATCGTCGATGATTTTTGTTGAGTCTCATCATGTATTGCAGTGCAGAGAATCTCTGTTCTCAATCACCTGAAGAAAAATACCAACTATTTCAAAATCACTTAGATCTTTTCCTCTGGCCATCTTGAGCCAAAATCACAGTCGCTCTGCATTATTATACATTCTACAGAGTATCAGAAGATGCAAAATGCTGTCTGTACGCATCTTGTTTTTCTTTAATTTGTCACTCATCTGTGTGAGTATATACACCAACTCATTTTCATAAGTCCTTTGCATGTACTGGACACATCCCATTTCCTTGTAAACTTTGCACATTCTGTAGTTTTATTACTAAAGTGCAACTTGTATGGTCTGAATTAATTTCGATGAAAAGTGATAACAGATCTGAACAGCTGCCATACTAAGTGTAACCCTTATGAATGAATAAACGTCATATGTTGCATGTTATGTATGATTTTACATGTCGGCTGTCACACTATATTACCAAAGCTGAAGAATTCCCAGTATGTTCATGATACTTGGCAATAAAGTGTCTTATACTTTATGTGCACAGTGTGAGAATGTTTATACCTAATGGAGTAATATCAGTCAAGTGTGTAGTGTACCTCCCTGAAACAGGACAGACTGGAAAAAAAAAAACAAGAAAGCAAGATTTTTTATCAAGACTTGCATCAGGGCAAAGGACTCAAACCAACACAAGCACAGACAGTCCATCATATGTGTATACAAATTTCATTCTTAATCAAACCCTTCTGGTTTAGGACAAAAAGAATGGGTGAGGAATATGCATAAGAGGGTGAGATAGTAGTGAAAAAGTTTTATAACCATTGTTTAAAATATGCTTCAAAGGAATATTTATTAGCATCTCACTTCTGTGATGTTTATCCGTCTAAAACCCGTCATTCAGCTAACTGCTGATAAAAACAAATTCCTTCGACATGGGTTCCCCTGCTACAGCTAATCTCCAGCCCACAAAACAGTTATGAAGTTAACTTCCTATACATTCCCAGCTCATTCTCTACTCGTGAGAATTCTCACCAGCCTCCTACACACTATTCAACAACTTCTAGTGCTACCCATATACTCTTCGCCTGTCGTACACAAACCATAAGCCGGCAAAGCAGACAAGAATTCAAGTTCTCAGAGTCCCCCCCCCCCTTTTACAGTCCCACAATCACTCCAGATCATTTACTTTGGACTGCACTCACAAATTAACTGTCAGAAAATTGATTCAGTTGCTTCCTCCTCAGGAAAGTGCCCAATTCCTAAAAACAAACTACACGACTGTATCCACACACACATACACACGCATCTAATCAGAGGCTGAACATGATGTGACTTCCACATAATTCATAATACTGCTATGATTCATTGCATCTTCCAGGTTTTCCTGATTCACTGAATTTATTTTTAAATTACCTCTCTTATTTTCCAAGTCATAATTTATCATTTATGGCTAATAATACAAGAGTCACATCTCGAGTGGCATTGCTATTATACAAAAAACAACAACAACAATGTTTTAAAAAAATGTATATCTGGGTAAAAAGTGGAGGATACTGCAGTGACGGCTGGACAAAAGATAAATCAGTCTAAAACATGACGTTTAAAGTCTCGGGCTGGTTTCAAAATGAAAGCGCTGCCCCTCACAAGCACAATAACTACTTATCAAATAAAAATAAAAAAACCCCAAAAAAACAGGTTCCCCGAAGGTAACGTCTCCCTAAGATGCTGAGTGGAGAAATGGAGTATAGATGATCGACACTGTTATCATAATGAAAGAAATGGTGAAGTGTCCTGCTGGTAATGAATGCAATCAAACAATCAATGCTTTTGTTTACAGCCTGAGTTACAGTTATGTGCTTGGAGCAGGCGGCCCTTCAAAATACCACATTGCCAGAGAAGTCAATAATAACAGCTTTGGCGAGCTGATTGGTAGTTTAGTCCCATGGTGTGCTTGTGTCTCAGATGGAGAAGATCCTCGGGTACAGGGGAACCAACACGGAGCTGCTAGAGCCCACCGTTCTCTGATAGTAGAGGCGTTCGGCTGTTTGCGTGGCCATCCACAACACTGACCTACCAAACCACAGAGGGTTAAAGTTACACTAACTCACCTTCAGGGTTTGAAATAGTCTACTGAACTGCTACAGCATAACTTTAACAGCGTTAAACTGAGATGAAAACTCGGTCAATCACTTATTTAAAAAATTTAAATAAAAAAATAAATAAAATACCTGTTTGGGTTTATAGACTCCAAGTTTAAAGCGACAGCAGATAGTATCTACAAAGAAGCCAACCAGTCTGTGCAGCATGCCTACGGGGAAAAAACAAACAAACCACAGAATACGCACACACTCCAAGATATAATTCTTTGCATGAAACACAGCTACCAAGTATGTGTAGTGTACCTGTTGTAGAGAAGATGCCGCCGATGATGCCGCATAAACGCACGAGGAACTGCCACAGCGGCATGTGCTGTTCTGTTACTCGGACCATGAGCGAGCTGAGATCATACTTCATAAAGATTCCCGAGACACCATGACTTCCTGCTGCATGGTTAATTACCCGCTCCTGCAACAACACAACCAACAGGCTCAGTAGCTCTAAACTGATACATGTAGAAAAGAACAAATACATCTGGAATGAAAATAAAGCAGAATGTTTTAAGGCAGGTGGTTTGATATTTGCTGAAAGAGTGAAGTTTTTAATCTAGTTTTTTTTTTTTTATTGATCCCTTTTTGCAGCTCCAGCTATTATTATTGGATAAGTTCCAGCCACAGGACTCACATTTGTCCTCGATCACTAAGCCATTTTACTTCATCTAATTTGCTTTATAAACTGAAGGACACGAAAAAAGCTACAAGCCCTACAAAAGCAATTCAAACACATCAGAATTTATCTCCAACATTTAAAACCAAGACAATGCCATCCTTTCTGACAGAAATAAGAGCAATATCCCTATATTGAATAAAAGAATATGCCTAGGCATTAGAAAAATAATAAGAAAAATAAATCTCTTGTTTAGCTTAGTCGTAATGCACTGGGCTTAGTGGTTTGCACGGGTTTGAATCCCGCCTCCACCCTGTCCAAAGACATGCGTTGTAGGTTGGTTTGCATTTCCAAATTGTCCGTAGTGTGTGAATGGGTGTGTGATTGCGCCCTGCGATGGGATGGCACCCCGTCCAAATCAAGCATTTTTGGTCACAACAATCACAAAAAAAACTTTAGAAAACCTCCAGAAATCCTGTACGGACTGAATAGCCAATCATGGGCGTCTGTGAGCTTATGCACGCTGAAGTGGGCAGATAGTGCTTTCCTCTGAGAGTGTTACACCACCCCTTGATGTTGCATGAGTCAGCTGGCTTCATGGGCCTCTAAGAAAGCATGTCATATCCTTCACCTTCCTTGGTTGTTAGCTGTCGTGTGGTAGCGGAGAGCTGGCTGGACAGTGGGAATTACCCATAAACGAATTAGCGAGAAAATCAGGGAATTTCTTTTAATGTGGAAAAAAGAGCTGAAGGCAGGTCAGGGAAAACTATAGACTGTAGCTCTGTAGCTTATATATACACACTCAGCAAAAAAAAAAAAAAAAAAGAAACGTCCCTTTTTCAGAAGACTGTACTTTAAAGATCATTTTGTAAAATCCAAATAAGCTTTACAGATCTTTATTGGAAAGGGTTTAAACGATGTCTTTCATGCATGTTCAGTGAACCATAAATAATTATTGCACATGCACCTGTGGAACAGTCCTTAAGACACGAACAGTTTACAGGCGGTAGGTAATTAAGGTCACAGTTACAATAAGTTAGGGCACTAAAGAGTCCTTTCTACTGACTCTGAAAAACACCAGAAGAAAGATGTCTAGAGTTCCTGCTCACCTGCGTGAACATTCCATAGACCTGCTGCAGGGAGGCATGAGGACTGCAGATGTGGCCAGAGCAATAAACTGCAATGTCTGTAATGTAAGATGCCTAAGACAGTGCTACAGGGAGACAGGAAGGTCAGCTGATTGTCCCTGCAGTGGAAAATTACATGTACCCGTGTGTCCCCCCCCAGACGTGATGGAGAACTTGCAAATGCCTTGGTGGAAGAGTGGAGTAACATCTCACTGCAAGAACTGACCAGTCTGGTGCAGTCCATGAGGATGAGATGCACTGTAGTACTTAAAGCAGCTGAAGGACACACCACATTCTGACTGTTACTTTTAATATTGACCCCCCCTTTGTTCAGGGACTCATTATTCCATTTCTGTTCATCAAACGTGTGTGAAACTTATTCAGTTTATGTCTTAGTTGCTGAATATTTTTATGTTAATGTAACTATTTACACATGTTAAGAAATGTGCTGGAAATAAAAGCAGTTGAATGCGAGAGGATGTTTCTTTTTTTGCAGAGTATATATGCGCTGAACATGTGACTAGACATTGCCATGGTGTAAAACACAATCTGCCTTTATTTATTTATTTTAAATCTGCCGTTTTAATCACTCAAATTCCCAATAGTCCTCAGACTGTCCCATACTCCTTAGACACACATCTGTGCTGTTGTTATGGCAACCAGTGTGGAGAAGCAAGCAAATGTGCCTAAGGTCTGAAAAACATATTTGGTTTGCTTGGTCTAATAATCAAATTTAAGTAAAATATTTGCTCTGCTGTCTAAATATAGGCTTAGTTTAGATCTTTCAGAACTTCATTTGCTAATAACCCATCATACAAGACAAGCTTTTCTAGATTAAATCAGACGTAATAAAGCTAGTGTAATTTTTCTTTCAAGCCCGTGCAGACTGCTGAGTGTTTAGTTGATTTAATTTGGTCTACAGTCCTACATATGTGCTTAGTTACAGCTAAAGCCAGTTGTAACCAGGAATGTCACACGCCTGTCGCTAGTTCTACAACATGTTCTTGCTCTTTCCACGTGAAAGCATGCCACACCTTTTTGTGACTCTTTCCAACTTCACTTCTAGTCCTATTATTTTTAGGCAAATGTTTAAAAGACATTGGATTTAAAATCTCAATTCTCTATATTAAAGATGACAAAATCTCAATATGTGTACCGACTTTCCAAAATTCAAATTCAGTGTTTCACTTGCTTTCTTACTTTTCAGGTTTTTAAGAACTGTTCCACTGCTTTAGAAGTTCTGTTTATTTGCGTTTAAAAAAATAGTCACTGGTTTCTAAGCGCAATACCGTTTATTTTCATTAACCTACCCGTTCTGTAACGGAGTACTGATGCGTATCAGTGGTCACTTTGTAGGTCTTCAGTTTAGTCGGTACTATGGTGATGAAGTACTGAAACATCTGATTATCTGGCAAAAAACAATGGATTAAAAAGGAATAAGAAACAGACAACATACTGGGAGGAAAAAGTATAAAATCATTAACAGATCTTTTATGCTATTAAACAAAAACACAAGAAGTAAGTGTGTAATGACAAAGTAATGTGATTTTCTGGTATACGCTGTGGATCACACATCTATTGTGCTGTAAAACCTGTTTGGCGCCTCACTTACGATCTGTGCACACTTTCTCTGTGCCGTCCAGCGGGTTCAGAATGCCTGGGATTTCCTCGCCGAACGACAAGTGGTCTATTCGATGCGAGAAGTTGTAAGCTGTGGATTAATAGGAACACTACTTTTAAGACTGCAACAAAGCTCTACACTGACAAGAGGATAGGTCTGCATAACAAATGTCAAATGGAAATGACATTTTACTCTTCTCTTATCTTTAGGTCACTTGCAAGCTCCGGGTTTGACTTGAACATAAACAGAAGCGAAAAACATTTCCACCCTGCTAGAAAACACTGGTGCCATATCAGTCCCAGATCTTTCCTAGGACTCATTTCTTATAACTTAATTCACTGCAAGGGGAAAACTTACTGTCATGGCTGACGAGTGCAGCTAAGTGAGCATGGCCTCTTGGATGTGGAATGGCCCTGCAACAGAGAATACACACTCGTGAAAAGATAAGAAAATTTGTTAATATATATACTGTATTGCAGATGTAGTCTGTTCTGAATGCTGAAGCAGGATGTTGCAGCTAGCGTTCTGCTCAGAATAGACATATTTTCACTGGGGTTCTGTGTGTGATATAACTTCAGTTACTTCTTGCTAGTTTCTAGTGAAACCCATGCTGAGTAAGAGCACTGGTCAGTCTGAAGCTTGCATTTGACCAATCAGCTCAATCCCAACAGTTCAACAGGAAGTAGTTATTTTTGCAAGAAACTAAAATCAGCTATCACATCACATTTTAAGTTCCTGCAAACTTCTTGCAGCGGTAAAAGCAATCATTACTGTAAAGTAGGGTGCACAATCCCAATCGTGAATAATAACTGACAATACTGCATTCCTCATTCTTCACCAATACACACTATATGGTCAAAAGTTTGTGGACACCCAACACTATGCCCATATGTGCTTGTTAAACATCCCATTCCAGATTTAGTCCTCCTTTGTTGCTATAATAATCTCCTCTTCACTGGGAAGGCTTTCAATAGATTTTGGCGTATGGCTGTGGGAATTTGTGCTTGTACAGCCACAAGAGCATTTGTGAGCAATAGTGATGTTGGGTGAGGAGGCCAGTTCGACTTCCAGTTCATCCCATAAGCGTTCAGCGGGGTTGAGGTCAAACCTCTGTGCCATTCTTCCACTCCAACCATGGCTGACCGTGTCTTCATGGAGCTCGCTTTGTGCACGGAGGCATTGTCATGCTGGAACATGTTTAGGCCTCTTAGTTTCAGTGAAGGGAAATCGTAATGCTACAGCAAACAATGTAGACAATTGTGTGCCTCCAACTTAGTGGAAAAAGTTTGCGTAAGCCCCAGATACTAGTGTGATACAGCGTATGGCATCCACATACCTTTAGTCATATAGTGTATATGTATTTATTTCTTTACTGAAGCAGTAGTGACCATTATCCATACTCGATATTAATAATTGATTCAATATCACATTAATTGAAATCACTATCAACACGTTATGATATCAAGAAATGACATCACTGAACATGAATAAAAATACAATACGAGGAAAGAAAAACAAACAAACAAACGGGATATTCACATCTTTCAATTTCATGCAAAACATTTCTCAGGAGTGTGAATTTTATATCATGTATTCTTGAGTAATATGTATCAACTGAATAAAACCTTGCTTTAGTGTTTGATTAATGATGAATACTAGGTAACTGACTCAGACTTTTACACTTGGCTATATGAACAGTATTTCTTTTTCCTGAACAATGTTCATAAATACAAAAATTCAAACTGGCTGCCCAACAGGACCTTGAAGGTCTTGCAGAATTTTTTGAATATAATTATTCTGCTGTAAGGGCAAGATATTTACAGGTCAATAAGTAGCAAACGTCTATCACCAAATTACAAGATAGTTTAAGAATAAATGCAGGGGTAATGGTTGGGGAAATCCATACTTGCCGACCGTGATGTGGAAGTTTCCAGCCACTTTATTAACATAGAGGTGTCCATGTATTCTGCACGCGTTGAGTGGCTGTGTGGGGCTGTCCTCCCTGAGGAGAGAAAAGCATCAGGACACGGATTAACTGCACTCCTGAGACAGCACAATAGCAATCTTCTCAACTTTCATCAGCATGTTTGTTTGCAGATCTGATGCTGAATGAACGATGCGTTAAGAAAACAGACTGTGAGGAAATGAGGACTGACCTTGGGGGTAATGCAGTGGGGGCTCCTCTCATCACGTTTTTAAAGAGGACGTCCTGGAGGGAGTGCTCCTCTCGCAGCCTGTTCTGAATCAGCAGGAGTGTCCTTTGGGGGGGGGAGCATGAAAATAAAAACGAGTTTCGTTACTGAAGTGCAAGAATGAACAACTGTTAAGAGTGGAGTTTGCATGCACACATATTTTATTCATGCAAATTCATATTCATGTGGTAAAGTAAACCGCACATACTAATATCTTTTCACCTGGATTTTTAGATAATATTTATTTAGAGCATATGTAAGGAATAAAACACTTAGGAGTGTTGTGTTACAGGAAAACAATCAATTATTTTCAACAATTAATTTTTTTTTTTATTAACTGAAGTATGACATCATACTTTTTATTCCTTTCTAGCCATGTCTAATGCTGTTGAACATCCGAGAAACAAATTAGCACCAGTTATCGCTTACAGTTATAAACAGTCGTTCGGTCAACCAGCCTGTATTTCACTCACGTGACGTTAATAACATGCAAAGCGTAAAGTCCGCTGTCCTGTTACAAAGACCAAACCAGAGACTCCTTCAATAAATGTTAAATAAAGGTCTCTGAACAGAAAAGTTCACCATAAACAATTAAAACACAGACAATGTAGATACAAATCCCCGTGTATGCTGTTGCAACAGAAATGATAACCTATTACTTCCAGTGCATCTGATATGTATGGAAGCCCGTTTCTGCCAAGGAGGGAAAAAAATAAAGGTAACTGCGACTTTATGTCCTGTAATTTTGAGTTAACATTTCACAATTCTGACATTTTTTCCTCACAATCGCAAATTCCTATCGCACAATTTTGACTTTGTTTTTTGCAATTACAAGTTTACGTCTCACAATTCTGACTTTTTTCCCCCCCTCACAATTTAGACGTCCACTTGACATTTAATGAGTTACAAAGAACGCACAGACAAAGCACCAATCACTCTCTGTAAATAGACTATATAAGGACAACACTCATCAGCTAGTCAAGACAAGGAAAACCAGACACTAGTGCACGTTAGTTACCTGAAATTAGTCACATTTCAGGTATTGCTTCAAGTGGACATCTAAATTGTGAGGAAAAATATCAGAATTGCGAGAAGTCAGAATTATGAAATATAAACTCGCACTTCTGAAAAAAAAAAACTGGATTGTGAGACGTTAAGTCAAAGTGGCGAGAAGGAAAATCAGAATGGTGAGATGTAAAGTCAGAATTGCCAGAAATAAAGTATTATGAGATATAAACTCGCAATTCTGAAAAAAAGAAAAAAAAACAGGATTGAGATATAAAGTCAAAGCTGCGAGGAAAAAAAAAAATCAGAATTGCGAGATATAAAGTTGCAATTCTGATATACAATGTCACAATTACTTTTTTTTTTTTTTTTTTAAATCTTTTTTCCTCTCCATGGAAACCGGCTTCTATAGATTTGCCTTGTAGCCAGCACTAATGTCAGAGCTTCTGTTATAGGAAATGAATGCCTTCTAACCAATCAGAATTGAGAATTCCAACAGTGCTGTAGTATAAATGGAGTAATCTGGTGGCTTTCATTTTCAGTACTGCTCATGTGCACAAACATAACCGGAAAGGTAAGATCTGCCCCAGAAGCACCAAACACCATCCACTTACTTCAAATCAGCTTAATGGCAACCAAGAAATGTTTTCTCTTTAAGACAAACAACCAAATAAATATTTGCCTCTAAATTCACTCCGCTCAACGACGGCTAGAAATTTGAACTCGACATCACAAACTTTTTTGATGAATTTATTTGCAGGTTGGTCAGATATTTGGAAAGAAATGTGATTAATGATTCACTTCTGCAGACCTGGAGGTTTTTTCCCCCATTATCAGCCTTATTTATTCACATGTAGATGCGAAGATCAAATTATTGCCAAATTTGGACATTTTGAAACATGTAAACATGATCCGGTTCAAAACTAAACAGGTGTGGCATTTAGACATCCAACACGTACTTACTACACAGACGGAGGAATAAAATCGGTTATTACAGCGAGACGAATTTAGTGTGATGAATTTACCTATGCCATAGTCTCTGTTGAGGAGACAGCTCAAACAAAACCTGCAAAAGAGCCATAAAACATGTTATAAACACTGACGTAAGGCATTATTTACACCGGCTGTGTCCATTGTGTTCATACTCACCGGTTCATACTTCAAGCCATCGGATGCTACCATAGTTTCGGCCAGGTCCAACACATCTGCGCCCACAACTAGACCGTTTGACAAGATGGAATGAATGAGACAGAAACGTTTCCCAGAACATATAATCCAATCACATGAATCACTCTCTAACATCATATTCAGCCAAACGTTACCGTCAGTGTCAGTGGATCTGCTATTCAAACTCAACACAACGTTTTCATTAAATATGTTTAACATCAGTAAAGTCTGCTTGCACATCTTTTGTCATGTGACATTTTTAAAGGCAAGAGCACATAAAAAAATTAATATACTCACACTGACACCTCATGGCGACTGTAATATCTATATTTATTCTTAGTTTACTGTAAGAGAGGGGGATTAAAACAGAAGTCAGGCCTGTCAATAATCTCAGCAATTAACATTAATAGATTGCAAACAGACAACCAGGTCTTATACCGTGCTTGTTATTCATTAATGAAGAAAAAAACTAACTATTACCTAGAAAAATCCGTATCCACTTCATATTCGTACTTCATCCACGTGTCCCGATAGACAAAAAACTCAAAGAAGCCTAGCAGTGCCATGGCAGTGAAGGCGATCAGAGACACTGAGGACAAGAACAGCAACTTTCAGCTAAATGGCACTAATGGTACTAATGCACAAATGTCTCAGTGAGTGATTAAATCACGGGTTCTCCCAGGCTTAGTCCTGGAGAACCTACCATCCTGCACATTTTAGTGTTTTAACTGCTCGAACACACCCACTGGTCCACTAGGACCAGGACCAGGCTTGGGGGAACCTATGGATGAAATGAATGAAGTAAGAAATGGGATGAAAACTCACCGGTTCCACCACTAGCTGTTGTTTCCACATAACTCTCAGGAACCTTGGGGAAAGCATCCAACTCCTTTACTATATTTAGAGCTTTCTTTCGAGACAGTCTCCGCATCTTTGGAGCAACAGACCACTCCTGAACCTGTGAGGAATTGATCAGATGAATACCAACACATCTGTATACTGTGTATATGTATGTATGTATGTATGTATGTATATGTGTGTGTGTGTGTGTGTGTGTATATATATATATATATATATATATATATATATATATATATATACACACACACACACACACACACACACACACACACACAATATTAGCAGCTAGCGCGCATTACTATCCCACTATCCCTTAACTCCAAGCTAGCGACTTTTGTTAGCTTCTCCCTAACAGCCACGATGAAGCGATATCCAAACTGTCTGTCTGACAACCGGAACCAGGAAAACTAAAAAAAAAAGGAAACGTTAAAAAAAACCCTAATTAAAGCCGAAGCAAAACAACCGCCGGGATGACCAGATATCGCTAGCGAACACCTGTAATTTCACACGCTAGAAAAACTAGCTAGCGTTAACTGTACCTACCTGTAAAATGCTCTGCTAAATAATCATCGTTGATTCAGTGTTCCGAATGGAAACATTACCCCTGTGAACCCGGGGTTAGTAAACATGTAAACGGAGTGAAAGTGAAGAATGTTGTATCAGACGGACCCGCTGGGGCTTTGAGGCTGGAGTGGAATCGTGACGATGCCTTGCTGTTGCATCATGGGAGTTGTTGTACTTCCTCAACGCCTGCCGTTCAGTGAGTCGATTCCTTCGAGCGAATCGAACCGTTGGGAGTTTTCATTCATTTGATTCACCGTTCGGAAACCCAGCCTCAGCAGGGCCATTGATGGTTTCTATGTACAATTTCTTTTCTTTTTTTTAATGTGAATTTTACAACACATTTAATAATAGATATTGTCACAAAGCAGCTTTATAGGAATCCAGGTGTACATTTAGATAACTAACAAGACAGAAAGAACATCCATCCATCTTCAACCGCTTACTCCTTTTCAGGGTCGCGGGGGAACCTGGAGCCTGTCCCAGGGAGCATCATGTACAAGGCGGGGTACACCCTGGACAGGGTGCCAGTCCATTGCAGGGCACACATTCACACACACATTCACACACCCATTCATACACTACAGACACTTTAGACACGCCAATCAGCCTACCATGCATGTCTTTGGTAAAAATAAAGGTTATATTTGTTATTGCTAATGAAGCACACACATCATGAAAGTGACCATAATTGTGTTTACAATGAGATATTAAACCTGTCTTTCCACATAGTCATATTTATTTTAAATGGCCCAGCTTGAATATCACCAAGACGATGCAAACTGGCCAGTTTTTACAGACGCTAAAAAAAATGGATACATTCTACATCAGTTAAAGAAGCAATACTTAAAACACATGTGCATCAAACCAGCATGAGCTAGAGATTAAAAGAATGTGGAGCATTATAGGGCAAGGCATATTACTTTAATCTGACATGAAACTGTTAGTTTGAAATAATAAAAAACATACCATACAGTGCTGTGAAAAAGTATTTGGCCCATCCTGATTTCTTCTGTATATCTCATACTAAATTGTTTCAGAAAATAAAATATGAAACAAAGGCAACCTGAATAAACACAAAATACAGTTTTTAAATGATAATGTTATTTACTGAAGCAAAATTTATCCAATACCAACTGGGCCTGTGTGAAAATGTATTTGCCCCCATAGTTACTAATTCTGGACTAGACACAACCAGGCCTAATTACTGCAAACCCTGTTCAATCAAATCAACACTTAAATAGAACTTTTTCAACAGCATGAAGTTGGTTAAAAGGTCTTACCCAGTAACACACTATGCCAAATTTGAAAGAAATTCCACAAATGATGAGGAAGAAGGTGATTGAAATACATCAGTCTGGGAAGGGTTACAAAGCTATTTTTCATTGGTGATAGGTGCTGGATAACTTTTTTAGCTTCAATAAAAATAAATTTAAAAAAAGAACTGTATTGTGTGTTTACTCAGGTTGCCTTTGTTTTATGTTGTATTTCGTTTGAAGATCTAAAACTATTTAGTATGAGATGTACACAAAAACAGACGAAATCAGGACAAATACTTTTTCACAGTATATGTATAGTATATGTAATACTAATTTCTTCTAAAAAAAATTACAAAGCTTTAATTTACTTCAAAAACCCGAACGCTTTGACTAAAAACACATTTGGCAAACACAAAAATACAGCATATGTTAGCTCTGGATAATGTCTAGGAGTAGTATGTTAACATGACTAGACTTGAGAAGACCTGATGAAGAATTAATGAATTCCACAAGTAACATGGCAAAACATTTCAAACATTATATCACAAGAGCAGCAGCCTTCACGTCCTGTTAGTAGACAGTGTGAAATGATCTGTTATATCAGAAAATTTTGGCTAATAAATGCACAGCACAAAGCTATTCCAAATTTTTAGCAACATGTCCAAAAAATTCTGTAGATTCTCTAGATAATGACTGAATCTGGGCCTTCATCCAGCAGCACTGCCCTCTCAGGGCTGTTAGAGGTTGGAGTGTCTGGATTCTCCTGAGAAAGCTCCTCAGAACAGCGGCTGATGGTTGGCGAGATAATGTCAGGGCTCGTGTCACAAGATTCAGTGCTCTGTTCAGACGTGGCAGTGGTGGTGGCTACACTGGGGCCGACAGGGTCAAAGTCATCGTCATCATCCTCCAGACTGGAAGCCTCCCGAATATCTGTGGATGAATAAAGAGATCTGTGCTGAGCTATATCTGGAAAAAAATTGATAATATGTGAACAGCAAAAAATTACTACAGATAAAAATATATATCTAAATCTAAATATAATGTAATATAGATACAACTATCAATTATCAAAGCCTTGACCCGACAATAAACCTCAGATTTTCTCAGTATATCTTAATAAACAAACTGTTTCAACAATGTTACATATGAGCTCAGTTTGTGATGTCACAAAATGTTCAACAGCACTGAACCAAAAATCTCTGATATGTGATTTATTAGAGAATGACAGTCACTTGAAATGTTTAGCCACAGAAACTCAGATACTCTATATGTGACAAATGTGCGTTAGTTTATTAGCCATTAATTAACCAACTAGCTATTTAAGATGGCATGAGGACATGAAGGTGTTTCTAGGATGGAATAGAGCAATTTGCATATTCATGCATATTCATAAATCTTAGTATTTCTTATAAGGAGTAAATGTTTCTAGGCCATTTTAGTAGGTTCTCTGGCATTATGCAAAATAGTATTTAGAATGTAATTATGCAAGACACTTTGAGAGGTACTTTAATATAATGATAAGGGAAAATGGTAAAACTCACTGCTAAAGGCATTTGGATACTGCTTAGCAATCTTGCCTTTTAATGTCCTGAAAAAGATTAAATAATTTACATTTACTTAGTCCATTCACATAAAAAACTATCCCTCATACCTCCATCTTATGCCAAGCAAAAAGATAATAACTTATGCTCACAGCACCTTATTCGGCGAAAAACGCTATCCAAGTCCTTCTTCATTTCAATTAAAGTGCGAGTGTGGAGAAGAAAGCGGTCGTTCATCTGCTGCAACCGCACATTGGACAGGCCATTAAAATTAATGAGCATCTCGTTGGTCTTTTCGAAGCGGTCCAGCCTTGACAGTGAGTTACACAAGTGTTTAGAATTACAACCTTTTCATGGTAAGCCGTATGAAAATGTGATGGTTGGAAAAGAACTCACATGTGTCTCTGGGCCTGGATGATTGCATTTACGTCCTCGGAGTTGACCATGCTCAACATCCTGCTGCAGAAGATTCCAGAGGCAGTTGGATCCATTCTGCACAGCAGGAGGGTTGGCTTTAGCTGTGACAAAGCATTGATAAAACATGAAATATGTTCGAACATATGAGCTCTTGGGCATATATGTTCCTAATCAGTAGAGGAGCAAACACCTGGTCAGATTTTTCCCCAATCGCTTTCCTTCACTGTATGATAAACTTAAAGGTGTAATAGTCAATTTTTCACAATTCTTTAATAGTTTCAAAAATTTGTTTTAATTTTTTTTTTAATTATTAAGTCCTTGACAAAACCTGTTGTTTGGATTGCTTGTTTGTGTTTGGATGCCCCTTCTGTCAGTCATTTTATAGACACTACAGAATATGGGCCACCCAAGATCCTGGGGGCAGAGCTTCCTGAAGATGGGTCAGACTCAAGTGTCAGAGACCTAATCTTGAGACCTAATCTTAAAAGAAATTTTAAATAAATAAATAAATAAATAAATAAATAAATAAAGACCAACCATACCTTAAGTACTTGTAGTCAACTAAAAGAAAAAAAAATAAATAGATATACACTCACCTATAGGTGTACACTCATGTACACCTGCCCATTTGTGCAGTTATCTAATCAGCCAATCATGTGGCAGCAGCACAATGCATAAAGTCATGCAGATACAGGTCAAGAGCTTTAGTTAATGTTCACATCGATCATCAGAATGGGGAAAAAAATTTGATCTCTGTGACTTTAACCATGGCATGGTGGTTGGTGCCAGATGGGCTGGTTTGAGTATTTCAGATACTGCTGATCTCCTGGGATTTTCACACACATCAGTCTCAAGAGTTTGCACAGAACGGTGCAAAAAAAATACAACCCCCCCCCCCCCAAAAAAAAACAAAAACACAGTGATTGACAGTTCTGTGGGTGGAAAAGCCTTGCTGAACAGAGAGGTCAGAGGAAAATGGCCAGATTGGTTTGAGCTGGCAGGAAGGTTACTGCAACTCATATAATCACTCTTTACAACCATGGTGAGCAGAAAAACATCTCAGCATGCACAAAACATCAAACCATGAGGTGGGCGGGCTACAACAGCACAAGACTACACCGAGTTCCACTCCTGTCAACCAAGAATAGGAATCTAAGGCTATCATGGGCACATACTCACCCAAACTGGATACTTGGAGATCACCTAGCCTTTTTCCAGGATTAGATAGCTGCATCAATGAACAGGAGTACATGTGTTCCTATTAAAGTGGACGGTGAGTATATAAGCTGTTATATGTTATATTAAGAAAATGCATTAGCTATACCGAATAATTCCATCCATTCTTAGATGTAAGTTAATTTGTAAGTCAACCAAGAACATGCCAAACGGATGTCCAGGGATACCCGAACACATTATTCCGCTGGAATTGTCCTTAAATTATGTTCATTTTCATTACCTAGGCAGTGAATGCTGGTCAAAATATAATATCTATGAATAGCTCAACAATTAAACAATTATGGTTGAGCAATGCATTATAGCACAAGGTATCATCCATTAGCATAATAATTATGATGTGGCGCAAACTATTACTTACACACACACACTTAAAAGCAGACAGGCAGATACTTTTCTGATTTCAAATTTTCTCTGAAAACCAAACATGGGAAACAGAAAAGTAGTAACCCCCAAAAAACACTAAATTTACAGTTTTGCCATCTGTCCTTTTGTGTGTTTTGTACTTTGATGGGACAATGTGTGCTTTGTCTACTTTTAGTTTTTCCTCTACACGCATTTGCGGGAGAGAAAAAAGGTTGATTAAATAAGTAAATGAATAAACAATCCACCTCATTCGCATTCATTACACGCACGACTGTGCCTTCTGAATCACTGCTAATGACATCGGATGCATCTTTGAGGTGAGCTGAAACATATCAGCTCAAATGAAATATTTAAGACATATGTTATCAGCAAATAATCTGATGTGGGTGCCAAAAACTAAACCATATCCCTGCTAGCAGATTTCTACCACCTGCCCCTGCTCAGAGGTACTGAACAGATCCCACTTTGCCTCTCCTTTCACAATATTCTGGGTTCTATCATCAGTTTGAGCTCAACAGTTGCAACTATTAGTACTTGAGCTCCAGCTACAGACTCACAACAACGGCTTAAATTCAGAAACAGCATTCATCATTAGAAAACTCATGGCATGCCCTAGAGACAAGAGCAAATCACAAACACCAGGTCCTAACTTGGGATATAAACCAATCAGCCATAACATTAAAACCACCTTGTGCAGCCAAAACAGCTCGGACCCATCGAGACATGGACTCTACAAGACCTCTGAAGGTGTGCTGTGGTATCTGGCACCAAGACATTAACAGCAGATCCTTTAAGTCCTGTAAGTTGCGAGGTGGGGCCTCCATAGATCGGACTTGTTTGTCCAGTACATCTCACAGATGCTCGATCGGATTGATAACTGGGGAATTTGGAGGCCAAGTCAACACCTTGAACTCTTTGTCATATTCCTCAAACTATTCCTGAACCATTCTTGCAGTGTGACCAAGTCGTCTTGCCATCACAGTTTGGCCCTTGGCAAAACTGCTCAGATCTTTATGCTTGCCCATTTTTCCTGCTTCCAACTCATCAACTTCGAGAACTGACTGTTCACTTCTTGCCTAATATATCCCACCCCTTGACAGGGGCCATTGTAACAAGATAATCAATGTTATTCACGTCACCAATCAGTGGTTTTAATGTTATGGCTAATCGGTGTACATAAGGAAGTGATCTTTTAACAACAAAACTGCAGAAGAAATTCATAAAGTTTCTTATGATAAACACCTTTAGACATTAGGGCCCAGTGTTTTAGGTTAAAAATAAATGAGCAGGACAAGAAAATCCTTACCCAAACAACATGTGCTCAATATATATGTGCAATTAAGTATTTCTATATAAAATAAAGCTGTACAACCAGCTGTAGTGTGTAATATGCTGAAAAGTCTTATAGAAATATTATAACTAAAACACAACAAAATACAAGTTCTATATGCACAACAAAACTGCACCCTTACTTTGTGTGTGAATTTTCTAATTGTCTAAATAGCACACATGCCAAATTCTTCATAAATGATCCATCAGATCACACATGCAAACCTCCTTGTGGTAAATCTCACAGATGCTTTAGGAATATATCACTAGCTGTAGATAACTAATTAGCAAGCTAACTAGCTAGCTATATCCAAATCACTGCTATTACCTGGCAGGCTTCTTAACAAACCCAAGCGTTGATAGTATCTTCAAATATATATATATATATATATATATATATATATATATATATATTTAAAAAATCATAATATGCAATTGCAGCTAAATACAATCTCCAACTTTGTGCAAAGTATAAACAAACCTATCAGTGGATGCAGTCGTGTCTTTGTTGTCAAGCTGTCACGTGACATGAGTGTCACTACCGGAGGCTCTTAACAAACAAAAAGTCTTTATCGGACAAATTAGCTCTGTGTGTATGTGTTTTTTTAGCTAATGAAATTTTAGTATCACGACTAAATATATAATGAGAATGTGTCTGTAATTCTGAATATAAAGTCTAAAATATATGTTTTGTTCCGTTATTTCCGCCTTGTGTTTATCTCCCAAACAGCAGGTGGCGGTAGTGAGGTGTCGTGCACACACGATGCATCATATTGACCCTCAGCGGCGCGGGAGAAGAAGTTCAGAGAGCGTGTGTGTGTGTGAGAGAGAGAGAGAAAGAAAGAAAGAAAGAAAGAAAGAAAGAAAGAACGAAAATAAGGAAATAAAAAGAAAAGAAAAGAAAAGAAAAGCCGTACACGCAATTTATTGAAACATTATTTACTCATTTAAAATTCAAACATTTATTTCTTTTCCCAGGTGTGTATCTGAGTATAACTCGTTCAAACTGATCAAGACAGTGATCTTTAAGCGAGCCATTAGCTAGTTACTAAGTAGTTAGCTAGCTGACTATTTGAACTAGCCAGAAGCTAGCATCCGTGTTATACATAGCTAGCCGCTAGTTGCTGCGTTCTTTGTAGTAGAGAGTTACGTTAACCAAAATAGTTGTTTTCGGTTGGGTTTTTGTGTGTGTATTTTTCCACATATAATTATTTTTTGGTTATCTTGACCGCGCGTATTTCTGTATATAATATGTACATCTGCTTTAGCCTCTTGTTATTCAGTCAGGCCTCTTTAGCTAGCTAACTTTGCTAATGTGCTTGGAAATAGCAGCCAGCTCTGCAAATAAAATACGACTCAGCCGGGTGTTTTCGCGAGAGCCCACAGTCACATTGACTTTTTGTTAATCAGTCAAAACTGATACAAATATTTGCTTTAATAATGTGTTGGAAACGGGTGATGTTGCTAGCTTTATTATTGAGATGATGTGTGATTGCATCTGCAGTATTGAATACACTGGATGTGGCTAAAGCTATGATCCTGTACTCATTACTCTCTGCTTCTTTTCCTGATAAATGTGATTCTCAGACAGAATGGCAGCAGACTGGTTGGGCAGCCTTGTTTCAATCAACTGTGGTCCAACTTTGGGAGTGTATCAAGGAGAAGTGTCCTCGGTTGATCAGGCCACTCAAACCATCTCCCTCAAACAACCGTTTCACAATGGCATCAAGTGTCCAGTGCCTGAGGTCACTTTCAGGTATGGGCTCAGGTTCAGAATCCATCCCGTGAAATTGGCTGTGTAACACAGTCATGGTTCTGGGACGTTATCCTCTAGACTAAATATATTTCCTACATTCTGACAATGCTTCTCCTTCTATGTGTTTACAGTGCCATGGATATCAAAGAGCTCAAAATCTTGGAAATCCGTAACTGCTCCAATGGAGTCACAAAGCGGAGTGTTCCTGAATCTGGCTCCTCCGTAACTGGTTACGCTGGACGCAAGGATAAAGGTGGAGGTAGCGGAGTCAATAGCGCTCCTGTAAACGTGCCCAAAGCTGAGCCTAGGCTTCATGATGGAGGCATGTCTCCTTCACAGCACTACTCCAAGAGCTATGTAGAGCGCCATGTAGAGATGGTAGGCCAGAGTAAAGGCTTCAGACGAAGACACAACTCGTGTAAGTATATACAGGGACTGGTTGCACAAAGCCTTCTTATATATGACTTTTTATATATACTTTGGAATGACAGTGTGATACTAATGCAAAACCTACAATACATCCACAAGATGGACAGAACAATATTGGACAAATTATTGTCAAAATAAATCATTATAATTAATCAGGAGTTGTGAAAACCCTTTAAATTAAGCTGTGTCTCATGACATTCCAGTGAACAGAGTAGAATCTGACTTTACATGTTTCTGGCTTGGTGTAACTTATATGTGGTATATTACACTTGTTAAAGAAATAAGGTATTTGTCAGAGAAACATGCGACTGTGTTTCACTTCTTCTCCTCTCCCCTTGTGGGTCAATCACAATTCCGTATCCCACAGCACCCTCGGGCAATTTTTCATTGCAACAACATGACACAACAAGCCTGTATTGAGTTGCTTCACTGACAGAAGTGCTCAAATAAACATGCATGTTTTGTTACTAAACAGATGTCTGAGCTGCATTTATTTATTTTTTTATATTTTGTTTTTCCATTTATTTTATATAAATAAATATAATTTTGTAATATACACACACATGTATGTATGTGTATGTATATGAAGTGCCTGTTTATTTTTCTTTCAGGGTCGTCCAGCAGTAGATTAGCAAATCAGGTCACTCCAAAGAAGAACGGCTCGAAGAATGGCCTGATGAAGAACAAAGATGACGAATGTTTTGGTGACGGCATTGACGATGTTCTAGATGAGGATTTTGACTTTGAGGGGAACTTGGCACTCTTCGACAAAGCTGCCGTCTTCTCGCAGATCGATTCATCAGACCGGAGAGGTAATGGTGCACGGACACGGGGGAATCCTGCAGAGCAGACACCCTCGCGTTACCGACATGACGAGAACATTCTGGAAGCCAAGCCCGTTGTGTATAGACAGATCATAGTGCCTCAGTCTGGGGCAAAGGAATATAGCACTGGTAAGAATATGATCAGTACTTCAAATTAATGACCATCCTGTTTTATTTGAAGGTGATTATAATTGGGTTATTTAATTCCACAGTTTAGAGTTTTTGTTCTACATCTTGTAAATAATTCACTGATGTAGTGGTGTCATAGACATTTTTTTGTGTTCCAAGATTCGGGGCTTGTTGTCCCTAGTATCTCGTACGAGTTGCACAAGCGCTTGCTGAGCGTGGCTGAGAATTACGGTCTCTCTCTGGAGCGTAGGCTGGAGATGACTGGTGTGTGTGCCAGTCAGATGGCTCTCACACTGCTTGGAGGCCCAAACAGGTCAGTGTGTGATTTAACGGTATTGAAGGCTGTATGGGGTTTTAACTATTTTTATAAAGATACATAATTATAACTGCAGCAAACATTATATTTCAAATCGGCTTTTGTTTGTGGTGGTTTTGTTCCAGAGCAATGTAGATCTCCTTTTGTGGAAAAACCAAGCACTACATTATTTATACTCATTTCTTTTGCAGACTCACACCTAAAAATTTGCACCAGCGTCCAACGGTGGCTTTGCTGTGTGGGCCGCATGTTCAGGGAGCTCAGGGAATCAGCTGCGGCCGCCACCTGGCTAACCACGAAGTGGAGGTCGTCCTCTTCCTCCCTAACTTTGTGAAAATGCTAGAAGCCATCACCAGTGAACTTGCACTGTTTGGCAAGACGGGAGGCAAACAGGTTTCCAGCGTCAAAGGTACTTGTGCAGTCACACGTTGCTAGTGCTGTACTTATGATGCCCACTATAAAACTTGGCATTGAATCTTATTCAGATGTAATTCAATGTTGTGATTCACAAATATTCAAATATATTATCTTTTTTTATGATTTGATCAAAGAAAATCAGCAGTATAATGCAAATCAAAAGAAAAGCTGTTATTTGGCAGGTTAAATCTAATTAAAGAGGTTAAAGCCTATACTAATCTTTATTTATAATAGGAGCTCATCACAATTCAAACCATGTCTTTTTAAGTCATGAACAAAACCTTTAGTTAAACGCATTTCAGTTTTACTGTTTTAAATCAGATATGTTGGTAGTTGGTGGTTTTCCACCAAGGTTGTGGTTTTCTACCAGCGTATACGCTAAATTCATTAAGGCCTGTCTTATCAGGTTGTCTGAATAGGTTTTTCCTACCTAGAGCATGATAACTAAAGGTACTTTCATCTCCAGAATTATTGGCACCCTTTAGAAAATCAAGCAAACTCACACATGCAATGAATCATAGAATGATTTATAGTTTGGTATTATCTGCAGCATAAGGACAAAAATAATTTGTATTCTTCTTCTTATTATTAATTACTTTGTAATTCTGTAAATAGTCTAGCTGTACGGTGCATTGGGGAGTGTGTTTGTATTGCACCTGATATTAAGACATTCTCACATCAGATAAGAAATGTAAAACGGATACAGAAGGTAAAACTCAGCTGCAGCCAAAACAAGGTTGTTGGTTTTTTTTTTTGTTTTTTTTTTAAGAGTGACCACAGTTCAGTCTCACTAAGTGTCTTGATGTTGTTTTCAAATGGATGTAGATAGTTGGAGCCTTTTAGTGAAGCAGTGTCAGCAGTAGGTGGAAGTAGTCGCTGTGCTTTGAGGATTTAAAAATGGTAGAATATTTTATTTGAATAAACGTGTGAATATAACGAGTCCGAATTAGCCTCTTAATTGAGGTCTTCACAATTCATTTTTATTGTTTTGGGATGCATTGGTTACATTAAAATGATGGAATATATGAAAGTTTTGTAATTTTAAATGATCAAGTATCCCAGCCATGTTAATGCACTTGTTGGTAAGCTGCAATCCTTTCTCTGTGCTCTCTCTCAGATTTACCAGATACCCCAGTGGACCTGGTCATAAACTGTCTGGATTCTCATGAGAACACTTTCCTGAGGGAGCAGCCGTGGTACCGTGCAGCGGCTGACTGGGCCAATCAGAACCGAGCACCTGTGCTCAGTATAGATCCTCCAGTGAGCGGGCAGGAGCAAGCTGTGGAGGCAAAGTGGTCCCTCTGCCTGGGCCTCCCGCTCCCGCTGCCAGAGAGAGCGGGTCGAGTCTACCTGTGCGATATTGGTGTCCCTCGCCAAGTGTTTCAGGAGGTGGGCGTCAAGTACCACTCGCCCTTCGGCTGCAAGTTTGTCATCCCACTGCACACATAAACATGCTGTAACCCAGACTGTAACAGGGTGTCAGGCACAGGGTCAGTGAGCCAGAACCTGCCTTAAATCCCAGGGTGATCAGATGTCAGTGTGAGCGAGCTCCTTCTGTTGTGGTTCTGATTCCAGCATCTTATTTCTGTTACATTCTTTAAAGCTATATTCAAGTCCTGGATGTTGAATTGGGGAAAAGGGAAGAAGACTAGAGGAACACACCCAGCTTGTGGTTCTGCCTTCTGCGTGTTTACCGCGGAGCCAGCCTCTGACACTTTCTGCATTTTTATTTTGAATTGAATTTATCTTTAATTGATTCTTTATAGTCTTTACAGACTAACGATGGGGTTTGAGCAGCGGGGCTCAGATCTGTTTGCACAAAGACGTGATATTTCATCTTATTACATGCTGTGTAGAGATGACATCAACGCAGAACCAGAACAATCCTGCTTGGGACTCGTTTATCCAAGTTAAACAGTCTATTTTGCTTAGATTCCTTTCAATGCTCAACAGTTATTTTGTATTGAGATGAATTTGTTCAATTTTCTTCTTCCTTGTCTGGAAAATAATTGTAGCATTTAGGGATTTAATTTGACTTTTTTTCAAGCTTGTGCCAAATGTGATCAAAGTCAACACTGATGTGCGGAGTCAAAAGGCCTTGGGGTATTTAAAGAGGTAATCAAAGCCTTGTTTGACTTTCTGTCGCCCAAGCAGGTAGGAAAACGTACTGAAAAATATTCTTTCATTTTTCTCTCAGTACCATACAGGTTAATTTTATTTATTGGCCTGAATGACAGACAAACACCAACAGTTCACATCACTTTTTCAAACGGTTTATTTTTCTTACAAGAATTGTGCAGCAGTTTAGGTACTTTTTGTCTGATGTGACATTATTATAATGTTATTTGGAAACGGATCTACACTTGTACTTTGATGTTGCACACTTTTATACAAGTTTCATGATGAACAGATATACAAACAACAAGAAGCTCTCCAATTCCAAGCTGTTTGTATTTGAAAGTTTAACACTTTCAGTTTTCATTTAAACTGAGTTGCGTCTTTAAAGAAAATCTACCATTTGGTTGCTTGAGAAAAGGAACTTTTGAAATTGTTTAGTGTTAAACATTTTAACTGTGTCAGTCTTGTTGACTGAACAATATTGTTTTCGTCACCCTTATTAACTTTTGTAGAATATTTTTCTTGTTTTGTAATTTAATTTTACCCCCCCCCCCTTTTTTTTTAAATGGTTTTTGTTGTAGTTTTTCTTTAGGCTAGTTTTCATCATGTATTGTCATTGGAGAAAAATACAAATGGTTTGCATGTACACAGAGATATTTCCACAGTTTAACCTAACGTTACTCGAGTAGGAAGGCGTGGTAGTACTCGACATGCTGCATTTTATACATGACGGTGAAGTTTGATTTAAGGAGACGCATGGGGAGTGCTTTTATTCTTCCTTCTGCCTCTCTTTCTATTTGCAGTTTCCTTAGCTTTAAAGTTGCTTTATGGGAATTCCTGGATTGGCCACCTATTGTGAAATTTAGCAAAAATGTTACATGTTTGTGGACAATGGTAGAATGACAAGAAAATGTATATGAAGTGCTTCTTTAATAGATGACAATAATAGTATATTGCATATCAAAGCCTATTCCCCTTCATAGCTGCACTCATCATTTGTCAAGTAGTGAATGTTAGCTGTCTTTAAAATGAGGATGGTGTCTTAGATTATACTTTTCGTTTCTACAAAATCTAAAGCTAGAATCCTTATCTCCTGTGTTGGGAGGAAAATGTCAAGTATACGAAGGAAGTTGCTGACCCTGTGTCTGTAGTTCTAGTAAAAGACCAGAAGGCGGTTGTGTAAAAACGTCGTACAAAGTGCCAAATGTGTCGCTGAGTCGAAATCTAGGCATTTATAATAGATCAGCTGCACTTGCACTATCTTTACTGAAGTGTACAGTATTAATTAGCTGAATGTCATTTAATGCAGAGACACTTAAATCATAGCTATGAAAATGTCTAGCTTAGCTTTCAGCTATTAATGAGTTCTCAGTCTTCTAATTCTCTAATTTGCAGCAGTGCAGCCAACAGGGTTTGGAGTTTTGCCTTGTTGTCATTGACTTTTGCAATATTAAATCTTGAATGAACCTTGAATCTATGAGTGATTAGGCAAAGTATATTCAGCGGTTGAGGACTAACGTGTGTCTCAAGGCACTAGGCTCACACAGCTGAGCAACTTGTATCTGCTCTTTAATGCAAGATATTCTGGTATAGTTTTCAGCATTATTAATTTTTTTTTTATTTGTTTCTTGCTTAAGTGCTTTATAAGAAAGAATGGTGAAAATTGAAGCTTCCAAATCCTAAAGAATCCTAAAGAATAGCTCTGGTCATTTATTTGCATTTTTTTAAGGTTTTTTTTTTTTTTTGAAATGAAGCTAGAATTGATGCTGGTTAAAGGGTTCAGAGCTAATTTATATTACAATAACTTGTTTTGTTCATTTTGATTTTGTTCACCTCAAAACGGTTGGATTCGATTTATTCCAGCAGAGGGGTTTTTTTTTTTTTGATTGTTTGTTTTTTGAAGCAGTAACAAGTGTGTATTATACCCTAAGCACTGAGTTGAGCATATTGTGTGCAGATAAATGCACTTGTATCATTCCAGGAATGAGAGATTTAACTTAATTTCTTTCTAGAGAGATTTGTTAACTACATTTATTTCTGAAAACAGACCAAAAAAAGTTGGTGTCCTTTTTTTTTTTTTTTTCCTTTCCCCTGCAAAAAAACTGATGTGTTTTTTTTCTGTGGTCATTTGCAGTTAGCATAATTATTTTGTTTTATTTTTTGCTTCCCTGTATTGCAATGAGAATGGGTGTTTAGTCCCCTAGCCATCTAAAGCCAACATTAGTTATAATGGGGCCTTGTTTTGTTTGTAGTCATGTTCACTGTTGAGATTTAGGGCTATTTAAAAAAATGCAAAACATTTCCTGATGGGCTTTCCTTTTTTTGGGGGGGGGGGCGGGCTATCCACTGTGTCTGAGAAGCTTGCAACAAAAATGACTTTTACTCTCCTGGTTCGTTGTTTGGAACATAACACAATTGCAAAGTACGATTTAGTTTGTGACTACTGTGGCTTGGTTTGTGAAAGAACGACCTTATTTCCAAGTCACTGATGTATAACATCAATGTTTAGAAAGATTTGGGTGTCAATACATTATGGTTGACAAAATGTTAAACTTAAATAAAGAAATTATTGACTGCAGCTCAGTTGTAATGTAATATTGGTCATCCAAGCTACCTTTTTACGAAAGCCTGTGAACCCTTTATAATTTTTTAAAAATCTTTTGTCATCAGAAGTCTTACAAGTAGGCAAAGAGAACCCAATTAAACAAATGAGACAAAAATATTATACTTGGTCATTTATTTATTTAGGAAAGTGATCCAATATTACATATGAGTGGCAAAAGTATGTGAACCTCTAGGATTAGCAGTTAATTTGAAGGTGAAATTAGAGTCAGGTGTTTTCAATCAGTGGGGTGAAGGGTGTGGAGTGAGCACCCTGTTTTATTTAAAGAACAGGGATCTATCAAAGTCTGATCTTCACAAAAGTCTGCTTGTAGAAGTGTATCATGGCATGAATAAAGGAGATTTCTGAGGCCCACAGCAAAAGAGCCATTGATGCTCATCTGACTGGAAAAGGTTACAAGTAGAGATGTATCGGCCGATTAAAGGCAATTTTTCACGCTATAGGCCGATAGTTTAAAAACATCCGATGATCAGGGCCGATTATATCCTGTCAATCAGAAGTGGGCGGGAGAGCATCGGTTTCGTGCTGTGTGTAAAGATGATGTCTCGTTTGGAATGATGACACAACTGCAGTTTGTAAGCTCTGTAAACTCTGCACTGCTAAAATCTTACACTGGAATGAGCAGCAGTGAAGCGGGAGTTTCAGCGTCAAGTCTAAATTTTGGGGTTTTTTTGGCCATGCTGAATTAAAGCACCAATACACATTTGAAAGATTTAAATGAAGATGAGTTGACAAAGTATATATCACACAGAAAATATATTTGTAGAGTAGTATATTTCATATCCAGTTAATGTTAATATATAAAAAATTTTTATATGTTACTAGTTTGATGTGCAGTGATTAATTCGAAATGATTTTGTTTGTGGAGAGTGAATGTGAAGCCTAACAGGAGGTTTTTTAGAATTCAGTCCATGTTAATATGAATTAATAACATTCAGTAAGTTAAGAAATCTTACTTTAATCTTCAGAATTTAGTTCATGTGTTAATGTTAGAGTAATGTTTTCTGTTTATGAGACCAGTGACTGTGAAACAACTTTCTGAAATAGAGAGAAAGTTTTTATTTGTATTTCTTTCAGAATTGTGGAGTCAATTAATTATTAATTTAAAACAAGGCATAAACGGCAAAACTATCAGTTATCGTATCGGCCGATATCACTCTGAATAATCGGTTATCAGTATAGGCAGAGAAATTTAGTATTGTGCA